>NC_090927.1:928598965-928901995 GCF_040938575.1 Ambystoma mexicanum | reverse complement strand
GCACCCATTTTCTTGTGAGAACTAAAATTCCCAAGAACAGTGAGATAACTTTTATCTTTCTTACCTTTTCCTCTGTGGGTCCAGCACACACCACTCTATGTGGAGTGCTTGGGGGTTACATAGTAACTCCTTATCCCACTTCTCACGTCATTTTTTGTTACACTAACTAACTTGAATGGCTGGTGACAGTGGTTACTTTTGACTACATTTTGTGCAGTGTACTAGCAGGCTGATTTCTCAGCTGCAGTACAGCACCCATGGGAGACAATTTTTCCAAAAGGGCCCCTGTCTTCTTTTTTCACCATTTCTTGTTTGTTAGTTCCTTCTGGGCTTTTACTCTGTTGTTTAAACTAGGTTTGAGTCCTTTTTGTGTTTTACCTTTGGTGAGCTTCAGCCCTGAAGCCCGCCCAGGCTCTAGTGTGTCTGGAAAGGCAGGAAGTGAGGGAGGGAGGGACCCGTAACTTTGCTGTGCTTTGTCTCAAGGTGTGCCTGACTGAAACCAGGTCTGACTGGCCAGATGGCTGTCCTGGAGGACAGCCAGCCCCCAGGTGATTGACAGTCCTAGGGCTGTGAATGAATGTGATTTTGCATAAAAGGCAAAGCCTTTGGGACTACAGGCAGACTCGACCACTGGAACAAGACATCCAATGAAGAAGACGAGCAGAGACGCCAGCAGCACCTTCCAACGCAGAAGCGTCGGTGAAGCCTTGCAGCTGTGCTGACCCCGTTTTCGTTACAACAGGGTAGATCCGTGCATGGCGATTTCATCCCTTGGGCTGGTGGGACTAACTAGCCTTGAGACCTGCTTCATTTTGGCTCATCCTCTGACTTGCTGTGACTTTCCTAGGCTGCAGAATCCCAATGGCCGAGGACCCCTGACCATCAACGAGTGCATCATCTTCCCGAGAACGAATCTGGACAAAACTTTGTGGGATCTCTTGTGGACACTTGTGTATAAGCGTGTTACAAATGCCATATCATATCATTATCATTATCTACAGAAGCAGGATATCTTTGTCCAGATTCCCCTCATCAGAGTCCAGGACAAAGCGACCAAGGAAAATCCAACAGGAGCTATTTGTTCTTCCTTGGCGCTGAGAAAAAGGCACCAAAGAGACACTCAAGCGTGTGGAATCCATTGCTGCCGAGTCCCTCTCCAGAATGCTGCAGAAGCCCGCCAGGCGCCCTCCCTTTCCTCACCATGACCAAGGACCAGGAACAAGAGTCTCCATCACTGCATCAGGAAGGTATCCAGCTGGAACCTCTACTTCAAGGTACTGCAGAGCTTGGGGTATAACTACCTTTTGCCATTTGTGGTGCTTCCTGACTTGGGAAGTGCCATTTTCACCCATCTAGAGTTGACCTCAACTCACGTGTGCAGGCCTTCCAGATTGTAATTCAACAGGTAGGCTCCCCTTGAGCTCCTGTGATTTTTCAAAAAACTCCTGACAGTTTAACATTTTCTAAGAAAAGCTGCATCAGAACTGGAACTGTCCCATTGACTTTGGCTGTCCTGGTTTCCTAAAGGCTCCTATCTATTGTACCAGATGAAAGTGTGTCCTACTTTGACTCTAACCATTTTCCCTCCTCAACCCAATTTTGGAATGGTGAACAGAAATAAGAGCTAATACTGACCTTGAATGATGTCACTCTGTGTGCTGGAACATGTTTAGCATAGGAATAAATTACTTGCCTGCATTATTGGTTCTTGTTTAAATTAATTCTATCTTCCATTCAATGTTACTATTCGTTGCTGCTTTTTAAAGAATGCTTAATTTGCATTGTGTATATATAGATAGATAATTTAATATAACTTTAAGTGTTTACTTGGTGCCTTGTGTTTACTGATTTCATTGTGCTCCTCTACAGCTCACATTACCCCTCCTAAGATAAGCCTGGTGCTCAGCCACTCTACCGACTTGTGTAGTACAGGCCTATATTAGGAGTTGGGTCCCTAATACCAAGAGATAAGTCTTGCGAAGTCCCACACCAGTTGGACTTTACAAGATCGTACCTAACAGTCCCATGTCAGAACATTCTGTTAAAACATACTTAGTAGACTACATTTTCAAGGGGTTATGACAGATGAGATAAGTTATTTCTGTGTTAGATAACTTCATAGCAGGGCATCAATTATCCAATAGCAACAGACGATTTAAACATAACAGAAGAATAAGCCTACGCAAATTCTTAGATGGACACAACAAGTGGTAGGCTTGAGGCTTCTTGTACGTATATCGCATTGTTGATGCAAAGCCCTCGGATTTAAGAGTTGAGAGGTGTACAAAATTACGCTCTCAATCCCATAACTAGCCTTCTAACAAAAGACATTTTCATTATAATGGTAATTCTCACCCCAGTCAGGTTGCCAACCATTATTTCTAAATAGACTTAATTTCCTCCACATAAGCCATACTCTCTCTTGTGTCCATCTCCTTCCCAATGGTATGTAACAACTGCCCTTCAGGGGAGGACTTTGATTTCATATATAATAAATAAAGCCTGCTTTTCCATTACTAATGCTCCCAATGCTATGAGGCCAAGTTCCAAGCGGATGATTTCAATAGGCACACAAATAGGAAGATACAACAATTTTCTCCAAAACCAGGCCTCAATTTTCTGCAGCCATTTCCAATTACATATTGTCAGGCTTTCCAAGCCGTACAGTACCGCAGGTATAAAACATTGACAATACAACATCCTTCCTCCAACCATAGTAAAGCCACCAGTACATACAGCATAGTATGACATCAAGGCAGTTAACTGGTTTGCTTTCCTCATATGTTCTCTTATACATTCAGGATAACCTCTACAGGGCTCCATCTCAATCACAAGATATCTATATTGATCAACATATGCTATTACATTCCTGTTAATACTAAGGTGAGGCTTATTAATACCTTTCCTACCGAAGAAGATACTCTGCATCTTATCTCTATTAATAGTAAGGTTGTTTTACTGTGCATATTTCCATAACAACTCTGCGACTCTGGTCAACACCATAAAAGTATGGTCCAGGTGACCTGTGTAAGCCAAGCATGAACAATTGCTATTGTCTGCCTTTGGAAGACAGTCCATTGTGTACCGCAAGACTTGGGGTAGGTTAGCACGATAGACTTTGAAAAGTAAAGGGGCAAAGACACAGCCCTGCTTCATTCCCTTTCCCATAGGAATGGGGCTGGTCAAGCTCCCCTCGTCATCCAATCTCACCTGTACCACGTTATTCATGTGTAACCTCTTCAAAAAATGGAGAATATATTTAGGGCAACCAAACAATTCCAATCTTGCTAGTCTCTTTCCCTACTAACAGAATCAAATGCAGCCTTAAAGTCAATGAAGGCTGCCCCTGGTACACACTCTATCCATTATCATATCCATCATACACAAGTTATCATCCGTAGAGCAACTGGGTCTAAATCCCATTTGGAATCTATCAAGGAGACCTGTTAACTCTACCAACATATGCAACCTATGCAATATGAAAGAGGTGAATAGTTTCCCCGTAGTATTCAGCATAGATGATAGCCTGTAATTCCCCAAGTCTAGGGGATCTCCAATCTTATCTACAGGGATTAAAATTGCTGATCGCCATGACTGGGGAATCTGAACACTCTTCAAACCAGATACCAAGAATGGTTGCCATATTTTCGGCTCTTGTTTTAGTATGACAGTAGCCAATCCGTTAGGATCTGTAGTATTTATTTTATACAGTACGTCATCTTCATCAATTAGTAGAGCAGGGCTGTAATCATATCTAAGGTCCTTCCTTATAGTTCCTCCATGGGTTTGCTCCAATGGCTGATACAAATATTTTACCCATTGCCGCTGCCATTCCTCTCTTTTTCGCAAAGCCCTCCACCAATCCATCCAATTTCTATGTTTGTTCTTAGTTCGTTTGATCATGGACAAGACTATAGTTACACATTGGCCGCTCGTTTTCATCCTTCAGATTTTTCTCTGCATATCCTGTTTCTGGTGTTTTATTACACAATCGAATTCCCTCCTTTCTTTGGCCTCACATACTATTTGGGAGGATTTGTGATACCCAGTATTACATCTAAATTGGTGAAACTAGGATTCAATTTCATCACAATTCATAAGCGTGAGATCTAGGCATGTTTGCATTCCGGTCTCCAGTGTTAACATTTTTGCACAGGCTATATTTTGTGCTGACCATTTTATACTATTTCCTGCATAATAATTAATTTAAACGCTAAACCCCAAAGAGCTCTTTGACCCTGGATTAACCACTGAGTATGTCAAGGTACCAGTGACATGATCACTATAGCAATTTTCTTTAACAGACATACCAACTTCTGGCAATACCACCAACCGGGTAAAAGAGTAGTCTAGTGTTGCCTTCTTTCCGCCCATGTTCCACTTATAATTACCAGGTCGGTCTCCCTTTGCTCGACCATTCATCATATTAATGTCCCATTCTTTCATCAATGTTAACCAGCTGGTACCTTCCCTGGAGGGCTTAGACTGTTTCATGACAATCTTTGCATCCAAGTGATCATGGTGCTGTGTTTCTTCAGTACATACACAACGACCGTGCGTTTACCAGTGTACAACTACATAAACTACAAAGCAGTGCTTATTCTACCTAAATAGTGCCAAAACCCATCCTTCAAAATAACCTTTGCAAGGGGCTGTTTGGGGAATATTTGGGATTTTAAAAATAAAAATGGCAACAACCGCTTCATATAAAAAGGTCTTTGGAACATTAGTGAGTGTGTTCTAAGTGCCACTATAAATGTGCATAAAAGATTTTTACTGAACACATCCCCAACTCACCCTTTCTGAATTAGTAATTTTTATTACCAAAGCAATTTTCCACGAACACTACTCAACTACTCCATCACTACTCCAACGGAGGATAGCACAGGGGCAACGCGCTGGTCTTGGAAGCAACACCACGCAGAGCAACAGAGGTTCGAATCCCAGATCCGCTCTTAGAAATCAAACTCAGGTACGGCATTAGGCGCATTATAAAAAAAACAATTAAATAAATACATGCATTCCATGTACATGGGTTCAAAAGGTGACATAATTCTTCTTGTTAAAACTATATTAAGACTGGAACTTCAGGTTGGAAGGATGCTCTTCTAAGTTGCTTTAAGAATGATGTCATGAGAGTGACCTAAATGAAGACACCGGTTCCGGTGACTCATGCACGATAAAAAATAATATCAGGTTCTTAAATTGAGTTTTATGCACAGGTTCTTAAATTGTGTTTTATGCAACATTTGTCCTGCTTCCAAGTGCTATAGTAGTAGCTCCTATTACCCAATTTAATCATACTCAATTTATCAACGTCACTAGGATAAACGGTGAAGTCGGACCTCTGTGATTACAACTTGAAAAGTGCAAGCTTGCTCCATTTCATAGGTGAGCGCTTAACCACCCTAAAGAAATAATCTTCCATTTCATAGGAGTACCCAGCCCTTATTTTATTTATTTATTACATTTATAAAGCGCCTAAACCCTCAGGCATCCGGGCGCGGTTACAAACCAGTTACATGTGATTGCTTCAACAGGGTGGGAACGGACACAAAGGGTGACAGTGCATTGATTAACTAGTTAGGGGGGAACCATTTAGGCAAATAACCACGTTTTCAGGGTTTTGCGGAAGGCCCAGTACGAGGCCTCGGCTCCAAGCGCACGAGGTAGCACGTTGCAGTGACTTGCTGTGACAAATGGGAAACTTGCCCCCCCTCCTCTGGCTTTTCTGACTGTGGGAGTAGAAAGGCCTTAGTGGTCTGTTGGATGTGGATCTTTCTATTTTCTGTGAGAGATATTGAGGGGCAGTTTTGCTCAGGCATTTGTGCGTGATGGAAAGGGTTTTGAAAATAATCTTTTCCCGAATGGGGAGCCAGTGCGCCTTTCATCTGGCCGTGATGTGGTCCTTTTTGGGTATGTTCTGTGCCGCTCATAGTGCATTGTTCTGGATAATCTGTAGTTTGTTTATGTTTTGTTTGGAGGTTCTGGCAAAGGGAGAGTTACAGTAGTCCAATCTGGCGCCAGTTATTGCTCTGGCTATGGTCATGCAACTTTCTGTGGTGGGGAATTGTCTAGCTGCATTGATCAGCTTGGATGTGTAGGCAGCTGAGGAGGCTATTGAGTTGACTTGTTTGTTGGGAGAGGGCAGAGCCCAAGTGTACCCCCAGTGTTTGTACCACCTCAGAGATCTTGATCTGGATGCCATCTATCCAGAATGAGGAGAATTGTGGGCTGAGTTTTTTTTTTAGCATTGACAGGGAGCCCACAAGCAGGATCTCTGTCTTATCATCGTTAAGGCAAAGGTAGTTGGCCGCCATCCAAGACTGTATGGTGGCGTAAATCTTGTTGATCATGCGGGAGTCTTCTTCGCACACTCCGCAGAGGGGAAGGAGGATTTGGGTGTCGTCAGCGTAGTTTGTGTAGGATACGCTGAGGTTATCCTAAAGGTAAAATAATGGCTTTGTGAAAATGTTGTACAGATATGGGGCCCTTGTTGTAAATCTACTTAGCAGGTTTAAAATACTCATGTTCTCGGGATTTAGGTTAATGTCCAAATACTAAGCCCTCAGGAGCCAGTACACTTACTTCAATGAAGTGCAGGGTCTTGATGTGATATCGCCTCCCTCCATAGCTCGCATTGGAAGACTCTATTTAAAGGATAGTTCCGGGACTTTTTTTTTATTGTCCCTACGGTTCGGCCATGTGTTTTTAAGCATAACTCGGTAGATCGTAGAAAACTTTCCTATGGACCTTACCCGACTTTTCGTCCATTAACGCACTCGAAATCAGCCGCCATTTTCTGATAATCCTATCATTTCCCCACATCGCCCTGGCTCACCTGCTTTTGCGGCACTAAATCAAATCCCCCGCCCCTGAAACAGAATTTATCAAAACATTCATATTCCCCGCCTCTATCCGTGACGTGACTGAGCTGCGTAGGCAAACGCGCCCAGGCGTCTTCTACGCGACTCCACACAGAACCCGGAAATCAACACAGATGAGCTCACACAACACAGCGCGCCACAATTGGGAATATGAAACTGTACTTTTAAATTAAACCGCAAGATTGTAAATTTGGTAAAGTACATTTATTTGACATCAAATGTTTTGAGAATATTCAGCGATTTGCATTTTTATTTGCTCACGTTCCAAAAAGTTCGTTTTGAGGCACGCGATGTTCCTTTGCTGTACACAGGGTCTTAGATCATCTCACACTACAGCGCCACAATTCGGAATATGAAACTGTGGTTTAAAAGCAAACGGCAAGATTGTACATTTAGCATAGTACATTTAATTTGACATCAAATGTTTTGAGAATATTCAGCGATTTGCATTTTTATTTGCTCTCGATCCAAAATAGTTCGTCTTGAGGCAAGCGATGTTCATGTGCAGTACACAGGGTGTTGGTTTACGATAAAATAAGCTCTTCGGTTGCACTGATAATCGCATGGCTGTTCCAACAACGAGGCACTAGGCCACCACAACGGTCTGTATGTTGCATCTAGCCGTTAGTACCGCATAAGGGCATACTTGTACTTGGCGATCGTCCCATAAAATGGTCAGGGTGGTAACGTTGTTCACGCGGAGAAGCAACTGGCGGTTAAAAAAGCCATCCGCCGGTGTCTGGTACTCGTGACACATACAATAATGAATGATGTACCTGTTTGAAAAACATAAAAAATGAAATTAGTCTCACCATCAGATCTTTATTAAAATTATTCATTTTATATATTAGGTCGGGAAATTATTTCATAGCTAGGACAGTGCAACTGGGTATTATACGTCAAGGGGGGGTTGTAGGATACTGAGACAGTCCCCCAGTGCAGGGGTTGACACGGAGGCAGTGCAGGTGGAGAGTGGAAGGGCCCAGGACCGAGGTCGCAGACAGTGGACCAGTTGTAGCAGGGGAGAGGGAGAGAGAAAGCAGAAGCAAAGAGGAAGGTTTTGAGGTGCTTCCGTAAAAGGAGATGGTTCTCCTCAAGATAGTGCGCGGTACAAAACAATATGCCACATAGAACGAACAAGTTTAAATTGCGATATAAACTCATCTAAAGAGTTACTTACATTATATTTGCATTTTCCATTGTGTCTGTGCGTAGGGCAGCCCCGAAATACCACTCCTTCTATGCCGACGTTATTTCTTCTAATGAACGAACATTAAATGGCTATCGTTTCTGAAATTTTATTCATTATCGTTTCTTACGTTATTGCACCACACCCCCAAAAAGAAGTCTTTCGGGATGGTCCCGGCCTGTCGAGGTCAAATAACAATAGAACCTTATACTGAGTCGTGGGCCATTCCGGCACCCGAGCAAAAAATCAAAGCAGCTGACCTTCACTTTGAACGAGCACACATTCCTAGTTAGCTACATTCAGTGTAAGGCCATCTCACAGGACTTGAAATTTACACTCCATCTTTGCATTTTGTCTGCGTGCTTTGCAGCCCCAGAGAACCATAAATACGGAGACATTCTATATTTTTTGAAAAATGATTTATATTACTGTTTGGTTTAATTTAATGCGCAAATGAACAAGGTTGGATAGACACATTGCATGTACACTGAGCAATCACTTTTATTTACTCATTACATAGATACACATATTCAATGGGCCTGCGACATGAGGAGACTCGAGAGCAAAGTCACAGGTGACACCCGGGTGGTTCGCACTACTGCACGGTGAAGGGAGGGGCAAGGGTGGAGAGACACATTGCATGTACACTGAGCAATCACTTTTATTTACACATTACATAGATACACATATTCAATGGGCCTGCGACATGAGGAGACTCGAGAGAACAGACAATCAAATTACAATCATTTAAACCGTGATGTGTATTTCTCAATGAGCTCTTCTTTAGGTGGACATGGAACAGAGGCAATGTTGGGTGGCAATGCAGTTGTCCCCTGCACAGGTTCGTTCACAACTCCATTTATGTGCCTATCTAGGACATCAACAATAAGTCTCTCAATAAACTCATATTGCATATCCTCAAACACTGGTTTGATCACCCATTGTTTACTTCTTTTAGTGAAGGCCTTATTGTAGCGAAGCGTCCCTAAAGATCCGGTCGTCCTACTTTGTTGACGGCCAACATTATGGTTATGTGCCAAGACCGCTAGAAGAGTCCGATTTATCATGCCCTCCATGCCAAAATGCAATCGTTTTGGCCTGTACTTTAGGCACATATTGTGGAACACCTCCAAATCTCCTGTGTGGCAGAATTCCGTGAGTCCCCTCAAATCTCTTGTTATAGTTTTATCAAATACAATCTTTTCAATGGCTTTGTGAGTGGGTGATGAAGGAATCAACCACTTCTTCTTCCGTGCCTCCTCTGTGGACAAATGGCCATGTTCACAATTGTGGAAATGTTGGTTTGTGTTCCAACGGTGAACGTTGGTACAGTGTAGCATTTCTGACCGCCATTTTTCCAGTAGAATTTCCAACGACCCTCCACATGTTTTTGAGCTCCACCAAAGATGGTTGCTGATTGACTTGGACCACTGTGAAATACCTTGCATATCTTTTTTTTTACCTGCAGCCGACATTTTTTTATTGATTGTTTTTGCAAGATGCCAAACGTCAAATTGGTGATTTATATTTTTGTGCTCTTCTCTCATTGTCTTGGCAATTGAAACGTGTCTGTCCGTGGCTATCAGGTCGATCACCATTCCCCGCGATTGTAGTTCTTGCAATGATGCTACAAAGCCAACTTTCTCCATGGCCACTGAGGATGTACTTTGTGACACCTGCACGACCACCGAACTCACAATTTTCTTACTTTCCATGTCCTGAAAGTGGTAGGTGCAGTACTTGGCTGAAAATCCTGGGCTGTCGCACTGTCCATCACCGGCTAGCCTGAACCGTTTGCCCGCGAATGTACTATCAATAGACATTTTTTCCATTCTCCAAGCTTCGCTAATGGCTGGAAATAGATAATCGGTTTGGTATTTGTAGAACTGAGTTTTCGCAATGAAATGGATTCCCACAAACTGAAAGAAAGACTCTAACTTTTTAAAACTTGAACCACTAAAAAGTGCAGCCGCTGCACAAAGTAGATTGCCTGCTGGCAGTTGCTCCAGCATGGGTTGTGCAGACCATGAGAAAGGATGATATTTTGTACAGGTGGCATGTATTTTAAGGTTAGTGCCTCGAATTGCACGAGTCACATTAATCAATGGCTCCCCACATACTTCCCCACCAACCGAATGCCCACATTTCATCCTAATAATGATATCAATCAAACAACTATCGAATACAATGAATTTGGCCTCTTTCCTTATACTGTCACTCTGCATCCCAGCTGGTTCGGCCTGTAACGTTGAGGACATGTCACTCACATGAAAGGTAGAATCTCTGATATCGTCTTCCGCTATGTTCAGTGATATTGATGGTGTTTCATTGTCGTCCACTTCATTCTCTTCCATTGCAACATCTGTTCCTTCTCCGGCGATGGGTGAATAAAACAATTTCTTCAACTTTCTCGCGGTCTTAGTTTTTGCGGGTGTGGATTCTGTGAATTGATCTCCGACTGCATCCGAACTACCAGGAGGACATTCACTATCAATGGCTGGTGGTGGTATAGATCCGTTGTCAATCACTTCATATTCTTCCCATTGGCACGATGCATCTCCAGTCTCAAGTCCCTGCCAAAAGGTTTGACAAGCAACATCTCTCGTTCGCTTCACTGTCTGTGTAGATCTAGTTCGTACACCCACTCGCAACTAGAGGACAGATTGGAAAACGGATGTTCAGTTTAAACACAACTTACAGTATTGAACTATTAACAGTGAAAAACAACATATTATAGTGACCAGGACACTAACCTTCTTTTGCTTTCTTTTCTTTGAAACTTTCTTGCCTCGAACTTCAACATCAGGACGCTGTTGCTCCGACTCGTGTGTGCATGTCTCCACTTCCTCTTGCGCTGCAACGACTATATTTTCATGATAAGCACATCCATCACGCACTGACGCTCCATCGACTCCCTGAAACATAGAACTTTCATTAGTATGTATAATAATATTGAAAACACAAAATGTACTTGGGAACCAATACCCACATACATCTCAATAGCAAAACACGAATGAACGCTTTGTGTAGAACATTCAAACGACAATTATTCACGCATAGTTGATCTAGTTAGATGGAAGTGTCAAGATCCATACCTCGGGCTCCTCATAGACTTCCATTGATGATATTATTGAAGATGATGCTTCAGTAACTCCCTGAAACACAGTAATTGCATTAGTATGGTTTTCTATTTTGTTAAAAAGAACATAAACTTTGTGCAGGCGTCAACGGCTCATCTAAATAGACCTGCACAAATGATCAGTTGTCTAAAATACATAATGGATATGTAAATATGATTCGATTTGCTTGATCGTATGAAGTTTCACCACCCAGAGATCTGCATCAACTACTAGGGGTGATGTTCTTGTAGAAGAAGCTCTGTCATCTCCCTGAAACATAGTACTTGCGTTAATAAAGAAGGAAGTATAGCGGATGTAATCACGTCATATGATTTCGCTTGATCGAGCTGTCAGTATCCATACCTCGAAATGCATAAGAACATCAAGGGACGATGTAACTGCGGTGCACACTTCTGCAAGCTGTTGCGCCGACCCATAACTGCATGCTCCCCCTTCTTCTTGGACTAATGCTCCATCGACTCCCTGAAACATAGGACTTTCATTAGTAATGAACACAATATTGAAAAAAGAAGACACATAGGAGGGCGACGACAGAAGGACATATCAATGGCTAAAAACGAAACAAACATTGTGTGTAACAATCACGCTACAAGAATGCAAGATCTGATGATCTCCATCGATGGAACTGTCCGGAAACGTACCTCGAGCATCTGAGTGACATCAACGGTTGTCGTCAATACGTTGGACTCCTCAGCATCTCCCTGAAAGACAGTACTTGCATTATTTTGGATAACAATAATTATAACTGAAAACAAAGACTAGAGGACGAGTACAAGGGTGTACCATTAGGTAAAATAATTACACGATAAATTAAAACTATTCATTTACATGCCTAAAACAAGTCAGTGGCAGAATAGCCAAGTAAGATTACCCGATAGGCGCTTGAAGTGGCTGATGACTGCAATAACGACACGGATGGAGAATCTTCCGCCTTCATATTGAGTGGATACATAAATGGGGAAATTATTGTTAGCTAATGCTACACACTACCGCAAGGCCGAGAGATAAATACGTAAACTTGACTCACCAGTGGAGGGATGTGGACGAATAGAGTGGGAATAGCGGTTGAGAGCAATTTTCGCCTCGCTCGCGGTGTGTTCTTCTTTATTAGCAATGATGTGGAGTACATGTCTGAGCTAAAGTGCCTGCTGCAGATGCGGTATCGATCACCCCTCTTGTCCGCAAAGACTTCTAGGACTCTACTTTCAAGCTCAGACGGTGGATATCCCCAATATCGGACCCATTCTCTTATCTGATCTATTGTTTTAGGGAAAACATGCATTATAGTACCTTCAGATTTATTATGGGTCTTCGAAGGGCAACCGCCAATGGAACAGGCAGGCATTGTGGAAAGTTCTGAAAAGTAAAGATCAACAATTCTCTATGAATACCAATGTGTTCAAAAATTAAATGACACATAAAAGGTTCAATGCAAGGTTCGTTTTGGTTCTTGGAACTATACACGTTATTCACATGCGGATAAGTATTTGAATAACTTTAAAAAAATAGAAAAATAATTTGACTAAACTCAGAACATGTGACAAGTTACTTGCATGTACTGTCTTGAACGAAAAGAAATTGGACGCAAAATGATTATGGTACATGGCCTTACCTTGACGAACAAACAGTTAGATGCAGGGATCAGAGTAGTTTCTTGTCGTAGAACAGGGAGCAGTTCACAGGTTGCAAACTGACGAGTTTCCTCGAAGTGGTCACGGAAGTTCACAGAGACGAAGAGCAGATAACCAGCACCTTCACGGGTTGACTAGCAAAGCGCAAAGAAGTTCTCATTTGAAATATGAAGTGGGTTATAAAGAATTCGAAACAGGGGTGTGTTTGTGAATGAATGACGTGTATATGTCGTGGCATTATGCGGTTTGCAGGGGGCCGTCCAGCGTGAGGGGGGATGCTTGGCAGGAGACACGGGGTCTGGAGGTAGACATGGGAACAACAACCCATGCTCTATAGACCACTTTGAAGTGTACATGGTCTTTGGCACCTCTTGGCCTTTATCGCTCCCTGACAGCTCCACTTGGCAGCACAAGTACCCCGGTGCGAACTGCCTTTGATAGGGCGGGGGGTGGATTGGGGCGGTGGTCGTGCAGACAAGACACAGGAAGACTCGTGAATGGAGACACACTTATGTGGATTGCAGGGGGCCGTCCAGCGTGAGGGGGGATGCTTGGCAGGAGACACGGGGTCTGGAGGTAGACATGGGAACAACAACCCATGCTCTATAGACCACTTTGAAGTGTACATGGTCTTTGGCACCTCTTGGCCTTTATCGCTCCCTGACAGCTTGTCACAACTTTTACGCAATTTTGGAAAAGGATACAGATCGTTAAAGGATACAAGGTCAGCATCCGCTTTTGGAACCCCTTCACTCTGGGACGTCCTGGACTATCACCAAGATGGTTCTGGGATATCTTGAATGCGAGGTTTGCACAAGACTTTCCCCCCAAGAGCGCAGCCTGTAGAAAGTATACCAACTAACAGGCCAGGGGCTTAAGTGGAAAGGCAGGAGCAGCGACAACAGAGCTAAGGGAACAAAGAAAAGGATAGTTCAAGATAGCAGCCAAGTACGAAAATACAGCACTTGTTCCTTCCCCCGTACTTGCCCCCTCTTACCTGCTTAGTAAGATAGGAAGTCCCGTAACCTGAGAGAGTGTAGTTGGAAGTTGACGTGATGATAGAAAATGGAAGTTCCAGTTGAAGGAAGTCTGTGCAAAGGTCCACCTAACCGAAACGGCAAGTGTCCAAAATAATCCCCAAGTGTATTCAGCAGAGCGTCCCCAAGTGTAACCAATCCAGGGAGTGACCACCAGAAACAGCACAGCGTCCGTTTGGTCACTTCAGTATGTAGAGCGTTGTCTTCTTGTGCGGCGGGCAGCGCCGTGGATCTGTCTTTGTATATTTTCTGTGTAATAGTTGAAAGGGAAGGGAAGCAGGAAACTCGTGCAATAGTGATGGCACAACAGAGGGAAGGAAAACGTGCGTGGAAGTCTTTAACAGAGAATAGCACTGAGGGTCTTTTATTCTTGTATAAATCCGAATACCATAACATACGGGAGCAGGCGGAGAACAAATCCGAAATGGAAGCCAAGTGTTCGTTAACCAGGGGAAACAACCGAGGGAGCCAGGAGCCAGAAATTGAAGGAAAAGACGTTCAGAATAGTCCTTGATACAAAGCCGGGTCAGGAATCAAACAGGAATCAGAGTAACAGTTAGATCGAGTACTCAAACTGAATAGTCAGTTTTAGGAGCACCCGTTACAGGGACACGCCACACTAAGTACTGGAATCAGTTTCAGAACGCGAGGCACGTTGCGGGCGTTTCACGTGACCGCGAGCAGATGGAATTCTGGACCTTGTAGTGCAGCGGATTCCGTGAGCTGTTAACAGTCTCCAGGGCAGTTTCCACCGGGAAGTATATACCCGCGAGTGTCCAGAAACAGGAATGCGGGGCATGACAGTACCCCCCCGCAAAGGACGACCACCCCTGCGGGCACGCAGTCTTTCCAACCAAAAGGCCCGCAAGAGTCGGGGTGCATGCAGATTTGAAGCCGGTTCCCAAGTCCTATCTTCAGGACCGTAACCCTTCCAATCAATCAGATAGAAACGCACTCCGCGACGCAGACGGGAGTCCAATATAGCACGTACTTCGTATTCATCTTCACCCTGTACAATAATCGGAGCAGGGGTAACAGGAAGCCGAGTGCCAGGTATAAAAGGACGGAGCAGGGATACGTGGAAGACTGGGTGAATCCGCCAATGGGATGGTATGTTCAAACGGACAGCAACAGGATTGAGACAAGAAAGGATCTTGTAGGGACCTACATAACGAGGCATGAGTTTTCGTTTACCCCGAATGTTGAGATGTTTAGTCGCCAGCCAGGCAAGATCACCCGGTGCATAGGAGGGGGCAGGCGATCGATGTTTGTCCGCTTGCGTCTTTGCCCGGGACTGCGCAACTTGTAGATGTAACATAACAGAATCCCGTATAGCAACCAGAGTGTCCCTCGTGGTTTTTGCAGCAGGGATTTGGTCCAAGGAAGGCAAGACAGGCGGAAGGATCCTTGGATGTAATCCATACAAGGCATAAAACGGGGAACATCCTGTTGAAGTATGTCGAGAGTTGTTATAAGCGAACTCCGCTGTTCCCAGAACGGATAACCAACTTGTCTGATGTTGCAAGCACAGGCAACGAAGGTATTGTTCCATGGTGCCATTTGTGCGTTCGGTTTGTCCGTCCGTTTGAGGATGATAGGATGACGAAAGCCGTGCATCAATACCCAAAGAAAGGGTAAGGGCTTTCCAGAACCGCGAAGTAAATTGCGTACCCCGGTCAGAAATCATGATTGTGGGTAATCCGAAGAAGCGTACCACATGATCAAAAAAAAGAGTAGCCAATGATGAGGCGGTAGGTATACCTGAGCATGGTATAAATAGTGCCAATTTTGTGAATACATCCACCACCACAAGCACCGTCGACATTCCCTTAACCAAGGGCAGTTCTACCACAAAGTCGAGTGTAACCGTATGCCAGGGATGTGGAGGAAGCGGCATGTTCATCAATAGACCGAAGGGTTTCCCTGGTTGCCTTTTACATTGTACACATATCGCACACGTGGATACGTATGACGCGGTGTCCTTCTTCATTCCTGGCCACCAGCACCATCGATGTAACAGGTCATATGTTTTAAGCTGACCTGGATGTGCAGCTAACGGGATATCATGGGCCCATTCCAAGGCCTTCCGTCTGGTGTGGCTGTCGGGTAAGTATAAAAGACCATGAACATAAGGAAGACCCGTGACAATCTGGGCACCCAAGGCATCAAGATAAGAGGCATGTTCTTTGGCCCACTGTCGAACTTGATCCAGAAGTGAGGGGGAGACCGAACAGACACAAATGACAGAACCCGAAGGCAGCATAGAGGTAACCGATTCCCGGGTGTCGAAATCGGCACCGACACGGGATAAGGCATCTGCCATTCCGTGTAGAGGTCCAGGACGATAAGTGACCGTGAAGTCAAATAACGTAAAAAACAAATGCCAACGTATTTGTCGGGCATTGGTGCATTTTGCGTGTGAAAGAGCCTGTAAATTCCGATGGTCGGTGTACACAGTTACTGGATGTCGAGCACCCAGAAGGTGGTGTCTCCACTCCTTAAAAGCTGCTCGAATGGCTAGGAGTTCCCTCTCCATAACAGTGTAATTGCGTTCAGCTTGAGATAGTTTACGGGAAAAATAAGCCACTGGAGGCAGTTGCTGTGTAGTGGGGCAGTTCTGTGACAATATGGCCCCCACCGCGATAGCGGATGCGTCAGCCTCCACTATAAATGGAAGGGAAGGGTTTGGGTGCTGCAGAACGGGAGCAGTAGTAAAGGCCTCTTTTAATGCCTCAAAGGCCGACTGGGCTTCGTAATCCCAAAGGAATGGAATCTTCGGGCTGGTGAGACGGGTCAAGGGCGCTACTATCTCAGAAAATGAGGCAATAAAGCGCCTATAAAAGTTCGAGAAACCCAGAAAAGATTGAAGTGCCTTTACAGAATCTGGGACTGGCCAGTCCCTTACTGCTTTGACCTTGGAAGTACACATGAGCACCCCTTTTGGAGATATCTGAAACCCCAAGAACTCAACTGATGATGCATGAAATACACATTTTTCCAATTTGGCATAGAGAGAATGTGTACGTAAACGCAGCAAAACAGAGCGAACGTGTTGGATATGTTGCGTGAGTGAATCCGAGAAGATCAAGATATCATCCAAGTAGATCACCACATAGCAATCTAGCATGTCTCCAAAAATATCATTAACAAAGTGTTGGAACGTGGCTGGAGCGTTACAAAGTCCGAATGGCATGACGCAATACTCATATAGCCCAAACTTTGTTTTGAAAGCGGTTTTCCACTCGTCCCCGTTTCGTATCCTCACCAAATTATATGCCCCTCTGAGATCTAATTTGGTAAAAACAGTGGAGGAAGTCATCTTATCAAGTAGTTCCGTTATGAGGGGTAACGGGTACTGGTTCTTGACTGTTATTTTGTTCAAGGCTCTGTAATCCACGCAAGGGCGCAGATCCCCCTCCTTTTTCGGTACGAAAAAGATGGGAGAGGCAGCAGGGGACCGGGAAGGTCGAATATGTCCCAGACGCAATGCCTTCTCCACATACTCTTTCAGGTGTTCTTCTTCGTTCCGGGTCAGGGAGTAAACACGACCATGAGGTACCACTGCCCCAGGTACAAAATCAATTGGGCAATCATAACAACGATGTGGAGGGAGTTTTTCTGATAGCCCTTTATCGAACACATCGGAAAAGTTTTTGTATACTGCTGGTAGTTCGGGATTTGAGTCTCCCAGCGTGGCATTAACAGAGGAGACATTAGACACCAAAGCCAAACAAGGAGACGAAGGCATCACACCGGGGCTTCGAGAGCAATGTTGGGTACAGAACGCAGAAGAGAAATGCACCGTTTGTTTGACCCAATCAATCATAGGGTTATGAGTCCGGAGCCAAGAAAGACCAAGAATGATCCCAAACTGAGGGGCTGAAATAAGGTCGAAAACTATTTGCTCAATGTGGTCTTCGGAGGTAGACATGCGAAGTGGGACAGTCTGTTCCGTTATCCATCCGGACACCAGATGAGAACCATCCACTGCATGTACTTCCTCAGGTCTTTCTTTTGGAACCACCGGTATGCCATGGTGTTGAGCTAATTGTATGTCTATATAGTTTCCGCTAGCCCCTGAATCGATCATAACTGGACTGGTGAAGGGCTCAACACCAGTGAGGACAAAACACATGGCAAGATAGATGTGCGAGGAGGAAGGGCATTGGCCCGAGCCATCCATATGGCGACTCATCCTTAGGGCTCGGTTTAAGGACGAGTCTTGGCGTTTCCCGCTACCTTAACAGGTCTCTTAGGACATGCACGAATGAAATGGCCAGATTGACCGCAATAGAAGCATAGGTTGTTAACCATACGCCGTTCTCGTTCGGCTTTGGTTAAAGGACCTCTGATGGCCCCTATTTGCATCGGCTCGGCTTCACCTGAGGAAGTAGTCGGAGTCGTTTCTGACTTGACTGAGAGGCGAAGGTCAGGACTACGCCGTTCGCCACGTCTTTGCCGCAGCCGAGCGTCGACTTGTAGGACCAAGTCCAACAATTCCGGGAAGCCGGTTGGTAACGCCGGTATCACTGATAAAGTGTCTTTTAACTCATCCGAAAGACCCTTATAGAAGACAGCTGCCTTCTTCTGTTCGGGCCAGGTGGTTTCTGCTGCTAATTGATTAAAGCGAGCGAGGTAAGACAGAAGGTCTGATTTGCCTTGACTGATAGCAAGGAATTCGAGGTCCGAGGTTTGTGCCTTGTAACGCATATCGAATACGCTATTCATAGACTGAATAAGGGCATCAAAATTATATAGGGCTGGATCATTGGCTTCGAGTAAAGGGTTAGCCCAAGCCGCTGCTGTTCCTCCCAGATGCGAAAGGAGAAACGCTGCTTTGGTAACAGTGTCAGGAAATGCCAGTGGTCGACAAAGAAAATGCAGACGGCATTGGTTTACAAAGGTCCGATAAGTCTTAGGATCTCCATAGAAGCGTTCTGGAGGGGCCAAAGGGAACGGTCCAGGAAGCACAACGGGTGCGGAAGATTGTGCCTGGGGTACAGGAGGGGCTGTTGCAGCAGCAGCATCACCGAACTCCTCATCGGGGGGTAAGGGCTGCACAAAACTCTGTAGTACATCCATACGTTGATGGAGAGTCGCATTAGCAGATGCCATATCGGTGCGTAAGGTCGCAAAGGCTTGCATTAAAGCAGCCATTGGATCCGCTCCAGTTTCCATAACCGATAGGCAAAATTAATAGGCTCCTAAATCTGTCACAACTTTTACGCAATTTTGGAAAAGGATACAGATCGTTAAAGGATACAAGGTCAGCATCCGCTTTTGGAACCCCTTCACTCTGGGACGTCCTGGACTATCACCAAGATGGTTCTGGGATATCTTGAATGCGAGGTTTGCACAAGACTTTCCCCCCAAGAGCGCAGCCTGTAGAAAGTATACCAACTAACAGGCCAGGGGCTTAAGTGGAAAGGCAGGAGCAGCGACAACAGAGCTAAGGGAACAAAGAAAAGGATAGTTCAAGATAGCAGCCAAGTACGAAAATACAGCACTTGTTCCTTCCCCCGTACTTGCCCCCTCTTACCTGCTTAGTAAGATAGGAAGTCCCGTAACCTGAGAGAGTGTAGTTGGAAGTTGACGTGATGATAGAAAATGGAAGTTCCAGTTGAAGGAAGTCTGTGCAAAGGTCCACCTAACCGAAACGGTAAGTGTCCAAAATAATCCCCAAGTGTATTCAGCAGAGCGTCCCCAAGTGTAACCAATCCAGGGAGTGACCACCAGAAACAGCACAGCGTCCGTTTGGTCACTTCAGTATGTAGAGCGTTGTCTTCTTGTGCGGCGGGCAGCGCCGTGGATCTGTCTTTGTATATTTTCTGTGTAATAGTTGAAAGGGAAGGGAAGCAGGAAACTCGTGCAATAGTGATGGCACAACAGAGGGAAGGAAAACGTGCGTGGAAGTCTTTAACAGAGAATAGCACTGAGGGTCTTTTATTCTTGTATAAATCCGAATACCATAACATACGGGAGCAGGCGGAGAACAAATCCGAAATGGAAGCCAAGTGTTCGTTAACCAGGGGAAACAACCGAGGGAGCCAGGAGCCAGAAATTGAAGGAAAAGACGTTCAGAATAGTCCTTGATACAAAGCCGGGTCAGGAATCAAACAGGAATCAGAGTAACAGTTAGATCGAGTACTCAAACTGAATAGTCAGTTTTAGGAGCACCCGTTACAGGGACACGCCACACTAAGTACTGGAATCAGTTTCAGAACGCGAGGCACGTTGCGGGCGTTTCACGTGACCGCGAGCAGATGGAATTCTGGACCTTGTAGTGCAGCGGATTCCGTGAGCTGTTAACAGTCTCCAGGGCAGTTTCCACCGGGAAGTATATACCCGCGAGTGTCCAGAAACAGGAATGCGGGGCATGACACAGCTCCACTTGGCAGCACAAGTACCCCGGTGCGAACTGCCTTTGATAGGGCGGGGGGGGGTGGATTAGGGCGGTGGTCGTGCAGACAAGACTCGTTTGCCGCAGGGCCTCACCAAGGAGAGGCCATCTAACTGCATGTAAGAGGCAGGCTGCAGGATCTAGTACATGGAAGGCAGGGGGGTGAGTTTATAAATACCTCACCCTCCCAGGAGAATATATGGGTGCAGTTCACCCTGGAGACCCTGGATGCCTAGGCAGTTAGTCAGCAGCAGGCTGGCCTGTGGTGGCAAGGCGGCACGGGCCAGAAGGGGTCATCTCTGTACCCGGTGCCCAAAAGGACGATTTATTATGATCAACCATATTGATTATTTACCTATAACCATGTTTTGTATCAATAAAATCCAACGGCCTTTTATTGCCAACGCTTGAACAAAGTGGTGTGGTAAGTATTTTTGGGGGAGGAGGCAAGGCCGGGAGGCTTGATGCCAACCCGCAAAATAACATATGTATGTCTGCTGCATATGGGTTCAACGGTTATGTGGATTGAAGGTGGGCGGCCAGCGTGAGGGAGGATGCTGGCCGGAGACATGTGGTGTGACAAGACAAGGCACAGGAAGACTATTCAATGGAGACACACTTGATTCATTTAAAAAATCAAAACAACCATTGTTAAAATATATGTTGGGTTTTATTTTAGATCTTAATTTCAATTGAACATAAATAATAAACATTACACATTGTAAAGTTCCGGTTGCAGCACATCCAGGGAAAATCCGCGGTATTGTCCACTGTCGCTGGGGAAATGTTGTCTAATGGCAAGTACCGCACAGGCAGGTATTACTCTCCGAACGCGGTGTCCGAGCCTCCCGTGAAGCCACCAAGTGAAGCAACGATAGGCCACCAGCCTGTACCACCTGTGAAAAAGAAAGATGCAAACTGTATTAAAATGACAAAACTTTCTTATCACTGTCGATTCAGGTAAAAAATGTCATTCTGCTTTGAAAAAAATTCTATCTAGAAAATGCACAATATGGAACCAATTTACATGCATTCGAATGATATGTAGATGTAATTTTATATGTGGGAGACGACCATGAAATAGTAGTGGCATCACTGACATCACAACCAGAGTATACTTACTCGTTACTCGGATTACGCGGACAAACAGTGCCGCGAAGTTCGTGCATAAGCACCATCATCATCCTCAACACGGTCCGTGAGAGGCAGGCTTCCCTGAACTCTGGCAGCTCGGTGATGCATTGCGGACTTGGCTCGCCTTCCGAAATGTAGGCCAAGCACCCGGAATTTTCACGGCAGCAGCAGTTCTCCTCCTCAGTTGGCATTAGCTCGCACCGATTGCACGTGCACCAGGTGGAGACGCCGTCCATGCGACATGGTCCAGGCTCTTCATCCGTTGACTGGTCCTCCCAACTGCCGTCCGAATCCCCATCGTTTTCGCGTGCTTGCCTTTCCAGTAGTTCTTCCTCGGTGTACTCGGGCTCGTACATATACGGCATTATTGTAGCCATTGTGTGGTAAAAAAAGTAAAATAATTTACAGAGATGGTACAGATGTTCACAAGGCCTAGAAGCGGCGAAGGTAGCTGACCAGAGCACAGAAACGAGTCGCAGAATACTCAAAGTAACACACAGAGTAATGGAATCGAAAATCTGCTGCTGTGTGTTGTGAAACGGTGTGTTTATACTTATTGAGGAAAGAGGCGTCCTGCCATTTCCATGGCGACACTTCATTAGCTGAGGCGCAGCGATTGTTGACACGAAACGTGCTTTGGCGTTGGGAAATGGGCGGTACGCGTCTGCTGATGTCAGGCTCAGGGGCGAGGGATTTGATTTAGTGCCGCAAAAGCAGGTGAGCCAGGGCGATGGGGGGAAATGATAGGATTATCAGAAAATGGCAGCTGATTTCGAGTGCGTTAATGGACGAAAAGTCGGGTAAGGTCCATAGGAAAGTTTTCTATGATCTACCGAGTTATGCTTAAAAACACATGGCCGAACCGTAGGGGCAATAAAAAAAAAGTCCCGGAACTATCCTTTAATGTGCATTTTTCTGTGCAATAATACTGAATCGTCACCAGAAGTTAAAAGCATGGTTGCCTTGGAGCAATGAGCATTATTGTCATGTACCGCTTTCTGAGTTCACACCCAACGAATGGTGAAAAAGAGTAGGCAAAGTATAGTGCACCAATGAATCAATAGCATATTTTCTATAGACCGTTAGTACTCCCAACCAATGGGGAGGCTTGCAGTGGGGGCCTTACTATACGGTAATCCCACTGCTCTGAGCCTCCCCAGGGCTGGAGGCTGCCATATCTGGCGCCGGGGAACAAGGTAAGTGGCCCCTCCTGCAGCCTCCACACCCCTTTGACACAGATTTCACTCCCTCCCCCGACCCACTTACCTTCTAGTTTCTGGTCCTGAGCCGGGAACAGTAGTGTACCCAGCGTGTCCGCTCTCAATCCACGACATGCTGCCTTCTCCCTGTTCCTTGGGGGTCATTTATTTCTTCTTTTCAGGTGTGAAACACAGACAGCGTTTAACAACTTCCGAAAAGATTCTATTAGTACCCCAGTCCAACGGGCCAGGGTACTGATAGCAATAAGGCCCTTTGCTGGGGTGAGGGGTTATTACTGCTTCAGGTAATGCCCAGGGCGTGCGTTAAGGCCCTCGTTTCACTTGGGTCTGTAACTATGGGCCCCGGGGCATTACCTGAAGAGGTATTACCCCTCCAGCTCGGGTCTTATTGCTTAATTATTGGTACTGAATGTGGAGCATTGGCCGTTTCTGTATTCTCTTTTTGCAAACAAAACCGGTCTGTGTCTGGAGCACTCCATTCTGTGAAGCACTTTATTCCGCGATTGGAGCTCTAAATTGAGCTTAAACTATGATGATAGCAAGATGCTTTGTCTATTCCTGGTAAATGTTAAACTGTCCATAGTATGTTTGTTATTACTAACATTCTCTGTGCCTCTGCATACCTTAACAAAAAAAAGGGGGGTAATACAAGTTTAATAGATCAGCATGAGCGAACAAAGCAAGACATCTTTCACTGCTAACGAAGCAAAACTCAAATAATCTGGTGTATGTGCTGCAAACCACTCAGGGGGACCTCAATCTCATCATAGCTCGCTGTACTGGAGTGGAGAAGAATATCCATTTCCACCTCAGACTGCTCCCACTCCTAACGGCACACCAGACTGAAATGAAAAGGGCATCTCCCCTCTCTGCGAGCACAAACAACAATCCCAGGCACGTGTCCCCCCTTATTGGGCATCACTAGAAAGGTACTGCAGACTCGCTTGGGACATGTGAGATTCCCCTGCTGCTCACATGGGGTGAAACCGCAGGTGATTCAAAATCGGCCAATCATGTGATAACTAGTCCCTTGCGAAGGAATGAAGGAATACAGTAAATCAGCCTGCTCTGTGGCACCCCCCCCCCTGTACAGAGGTAGACATCGGATTTCTGTAAAGCTATGCACTTTAGCAATACAAATGTTAAAATCCTAAACTGACCAGCTTTCTTTTTAAAAAATAAATAAATCAGTGGTTGGCTGATGGTGTAGACACTGGAATTTATATGAAAAGCATAACATTCTGAAATCAATTAACATTCAAGCATGTCCTGAAAAGGACCATTACATACCGTCAGCAGATTGGGTGAATAGTGCATAATCCGGGTTAATAATCTCATTAGACAAAATATCAAACCACTCCCGCACTACGCCTTGACCCTACAAAGAGAAAAAAAGAAAAAAGGGAACAAAGTGATTAACAAAAAATGCACAACTGCCATTTTCCTTTCGTGCTTTATCACACTATTTATCATGCATGTAGTAATGTTTACTAAAGAGCAGAGAATGCAGTCATTCAATCAATATTTTACAGATAGTAATAAGGGAAACAGGGAACAAAATAGGGATTTAAAAATACATGATCTCCTCCCAATTGAATCTGTACCCTGAGGTGGGGAGCTTCTGGAAAAGCACACGATCCATGTTCATGCTTTAAAAAGGGCACCCGCGTCCATGACGTGCCTTCCAAAGACACCTGCTATGTTACAAATTGGTGAAATCGCATGTTCTCCCATTGTGCATTCTCTGCTCATCTACACATACAAAGAAAAGTTCTGGCATGGCCCTCACCCACGCCTCACCAATCCACCCACGCTACAGTGCCAACTGGAACTTACAACGCGGCCCCTCCTCTTCAATTATATTTCCATCTATCAACAATGGGTAAGGGTCAGGGAATAGAAAAATAGGGAGTAAAGGAGTGTGGAAGCAAAGGGGCGGTGGGCCGGGCTTATGGTCGTCTGGCCCTACATATAAATGCTGCATTACAATGTGGTGAAATGTGCACCACAGGCAAATGTCACAGAACTACATATCTCGGTGCCCATTGTGGGCTCAGCAGAGGAAAATGGGACAGGAATCTGTCCAGCTACAGTGAATCTATTCAATTCTAGGCAGTCCAGGAAGTTAGAGAGCTATCCATCTATCCATCTCTATTCCCCACACTGGGCAGAGTCTGGATAAGAGAGGCCCCAGTCTGCCAGTTATTAATGTCATGTTACAGATGATGTCCCTCAAAATGTAAAAAGTTGCCTACTGTGAAAAGGCTGTACATAATCTGCAAATGAGTAGCCATCTTGAATTTCTGCAGTAGCGCAAAATGATGTAGCCTACATAGGTCTTCCTTTTAATAGAGAAGTACCGATCTTATATTTCATGACTTGTTCATGCCACCTTTGATGAGCATGGTGGCAGAAGTTCAAGAAGTGCTTCCACCTCCACAAGGTGCTCTTCCTGCATAATCTGCTTTGTGTGTCTGGGTACATGCAATGGGGGGAAAAATTAAGAGTGAATGATTATTTTTTTTTATTCTTAGTAACGCCGTGGGCCTCGAGGCGCAGAAAGAGGACGAACAAAAAACACAGAAACAGTGAAGCAGATTCAAAGGACAGAAGCAGAATCAGAACAGGAACTAGGGAGCCCTAAAGAAAAACGTTTTTAGCTTATTTTGGAAATCAACAAGGGATGTGATCATTTTGAGATCCAGAGGAATTGGATTCCAGGTGGCTGGGGCCAGGACATCAAAGATTGTTTTTCAGAATATGGCTAGGTGAAATCTGGGTTGGCTAAGTTTAGCCTGGTCCAGTTGAAGGGGTCCCTAGAGGACCCTCGCGTATGGAAACAAGGCACTATCACCACACACGAACTGATACGCCAGACACGAGGTTGTATTCCCAAAAGCTAGGGTTTATTGCAAAGCAAATAGTCTCAGTTGGCCAACTGGGTCTCAAGCCCTGCGACGTGTGTCTCCAGACCCCGAGGGACGCAAGAGAGCGAATCATTCTACAACAGTTACATATATACAAAATGTGCATCTTACAATCAGCAATGACACATTCAATACCACCCATAATGCATCTCCTTTGAACTGGGTTCGATTAATTGACAATTGTGACGAGTGTGACACCTTCAGACATTCATTTTAGCAATAGTTTGCAATTTTGTGAGCCTGCAGACAAAGTTCTTTATTTAAGAGAACACATTGCTTCTGTTTTTGCAAACATGCTGCGTGCAGGGGAGAGAAACATTCCAGGCCTCGCTATCTCCTAGTTTCTATTTCTGTGCTAGGGGTCAACTCGCTCTCCAGCGCTCTAAAGGGCTCAGAAAGGGGGGCCACAAAGAAGAGCATAATTCCAGCCATTAATTGTTTGTTTCTACCATTCCTACCGCATGAGCGAGACTGGCTGCCACCTGTGTAATGATTAAATGCCTTGCTGCTTACTTCCAAGGACTTGTGAGGGAGGATACTGGGCATTTCTGTCTGGGTCGCCTGCGTTATGTTTCAACAAGTATTTTGCGGCCCTGCTCTATGCATGAACAATAATGTACTAGTGGAGCAGAATAAGCTTTCAGCAAAGCAGTTTCAACAGAAAGCAAGAGGCGAAAGTTGAAAACAAAATGGCGATTACAGTCACATCAAAGTGGCAGCACTTTAGTCAAGCTGATACCTGCGTATTTCTAATACCGACACATGAGGCGGTTGGTCTTCGGCCAACAAAATACATTGCCTCCATCATTGAGGGGTACCTACTTTTTCTAGACTGACAAACCCTCCTGTTGGCCGTATGCCAAACGCCTCATCCATACATTGCATCCTCTTCTGACCAAGTATCTGATTCTGAATCTTGCATACTGCTAGTTTCCTCCTCATTATCATTGTCATCAATATTAATTGACATGAATTGTTTCACTGTCTTTATTTCATCATTTGAGTATCTGATTTAGTGGTGCTGTTTTTTGTTACTATCTGTATACACTCCTCACTTATTTCAGTACAAATTATAAGTAAGCAGTGTATACAACAACAACATGTCATAAATATTCCTAGTACTGCTACTAGGATCGCAACTAATTTCCATCCCCATGAGCGTAATACTTCCCAGAACCAGGCGCTTATGTTCAATTCCCAACTTCCTTCTGGGGGGTGTAGGTCAGAGCTCAAAACGTGCAACTTTCTTATAGCTTCGAAAATCATAGGGGAGGAATCGCTTACAAATACGCAACGTGCTGATCCCGCGATTTTGCAAACTCCCGCACAATCAACCAAGATTACATCAAGAGCCATCCTATTTTGGAGTGTCATCAATCTAATTCCTTTCTCCTCGAATGTCATATTGTATAATATATCTGTTGTTCCATTTATTGTTTTTTCTAATATTCTAGACAGTTGTCTTATATTATAGAAGTTTATTGCTTGGCCCCAAAATGGTATGAATGATTTTGCTATGTCTTCCGCGATCAAACCTCCTTCCTCATTTCTCTTGACCTGGACAATTTGGCTATATCTGCTGTTCTTGAAAGGAATACCCCTAGGAACAAAAGTCCCAGGTAACAAGTATCTCCCAAATTTCTAGGCAACCAAGGATACACTTTTTCTCCACATATAAAATAAATAGGGTCACTTACATAAACTGGTTCTACCTCTCTATCAAGGAATGCTATATTCATGCATCTAGTGAATGTCCCCACTGAATAGGAGCCCTCTTTTCTTAGGCAAAAGGGGACAGAGCGTGGACTGTAATTTACTGTATAGGAGGAGCGCACTGTGTCTTTATTTCCTTCTGGGTTCATATGAAACGTGATTACAGATGATTTATAGGGCACAAATAATCTGTCTTGTGGCATCACTACTGGTGTGATCAGTCGTGCTTTGTGAAATATAGAACAACCTACAGGTTTCATAACAATCTCCTCAAATTCATTCATATTTGTTCTATCTAATTGACCAGATTCACTTTTGTTCCATTTCCCATAATATAATGCACTCAAGGACGCGTAACATGCAGAACTCAATGACAGTGGCTGCACATACCAACCAATTCCCTTACCACCATGCTGTGGCAAGTGGGCACATGCCCAACAAATATTTTTCTTAATATTGAGTGAGTCATATTCATTATCAACAATAATGTGTTATTCCCATAACCTTCCCTGTGTCTTTCTTCCATCGGGGACAAAGTGTAAGTAATTACATGGACCGGGCTTTCAGTAGTGTAGATGTTTCTAACAGGCAAGAGCACTTCCAATGGGTGTATTTCTTCTAAGTACCAAAATACCAGTACTGTTATTGTTGGGGCTAATATACTCATCACACACATGATTATTGTTAAGATCAGCATACAATTTTTTCGGCAACTTCTTTTTTGCAACCTTCCAGTCTCTATAGTTAACTCATTATCAGCAGTGGTGCAGGAGGAGGCAAAAGCTGGTCCCGGCATTTTTATCTCGCTGTCCTTCTCCAATCAATGCTCGTCGTGAATATATCTTATCGTTGCACTCGTTCAAATGTCAATAGGTTCGGAAAATGTCAACAGTTTGTTCTGCCAGTTCTCAGCAGCCTGGATTGCTATACGTTGGGCAAGATTTATGTGCATCTGCACATTGCTCAAAGAACTCCATCAATTGCCTTTATACCATGTGAGCCCTTCTTGTCCGTAAGGGGTGATCTGCACATGGATTTTGTTTTTAGCACCGAGGAGCCGTGCTCTTGAGCTGTCCGATTTGCACAACCCTCACGCCGCTCTCCCCTAGGCCTCCTGTTCCTACTTCATCTGTGATAGGAAACAGACGCAACAAAAGATCAAAAGAAATGAAGATTTGATCACTCCTTTTCCCGAGGCCATAAATTATACCACCTTGCTCCTGGTATTGTGTGATCAATGGATAGTGCAGGTGCACCTCCAGACTCAGGCTCTGAGTCAGCTTGCGGCGCAATGACAGATGGCGGGCGCCAAAGTGGTACACGCTTTGTGTCAGCCAGCAGTGATGCAGGTATTGCTGGACATCGTTGGGGCACTCTTTGCCCTTTCTCCTTTAAAGCAATTTTTTCAGGCTTCGTTTTAGGCTTTATTTCAGGATCAGACAGATTTTGTGGCAAAGAACTGGCAACAATTTCTTTCGTCTCTGGGGCCGCTGTCTCTTTTTGATCGTCTCGATCAGGCAGTTCTTCAAACGGCGATGTGACCTTCTTTGCATGTGTTGCATGTATCCACGCCTTTCTCCCGTCCACACGGATTGCAGTCTGTGTTCCTAAAAGTATTTGGTAGGGTCCACGCCATCTGGGTACAAGTGATGACTTCCTCTTGAAATTCTTCACTAGAACCCACTTTCCGGGTTCCAGTGAATGCCCCGGACCAGTGTACCTGACGGGTAGAGCCTCCTGCACCTGCTGATGAATCAAATGCAATTTCTGCATTAACAGATTATAGTAAATGCTGAGCACAGGATATTCTATCTCATTTAGTTGCTTTGGCTGTGGTGCACACCAAACATATGCCGCCCTCCCCATCACTATCTCGTATGGGGATAGCCCAGTTTTTGCCTGCACAGATGTGCACATGCACAGTAACGCTAGGGGTAATGCGTCCACCCAGCTCATCTTGTTTCCTGCACACATTTTACTTATTTTGGCCTTTAAAATGCCATTGTGACGTTCAATAAGACCGGCCTTCATGGGGTGTCTAGAACAATGGAATCTCTTGTCAATCTGGAGACCTGCACAAATCTGTAATATCACTGCGCCCACAAAATGCGGGCCATTATCTGACCATATGACACGGGGTAGACCGAACCGGGAAAAATACTCCTTTAACATTACTTTTGCAGTGCTCATGGCGGTGCAGTCTTTTAATGGATATGCTTCCACCCACTTACTGAAGGCACATATAACCACTAAAACATATTTCAAGTTTTGGCACCTCTCCATCTCTATGAAATCAAAATGGATTACCTCAAATGGCATAGAGGGAGGGCCGAAACTGCCTGTTGGAGTCACCGTTCCCTTCCCCACATTGTGTTGCAGTCACGTGATACAATTTTGGACCAGCCTTTCAGCATTTTTCTTTGTGTGTGTTCTCCCATACTGTGGCTAGATGCTGGACTATCTTCTTAGCACACATGTGTGTAGGGCTGTGGGCCATCATGACCATTGCAGTTACATAGGAGTTGGGCAGCATCCAGTTTTTACTTTTCTTGTCTACCCAGCAACCTTCTAGATCTAATTCTGCAGAGCCTCAGCCCACCCTCGTATCTCGTCAGCAGTAGCTTCTGCCTGCATCTCTTTGACAGTGGCAATTCCATTTCCTATAATGCAGGGCAATTCCTCAGACTGCTCGGTCAACATTTTGGTATTCAAATCAGTGGCAGTTTGCTTCGCAATTCTGTCTGCAAATGTGTTTCCCTCTCCCACTTTACATGTTACCTTTTTATGCGCCTCACTTTTCACTATTGCTATGTGCTTTCGACACATAAGTGCAGACAATAATCGTACAATCAAAGGGCCATGTTGAATTCTGGCTTCATGTGATGTCAAGAAACCCCTCTCAGCCCAGAGTCAGCCAAAGTTATGAACCACGCCAAAGGCGTATTGGCTGTCAGTATATATGTTTACACTCAGATTCTCAGAAATCTCATAGGCTCTCGTTAAAGCTATTATCTCCGCGGCTTGTGCAGAGTTGTAGGGGATTCTTTTGGTTTCCACAATTCTTTTCACTGTAGTGATAGCATAGGCAGCAGTTGATGTGCCATCAGGTAATTTAAAACAGGAGCCGTCACAAAACAGTTCTCCATCTGGCTCTTTTTGTGGGGATCAGTTAAATCAATTCTTCTTTTCGTTTCTTCCTCAGTGGTCATTAAACAATCATGGGGAGGTGATTCATTCTCACCTAATTCTCCATTGGGCAGTGGCATTAATTCTGCAGGATTCAAAGCGCTACACCTCATAATTTGGATGTGTGGCGCAAACAGGACAATTTCGTATCTAGTCAATCTAGGAGATGTGAGGGGTTGCGCCTGTGTTCTATTTAATAGAACGTCCATGGCATGTGGCACCACCAAAATTAAGGTGTGCCCCAGCACCATTCCTTCCGTTTATTTTACTGATGCAGCAGCCGCTGCAACAACTCGCAAACAACGTGGTAGTGCGCGCGCCACAGGGTCCAGCGCGGAAGAAAAATAGCCGCATGGCCTATTTCTTCCACCTTGTTCCTGTGTCAAAACAGCCAACGCGCAGCCCTCACTCTCATGTACAAACAATCTGAAAATGTTGTCATAATTTGGTGTGCCCAAAACTGGAGCAGAACACAGTGCAGTTTTGAGCAGATCAAATGCTCTCTGACATTCTTCATTCCACTGCAAAGGCATCACAGCATCCTTTTTTGTCAATGCCACCATTGGCTTCACAATCAATGCAAAATTCACAATCCACTGCCGGCAATAAGAAGCCATGCCTATTATAGCTCTGACTCCTTTCTGTGTTTTTGGAATAGGCATACCAGAAATACTCTCTATTCTCTCTGGCGTCCGTCTTCTCCCCTCTCTCGACAGTAGGTAGCCCAAATAAGCCACCTCCTTTCGACAATATTGGAATTTCTTTAAGCTCGCTTTATGGCCATGCGCTGCTAAATGTGACAATAATAAAACAGTACCTTTTTTACAAACCTCTTCTGTATCAGCAGTGATTAATAGATCATCTATATATTGTAACAATACACATCCAGTTGGTAATTCTAGCATATCTCGTTGTTCTTTCAATGCCCTACTGTAAATACTCGGACTCTCTGTGTAGCCCTGTGGAATGCACGTGAATGTAAATGATCGTTCTCCTAATGTGAAGGCAAACAGATATCTACTTTCTTTGTGTACTGGAATACTGAAGAAGGCATTCTTTAAGTCTATAACACTAAAGTACTCTGCTGAGGCGGGAATCATTGTCAAAATCGTGGTGACGTTTGGGACCAATGGGAATTGAGGGTCAACCACTTTGTTTAATGTGTGCAGATCAATTATGAAACGATATGGTACTTCATTACCTCCTTTCTTATATACCGGGAGAATGGGGCTGTTACATGTACTGCCAGTAATCTCTTCAATCGCCCCCAGTTTTACCAAATCTGAAACAATACTCTTCAATCCTTTCTCTCCCTCTGCTGAAATTTTATACTGTGGAATAGGTGGCAACGTTACTCCCTCTTTTAGAATAATTTTCACTGGGTCTAGTTTCAAACATCCCACATCATTGTCATTCATCGCCCATATGCAAGTTGGCACTTTACTCAATTCTCCTGGCAAAGGTTTGGAAATTCAGATACTGGTACATTCTTTGGTGAAATTGTCAAGAACACTCCATCCGGAGTTCAATGGATAACTGCATTTAATTTTTTCAATAAATTTAATCCCAAAAGATTTTCCCCACAATTTTCTGTTAAGAGAAATGGACAATATTCAGTGAATGGACCTAATGTCAGTGCTATTGGTTGTGACACTGGATTGATCACTGGGGTACCTGCGAACCCTACTGAAATATTCCTTTGCCCTGACAGTGGTATCTCCGGAAACAAGTGATGGTCTATCGAGCACTTTTGTGCCCCTGTATCTCAAAGAAAGCTATGCTCTCTATTCCCGACTTTCATTTCTACGTAGGGTCCTTTTTGATTCACGGGAATAGGCACTGGTTCCGACCCCTGTCTTGGGCTGTCCGATTGAGGGAACAACACATCATCCGATATGTAATCACTACTGTAATACGTATTTGGTTGTGTATCAAAAATGTTCCCGCCCCTCCCTCTATTTCCATTTTGCGTGTTCTGTTGGCTCTGGTTTTGGCTAAAAGCAGTCTGATTTTGAGCTTGGTTCTGATTCTGGGTAACATTTCCTTGATTATTTTGGTGCTGCTGCATATTGTTTCTATTCTGCCCATTTGTTCCTGGGTGCCCCCTATGCGGTCTTCTCTGTCCATAACCATTTCTATTTTGTAAATGTGGACATTGCGCTCGCCAGTGGCCTTCCTCTCTGCAGTACGCACACTGATTTAGTCCCAGAGGCCCTCCATGCATGTTCGAATTACTTCTGCCTTGCGCGTTTCCTCTCCCTCTATTGTGTCCTGTCACTTGCTGAAGTAGCACCCTTGTTTTCAAATTCACCCTATCCTTTACCTCTTTCTATGCATTCACTCTGTTCTCATAATATTGGGCCATATGCAATACTTCACTCAATGTTTTTGCTTGCCATGCACTTTATGATGTCATTATTAAATTTTGGATTGGAGGTATTAACCCTCTCACATACTTATCAACAAATAGTCTTTTACCTGCTTCTGTGCTTACATCCTGTCCACTAAAATCTGTGAATACTTCCTCAAATCTATTAAAATAATCTGTGTATAGCACATCCTTGCCCTGAACGCATGCAGTTAATTTGTCCCATACAATTCTTTTTTCTGGAACAATTTCCTTCAATTTTTGTATTATCCATGCTGGTAATGCCGCCATATTTGCTGACGGTTTTCCTCCCGCTTCTCTATTCTTATCCTCTGCTACTAGATCTGCCCCAAGTGGCGCCATAGGCCACATCATCATCCACTTTTCTTATCTGCTTCCATGTATCTGCTGGCACAACCACCGGGAATATTAAATCTATATCATTCATGGTGAACATGGACAATTTCAAATAGGACTATTTCCTTATAGAATGCCAACGGATTCTTTCTTATGTCGGGAACCGTCTGTTTTATATTATTCACTTCCTGTCTGGAGAAGGGGACGTGCACATATTGTGCTGTATAATGTGCTTCTGTTACCCGTGCTGGTGTGTCGGCTGTTGCAGGAATCTCTCTACCTTAGGCACAAAAGTAGGTGGGACTTCCCTCATAGGAAATACCGCCCTCACGTTTCCTCCCCCTTCTCTCATATGCAATATTATTCCCAAATCAAGTGATAAGGCTGTTTCTCCTGTTCCACGTTCTAATGCTCTCTTGTATACCGCCATCAATTCTGGGGGGCTAGCTTTCTTATCATCTATATCTTTGTCTACCAAATATTCAACCATTGTCTGCAGTGCTTATCTTTTCATTGGCAAGGGGTATTCATCAAATATCTCATGTATTTCCATTGTGGGAATATTAGGATCTGTAATCCATCTTAACGCCTCTCGTATACATACATTTAATTTCTCACTTGCCTGTCTTGCCGATGGAAGAAATTGCCACTGCACATATGGTATCGCCACCTCCCCCCTGTCTCTCCCTATATCCTTTTTCCTATACCCTGGTATGGCAAACATTTCAGCATATGCATCATCAAGTTCATTCTTAAATTCAAAAAGCCTGTCTACATGTTCCTTTATTTCTTCATCTCTCTCTCTCTACACTGTGCCAGCGCATTCAAATCCAACAACTGCTGCGGCGGTACCCTCCCAATCAACTGCTTCCATTTCCCCTTTAAATATTCCCCATGCATTCCAACACTACCTGTTTTTCATTGCTCCTCCTGAAATCATACATCGAAGCCAGCGTCGACATTTCATCATTCCCATCTATAAACATCTCTGCCTGTTCTTGCAGCTCCCGTTGTCTCTCCTTGCTATTCACGCTACGGGTCACCCTAGTGCATTCACTTTGTCCCATCCCCTCTCTTCTTTCAGTGAGTTCAAGTTCAATAATTGGAAGTGCAGAAGGGACAACAACAATCTCTTGGAAGGGAGGGAGGTGCGGATGGGACAACGGGAACGGGAAGTAACTGCTGCTGCGCTGGCTGGCTAATGGGAGGCGCTGGTTGTATGATTTGTGGCTGCACTGGGATCTGAACAATAGGGAGGGGCTGAGGGGCTGAGCAGCTGAAGGGGGCTGAGCAATAGTCACTGGTGCGGTCTTCTTAGTCTCTCTCGTGAGGCGCTCTCGCCTTGTTTCAGTTAGTATTTTGCTTATCAACTCATCTGATGAATGCAGCTCTTGTTGTGGATATATCTTGTCTATACTCAACTGACCACGTCTAATTTTCTCAAACTATCATCCCACTCCTCCTGCTGCTTTTCTTTCACTCTTTCTGCTTTCGACTTATGCCTGCGCGTGCTCTTCTCTCTGCTTTTCCAACAAAGCATAGCTTCCTTCCTCCAGTCTCTAAGGATATCAAATGCTGCAGGACATATTTTCTTTTTTAACAACACCTTCTCCAAATAATCTATTCTCAATATCTCAAAACTCCCGTGATTCGGCCATTGCAAATCTTCCTCTTTTCTGGTTTGCCTATGCCAAATCTCACAAAACATTATCGCCCCTACACCATACTTCACATACATCTCATACGCCGGCGACCCCACAGGTGTCGCGACCTGGCCAGTTTCCAAAGATTGTCTACTGCAGTGGAAAAATCCCGCTAAGGTGGACAGTACCCCAGGCATGTTTTAACTTTACCCTCGGCTAATCAACCTTACACTGGGCATTTGATTTTGCAAAATCAACTCTCAACCAATATCAGGATTACTTCGAATAGGGGCACAACTCACCTAATCAATCTAGTCGTCTTTCAAGACGCAATTCGTCCGTATACTGACGCAACCAATAATCGTCGTGTCTGCGTATCTTGGCTCATTCTGCCTCGTTTCGGGACCCTCGCCTCCTTGTTCTCTGGCCGGGCACGTCGATCAGGGATCAGTTGTGTAAAGATCTGCAAAGGAGTCTCATCACTTTCACGGGGGCACCCCGAACACCTCTTGATCCTGGCTCGATCGTCCCGTCCTCCCCGTTCTCTCCGCCTTCCTTATTTTACAACGTACACAATGGAACAAGTGGGGGAGAGTCCCTATTCGGGCGCCATCTTTAAGGGGCCCCCAGGGGACCCTCGCGTATGGAAACAAAGCACAATCACCACACAAGAACTGATACGCCAGACACATGGTTGTATTTCCAAAAGCTAGGGTTTATTGCAAAGCAAATAGTCTCAACTGGCCAACTGGGTCTCACGCCCCGCGACGTGCGACTCCAGACCCCGAGGGATGCAATAGAGCAAATCATTCTACAACAGTTACATATATACAAAATGAGCATCTTACAATCAGCAGTGACACATTCAATACCGCCCATAATGCATATCCTTTGAACTGGGTTCGATGATTGACAATTGTGACAAGTGTGACACCTTCAGACATTCATTTTAGCAATAGTTTGCAATTTTGTGAGCCTGCAGACAAAGTTCTTTGTTTAATAGAACACTTTGCTTCTGTTTTTGCAAGCAAGCTGCGTGCAGGGGAGAGACAGATTCCAGGCCTCGCTATCTCCTAGTTTCTATTCGTGTGCTAGGGGTCAACTTGCTCTCCAGGCCTCTACAGGGCTCAGAAAGGGGTGCCGCAAAGAGGAGCATGATTCAAGCCATTAATTGTTCGTTTCTACCATTCCTACCGCATGAGCGAGACTGGCTGGCACCTGTGTAATGATTAAATGCCTTGCTGCTTACTTCCAAGGACTTGTGAGGATGGAGACCGGGCATTTCTGTCTGGGTCGCCTGCGTTATGTTTCAACAAGTATCTCGCGGCCTTGCTCTATGCATGAACAATAATGTACTAGTGGAGCAGAATAAGCTTTCAGCAAAGCAGTTTCAGCGGAAAACAAGAGGCGAAAGTTAAAAACAAAATAGCGATTTCAGTCACATCAAAATGGCCGCACTTTAGTCAAGCTGATACATGCGTATTTCTAATACCGACACATGAGGCGGTTGGTCTTCGGCCAACAAAATACATTGCCTCCATCATTGGGGGGGTGCCTACTTTTTCTAGACTGACACAGTGACCTAAGAGATCATGTTGGCACGTACCGCTGTATGCGTTCAGAGAGATAGCTGGGCGCGACCCACTTGAAAGTAAGTGTCAGCATCTTGAAAGACACACAGTGCTTGACTGGCAGCCAGAGCAGATGTTGTCAGGCTTCCGTAATGGACTGCTTTTTGGAGATGCCCAACACCGCTCAGACTGCCCCATTTTGCGTGACCTGAAGGGCGGCCAAGTTGGATTGAGAAGTACCTGCCAGCAGGCTGTTGCAGTAATCTAGTCTCGAGTTGATTAATGCAGAGGCTAGTATAGACATGTTTTTTACAGAGAGACAGGGGCCTAGGTAGCCTAACTGCTTGTTGATCCAGCCACATGAAGAACCAATCTTGGCTACATGTGGCCTCATGGTAAGCTCGGAGTTGAGTGCCACGGGAATGGTGAATATGTGGTTTGAACACATCGGAAGGTACACATACGAAGCAAGCATCCAGGATGCCCCGGATTGCACTCATGATAAAACAAGCAGTTGTAAAGGGCTGCAATGCCATTCACAAATGTATCATTGGCAAAAAAGACCACCTTGTTTGCTACCTTCAGTTCACAGAAGGCTTGATACTATGTTTCTGTCTCTGGGCCTCTCTTACACACACTGAAAGTCTTGGAATGTATGGACACTTTGTAAATGCCAGCAGGTTGGTTTGTGGCCTCCTCGAGAACTCAAACCTGTAGTGAGAATATAAATACAGCTCCAAGTATTATAGCTTGGCGTTATGTAAGGATTCTACAAGGTGGACTAGTTTGGATGGGTTATTAGGACAACCAATGATATGCTCCTCTAGATCCCGCATTAGCGTGTTTTGTGTTGTCTTGACTCTTGCAGCACAACTGAAAAATTACATGGCGTAAGTGAAAGCCTGGATGCAAGTTGCCCGTTTCCTGACCCTATAGAAAGTCAATGGATCTGGAGAGTATCATTTGCTAGCATGGCTGTTTACAAACATTTTTTCGTGATTCTTGACAGAAAATTCAGAGTGCAAGAAAAGGAACGATAAGACAGCACACATCAGAAAAAGACAGGCAACATGTCATAGGGTCGATACTATGAAACACTACTAGGCGAAGGGTAAGTTAGGAGGAGGGATCATAGAAAGCAAACAAGGGGGTCAGGCTGAGCTCTGTCGCTTAAGGCGCCCAGGATGCTCAGCAGTGATTATCGAGGAATTGTTCAATTTACTCACTGTGGAATGTGGGGTATTCCTCCCCCATTAGAGCACACCAGAAAATACTGAAGTCCAAAATACCAAATTTAAAATGCTGCATTTCAATGCATATTTATGTGAGGGTGGGTTAGAGTGATAATAAATATGAGGGGCCTCTTACCCCCGCATATATATATATATGTGGCAAAATAGGTTTAACAAAAAAAAGAAACAAAATGCCATTTTGGGCTTTAGTATTTTTTTTACCCCGAAGTGATCACATAGATCCGAATGAGGACCACAGATTTGCCCAATGCTGGGTACGATGCACCCAATGTTCCACACACAAAGCTCTGCCCACTCATACAACGAAATAAGAAACATCCACAAACACCACCTAACCAGATACTCCATCACAGGGTTGCAATCACTTTGCCAACCGCTTAGACTGAATTTCACAGTTATCAAAAAACAGACCCACAACAAATTAACTTCCATTCAACAACTTACTTCCCGCAAATCAGGCTTTAACACGCAACTTAAATAACAATGTGGACACACCTCTGTCATCTCGTTTGGCCAGGGAATCCGTTTCATTATGACTCAATGTACAGTGCAGTGACACTGCACATGTGGCAAACAAATATATATGTAAAAAACAAATCAATGTAAGTAAGCACAGGCCTGGTGTCTTGGGCCTTGTTGACCACCTTTACCACATACGCATTTGGCAGCTTAATCAGGAAAGATAGACAACCTGCGATGGTGAGAGGGACGATGCATGTTCTCCAAGGCATTCTGGGAGCAAAGGGTACTCTGCTTTCGTTGGAGAAGAACCATTACAGGATTATTGGAAAGTTGCTACCTTCCCTAATTAGAACCAAGGATCCATCACAGGGCAATCTCAAAAGCCTGTTACGGCGTGTGTGTTACCCTAGGATGAGCCATTGGAGAGGTGTTGTGCTCCATAAATAAGCATACACTTTTGGTGAGTGACAATATTGCCATTCCGTGGCAGTCTAATAGAGAGTAAACTAGCAGACTGAGACTTGTGGATTACATTTACGAGTCACAGGTTCTGGGCAGGCACCAAGAAATGCTGTCAGGAATCACAGGCAGAATGTAAGGTTGAAGTGTCCATTGTAATAGAAAATGCCATCTACAGACCCAGTTTAAATATCTACCCTAGCATAATTGAGAAACAAACAAGTTTCAACCTTTGATGGGCTCAATTGGACAAGTTTGAAACTGTGTGAAACTATACAATCAACTGGACATTGTATACCAATGTTAATTGCAGTGAGATGTTTTATCATGTACCAAGCCAGAGGTATGCTGATTTACCCTATCCGCAAGACATTCAATTCTCTTCCTGGTTAACAGACTGAAAGTGATGGGCGGAGTGAAAATAGCTCCTGCTTGTACTCTAGGAGAGCTGGTGAACAGCAACAGCATCCAGAAGCTACTTTGGACTCTTTAGGCCAACTGATGATTTACAGACATATCCCTGCCATTAGATCTGCGGGGTTGCAAATGTATTCATGCAGGATCACTAGGGTACATCCAGCAGACATTTAAAGCACAATGGATCCTATTATAAGTGCCACGCTTTTAATAAAAAGTGCATTGAAGTCTTATGTTGATGACGATACAAAGCTTACCTCGCCACCCCATGTTCCCCACCTCCAGCACATATCTTTCTCTCCTGGATACCTCCTCCTCCCTCCTTGCTTCCATTGCATGCTGCTCTCTCATGAAGGGTCTCGCCCCAAACCTCCAATGTCAGCTTCCTGCTATCTTCCTCTCCTTTTCTTCCTCTTTGCTCCTCTTGCCCCAGGCCGCGCTCCTCAATTATCCCTCGCCTTTTTCAACTTAGTGTTAATGACCCTGTGTTTCTTCATCCCGCCCTCAGCCACACTGACAGATCCCCGCCAAAACCACCAATGTCAGCTTCCCGCCCTCTTGCGCTCAGTTCCTCTTGCCGCAGGGCCCACTCTCCCTTTGCTGCACAGTATTTCGACCAAATGCTGATGCTTTCATTCGTTTCCTGCCCGCTCCCTTGGCAACACTTTTTACTTCATTCCTACATGCTGTGATTTGAGTGCTCCTTCACTTATCATATCAACCTGTTGACAAACAATGAGCCTATTGCAAAATATTCAAGTCGTTTTTTGTTTGTACTTTCACAATTGAGGAAAAATATTTTGGTGAAACATCACCAGAACTGGGGACACCTTATTGTAGTAAGCACTGCTGCACAATATATATATATATATATATATATTTAGCTCACATAAACATCCAAACCAAAACATGCTCTACCAAAGTTTCATTATTTGCATCCTTTTAATAATGAGTTGATTCCCACCCAAAATATCAGCTTCTTATTCCTTCTCATTGTAGTTTCACAATTACCATGTTTTCGACTTTTGATATATTCAGCACACTAACATTTGATATTTGCCTCATTTGTAATTTGTTGTAAACTATTTTGAAAGGGCAAACATCTGAAAACGCCTTCAAAGTGTATTACAATTCCTAAAATGTCTTTCATCCTAGAATTGGTTAGCAATTTATTGTCATGGGAAAAAAAAAATCAATAATTTTTTTTGATTTTGATTAATTGGAAAACCTAGATGCAATTTTGCAGCACCTCCTTTTTAGTTTTGTTGCTGTATTTAGAATTCGGAAAATCAATACTTCCTTTTTATTTAAGCCCAAAAAAAAGAAAAAACATTGCAGGCATGGTGTTTTTATCTATTTTAAACTGCTAAACATTTGGCATATTTCCTTTCATTAAAATGTACTTTAGAGTTGTGGCAAAGTACTTAAAATAGCTACAAAGAGCGGAATGCATCCAGGCTGCCAATTCTCACAGGAAGGCATGCTGTGAAAAGCCTCCACAAGCAATAGTATGCTCACACATTCGTGCTCTCATGTGAATGGATGTGGCTCCTGAGGGTTGGGGGGCTGTGGTGCTTGCATTCTGACCCCTCACTAGGGAACGTTTAAATCAATGAAATCAGATTCCTGAGTTAAACTTGTAGAACATTTTATAACGAAAGTAAGCCTTGTAAAGGAAAAGGACAGTATTAGTAAGACGAACCACGGTCGAAGAACCCAAGCCTGAGGAAAATACCCCCTATGGACCTGTGCGTTTTTACTTTGCATAACAGTTTAAGGGCATCATACACTTCTAGTTCAACTAAATTGCTAGATTTGTTGACTCAATCTTGTAGTATTAATATGGTATACTTTGATTTGGTATCTGGACTGTTCATCGAAAATGAATTCATCAAATTCATTTCCATCGAATTTTATTCATAGAAAATACTTTCCATCGACATGCATTTTCATTGAATACAATTCGATGTATTCCGATGGATTTTAGGGTTAAGGTTATTGGAAGGGTTAGAAATAGGGTTAAGGTTAGGGCAAGGGTTAGAATTAGAGTTAGGGCAATGGTTAGAAATATGTTAGGGTAAGGGTTAGAATTAGGGTTAGAGCAAGTGTTAGTATTAGGGTTAGGGCAAGGGTTAGTATTAGGGTTAGGGCAAGGGTTAGTATTAGGGTTAGGGCAAGGGTTAGAATTAGGGTTAGGGCAAGGGTTAGAATTAGGGTTGGGGTTAGGGCAAGGGTTAGAATTAGTTAGGGCAAGGCTTAGAATTAGGGTTAGAATTAGGGTTGGGGTTAGGGTAAGGGTTAGAATGAGGGTCAGGGCAAGGGTTAGGGTTAGGGCAAGGGTCAGAGTTAGTGTTAGGGTTGGAGGGTTGGGTTAGGATTAAGGGGGTGGGCCTGGGGGTTGGGGGGCTTAGGGGGGAACCCCCCCAATATACAATAAACATTAAACAGTTACAAGGAGCTGGCCAGTCTGCTGGAGCGGCTTCACCGACTGACCCCACCTGATCCGTGCCCGCACAACGTTGCTCAGGACAAAGCCCAGCACACACAGCATTCCGCTGTCTTCCTGAGGGAAAACACCAATACCATCACCCTCATCTTTGTGCCATTGGGTAAGATGACGCCGCCATGAACAGCCACGAGCCCGACCTCTGGAAAATGGGCGCCAATATTTGTTTTATCTGCGTTGCCTAGCAACGCGTCGAGCAGCTCTGCCCAGTGATTGGCCCTGCTCCTCTTTCTGATACCAGCGTCATTGCCGGATGGCAAGAGCCGGCCTGCCTTTTTAAGGCACTCATATTAAGGCCGTCGCCTGTCTACGGCCTGTCCACGGCCGCGAGGAAACTTCTGCAGTCATACCCCCACACCAGCTTGGCTATCTCTCTGTTTGCCTGCAACCCAGTATTAAGCTGCCAGGAACATCTTACATTCCCGACCCACCGCAGCGACTTCACTGGAACTTCCACCCCATCCCACCAGTAAGTCAACCAGCACCCAATGCCATCCCACGACGCCACCTGACAGTAGTCTACTAAATAACACTTCCTGGTCTCTATCTTTATCAAGACACGTGTCGTACATCCACCTTGCTTTAGCATGCTTTACTCACTAAAGCTACTGCATTTAAAATAGCCTATGCGTTTGTGTTGCCCTTTGCCACAGCGTTTAGTTAATGTTTTAGCATGCTTTACTCACGAAAGTCACTGGACTCGAAATAGACTATGTTCTCTTGACTCATTTTGTCAGAGCCCCTAATTATTGATCTACAATGCACTACTCACAAAGGCTACTGCAATCAAAATAGCCTATGCTTTTGTGTTGCCAAAGTCCAAGCAGCCAACTTCAGTAATTTAGGTCCTCATCTACTTCAGTTTATCCCAGACACACTGTTAGCCACTCACACATCCACTCAGGGCTATAATACCTACTTTGCGTTCTTACAATTGTATGCCACCTGACCCTAGTCCACCACCACCACTCTCTAGCACCTCCATGGCACCTACCAGATTCACCATACTCACACTAGCCTTCCTCTTCCACAATATCTGCCATACATCTCCTGTAAACCAAAAGGCAGACATGCAACTTCTCACTAGCAAGCCACCCTACATTGCCTCACCACACAACATATCCAAACCGCACTACCACACTGCCTTCCAACTCACACCCAATGGTCCCAACTACAACACCAGAAACCACCTACTTGGTTACTGCACCGCCCGTCAAACACCCTTCATTACCAGACCAAACCTTTCTACTCCTTCACCCACTACCCACAATAAGCAACTCGACAAACCTATCACGCCCCCTCTCAAGCCAAACCACTCCCAAAACCCACCTCAACTCCCCACACCTAATTTCAAATGTGCACTCAAATGCTAGATCCCTCATAGCTCACGCTCTGGAAATAGCAGACCTCATACTTGCCAACAATCTAGACCTCCTTGCGATCACAGAGACATGGCAACATCCAGCAGCAGGTTCCCACGTCATGCTTGTTGCTCCGGATAACTATAACATTAATAGATCAGACAGGACTACCAGCAAAGGCGGAGGTATTGCCATCATTTCCAAAACACAACTTGGCATAAGGCAATTCACCTCGCTGCCCTTCCCATCAGGGGAGCTCATGTCCGTCAAATTGCCCATCTCTGCCCAAAGCACAATATTAATACACCTGATTTACAGACCTCCAGGCTCAATCTCGACCTTTGAAGAAGACCTCTCCAACCTAATCTCACACCACACCAAACTCACTTCCAAAATCTTACTTCTAGGAGATCTAAACCTAGGATAAAAAGACCCTCTAGACTTGCATGCACTAACCATAGAACAATCCCTTCTCAGTCTAAGTTTCAACCAACTCCTATCTGAGCCCACCCACTGCAAAGGCAGAACCCTCGACTGGGTCGCAAATGTAAACTGCAGCCTCAACTTAATCTCTAATACCCCATGCGCATGGTCAGACCACCACATCATTCACTTTGTACTAGAAGCCCCCACCCATACCCGGACACCGCCTGCCCAAGCACCTCCAGCCACTTCTAGGAACAATAAGTCCATAACCCTGGAGACCCTCCGCCCCCTCATCCAGACCATCATCAAGTCCACCTCCTCTAGCGATGCAGACCAGAAACTCTAGTCAACTCGTTCAACAAGAATCTATTGCTAGCTCTTGACCACATAGCCCCCCTCAAAACCAGGAAAGCCAAACAACCTAGTCACATAAATAAATGGTTCAATCCAGAACTAAAAGCAATGAGGAAATAAAAGATCCCTAGAAACTAAATGGACAAAGAACCCTACTCCCCAAAACTTGTCCCTCTTCAAAACAGCCACAACCAGCTACAAAACAGCCATCATCAATACCAAAAGCGAAACATTTAACAACAGAATTCAAAATGCCAGCTCAAATGTGAAGGAACTCTTCACAATGCTCAGGGAAATGAAATCGCCCATACCCCCCAGACCATCTGTCACAAAGATGCCTCCGGGTGCGCCAACATCCAGAAGGCACTACTGGCCAAAATAGCGCTACTCCAGAACAAAATTGAAACCAAAAGAACTCTCCTAGCCTCTAAAGGCACTAACACTGCCCTCCACAGTCAGCGCCACAAAAACACTAACCTCTTCGAATTCTCACCATCACTACTACGCAGGTAGAATCCATAATTGCTAGTCTCAAACCCTCCAAATGTGAAGGAGACATATGCCCAACTTCCATTATCAAAGAAGGAGCCAAAGACGTTGCCCCCTTCATCACCTCACTGATCAATACCTCCTTTGCCTCATGCACAGTTCCCAAGAATCTCAAAGATACCTGGGTCAAACCACTGATTATAAAACCCACTGTAGACCCCAACATTCCCACTAACTACCGCCCCATCACTACCGTCCCATTCCTGCTAAAAATCCTTGACAATGCAGCATACATACAAATTCAAAACCACCTTGAATCACACAACCTTCTACGTCTCCGTCAATCCGGCTTCAGACCAAGACATGGCACTGAGAGAGCCTTGCTTGATCTGAAGATCCAAATGGACGAGGCAAAAGACAAGGGCCATCCCTCCCTCCTCCTACTCCTAGACCTCTCTGCGGCCTCCGATTTAGTCAACCACAGTATATTAACCTTGCATCTAACCACCTCAGCTGCCTTCTCACCAAACGCAGCCAAATGGATCCAATCCTTCTTATCCGAAAGATCCATGAGGGTCTTTTCAGACACTGCCTCAGCAGACCCCTCGCCCATTACCTGCATAGTTCCCAAAGGCTCCTGCGTCTCCCCCACGCTTTATAACATCTTTACTAAGATGTTATTTGACCTCCTAGATTATATGAATGTCCCATACACCAATTACACTGACGATATTCAGATCCTCATCACTCTCTTTGGCACCTACGAGACCGACTCGGCCTGTCTCAATGAAATCTACAGTAACATCCAAGACTGGATGGCCAAGCACGGTCTGTGTCTTAACAACGACAAAACTGAGCTTCTACTTATTGGTTCCAGACAACGCCTAACTAAACTAAACCCACAATACAATTCCTTCAACATAGATGGAAACGTCATCAAAGTCTCCAATAACGCTAAAACCTTAGGGGTCTACCTCGATTCCACCTCGTCACTCTCTAGACAAGTAAATGCCATAGCCTCTTCATCTGCCTACGCCACTAAACTAATAACTGCCTGCAGACCATTCCAGTTGACACATAGTATTAGGGCTCTGGCCAGTGTGATACAGCTATCAAAAATCGACTACTGCAACTCCCTCTATCTAGGCACCAGTAAACAAAACATCCACAAACTCCAAATCCTTCAAAACAACGCTCTTAGAGCAGCTCTCAATATCCCACGTTCTGACCACATATCCCAAGCCAGACGGACAGCCAACTGGCTCTCAAAAGATAGAATCACCTTCAGAACACTCATGATCACCCACAAATGCTTCGACAATACAGAACCTAAATATCTGACCGACAAATTTGCCTGGAAAACCTCATCGAGACCCACCCGAGCCAAATATGCCAGCTGCCTCAGTATTCCCAAATTCAGACTCCAAAACTCAGGTGGAACCAGCTTCCTAGTCTCATCGGCCAAAACTTGGAACTCCCTGCCCTCTGCACTGAGAAATGAACATTCCTTCCTAACATTCCGATTCAAAGTTAAATCCTGGCTGACCACCCCTCCCTAAGCATCACCCGCACAACACCACACTTGTATATTAATGTCAATATTGTATAAATGTCTACCACATTGTCTCTCTATGCACCCCAATTGTAAAGTCTAGTACACCTCCTCTATTTATTGCAACTTTACCCTCTTACTGTAATGTACTATACCTGTATATGCTCCTTTACCTACTGTACCTCTTCATGTATATAACCTGTGTGTAACACTTCTTAAGTCAAGCGCCTAGCTACCTCAGGATTCAGCCCACTATATAAGCAGATAAAATCAAATCAGTGCTGAAATTTCAGCAATGGACAGCTCCATGTAACGTTTTACCGTGGAAAATAAAAGCATTGAAATGCTATATCTTACATTTAAAAGCACATATCCATTGAAACTTGTCCATCCCTATAATGCATTTCCATTCGATGGATTTTCATCAATGTATTTGTGTTTCGATGCATTTCATTCGATGTAAAGACCATAAACCCTTGGATTTGTTTGCATTAAACACCTCCAGTTCCACACAAAGTGCACTGGTCAACCAAGCAATATGTGTAAGTCTTTATTTTGAAAATGACTTAAGTATTTCGAAAAAGTAGTTATTTTGTGATATTTTTGTTATCGACAGGCACAACATGTTTAGGTACTCCACTATACTTGGTTTAGATTCCATGCTCTAATATGCAAATTGAAAGACAGTGTTTCTGTACAGTTTCCATTCATTATCTAATCAGATTTGTTTTCCAATTATCTTTCCTTAATACATTATCTGCTCAGTTGCCATAGAAAATGTACTAGAATACATAGACATTCTAGTGTGGGTTTCTTCTGGCTATTTCTTCAAAGTTAATTTAGGATGAGATCATTCGGAAGAGTCAGAAGACATGCTCACAAGAACTATGAAGGGCTGCTGTAGGGGGCCTGAAACAGAGATCCTAGAATACCCACAGGATTATCTTGAGGCGCTGAGTGAGAAACACAGCAGAAAAGCCAAGGTAACACCAACTACTTTGCATGTTCTGATGCGCTACACAACACCTTCTGGAGCATAGAAGCTTCCAGAGCATGTCTCTGAACTGTCATCCAGTCCAAGCTTCACCCATCTCTAAAAGGCGAACACCAGGTGCAACAAAGCACCTCATATCCTACGTCCGCCTCAGTTGGTGGAGTCAACCAACAGAACATTTTCATCATATCCAATGCCTTTACAGCGAGCTCTCACATGAGCCCAGCCCAGAACACAGACTACTGCAAACCCACCCCTGTACCAGCACTCATCGACGAGAAGATGTGGTTTAGTCCAAAACCAGAAGGTAGAAACCACGATGTCAGGCCCAGGACGTTACAGCACTCTTCAGCATACTCACTGAGACTACGCTGTCCTGCCTGCATTATTTTTAGTTCTCGATTGAGAGCGCCCTTTGGCTTAATCCCATGTCAACACACTTTCAGCTGAAGTCTACCTTCAGTTGAAGTCTGCAGCAAAAGGTAAGACTGAGGTTTCAGAAAAGTTACAACGGCATAATTGACCAACAAGCCAACTCAGTTCCACATGCCAGCAATGACTCCTCTGCTTAGCTTGACAACCCATCCCGATCCGACATACAGCTTTCTTTTCATCGACTCTTTTGAACTGCCCTCACACTCCTCAGCAAAAGCACCGAGTTTAGTGTCACATGCTTGCATTTCATTTGTGCATGAAGGACATTTTTAAATCATATTTCTTGATTTTATTGCATTGTGCTTGGTGTGCAACAAAGTCTGCACTACCTCTTGAAGCTCTTCCCATAAATAGGACAAGCGCTTTTACCCTGCCAAGGAAGAGTAAAGGGTTAATTTAAAAGAACCATGAAATGGACTCTGTTCAAGAGTGGGGGGAGAATTGCAGTAAAGTCTAGCAATTATACCATTTACCCACTGCTATATGTCATCAGGCCAGCGACTACCTCACAACTTAAAACTCTAAAACAAGTGTAGCAATCCTCAGAGTGTTGTAGGTTGTGTGGCAGAAAAAGAAAACATGTGGGGTATGCATGACATTCTTCCTCTGGCCTATTGGTTACATACCATGCCTTCTTCTCCATGGAAACGCACAGCAATCCCTTGCTTCAATTTCTCGCAGTTCGACTTAAACACAACCTCGCAGCTACTCCTAAAAATAGAATCTAAATATGTAACATAGATTAATGATTCTTTCCTTAAAAGTCTCACAATGTGAAATCAAACAAATGCTCAGGTGAGCTTACCTCTGTGAACGAGCAGGATATCATTTTCGCTCACTGGCCTGTGCACCATATCAGAATCAGGTTGTCCGGAAAGCAGGTGTTCATAGAACCACTCGCAGCGTTCTTTGAAGGGCTGGCAAAAGAAACAGATGTCCATAAATGAAACAGACTCACTAATGAGTGCAGGCACTCAAACCTCAGCTGGAATGCTGGCTTCAGTGTGGATTCATTGCGTCACGTGTTTATGGGAGAGGCGAGGGTTGGCTGGCCTGCTTGCACTCGCCTTCTGCGCAGGCCCAAGAACGGGCAGTCTTGGCAGAGCGCTACAAGCAAAGTTACTCACTACCAATTCTAGTGCTTCCTCATTCACTAAATTCATAAATACTGTATTACTCAGCTGGCGCGGGATGTTGGAACACTTTGAGAGAGAAACCCATGTTCTTAATTTTTTAAAGTTAAAATTATACTCGACTCCCCTGTTAATTTTTGACTTTTTTTCTACAAAGGAATAACTTACCTACAAAATTCACAACGGTCCTGTTTAAAAACATTACCTAATTTCCAGTGAATGAAAAGGATAAAACAGTGAGTTGGACATTTCTTAAAGGTGGGATTATGAATGCTTCCAGAATCCCCATTTGCTGAAACCCCCTCTTGCAAGAAGGAAACACATTAACAAACAAAGCCTGCTAAATCTTACTGTGCAAACAAACCAAGCTGCAGACAAAGAAAACAAAAACAAAAACATGACTAGTGCATCTTACAAGACTGGATAAATTCCCAAATTTAAAAGGTAAAAATCAAAACAAAGGGGAGGTACGAAACACAAGGAGAACAGAGTTTATCAACTGGCGAGAAGAAATTGAAAGGGTAAAGAAACAAAAAGGAAAGGCCTGCGCTGGAAAGGAAAGTTGATTTCGATGGTAAAGAAGGTGAGCTTGGTGGGGTTACCCACTTCCCCTTAAAGGAAGAGGCAACTGCACAGAAATCAAGAGGATACTGAAAATGGGATTGAGATGGCCAGAGGAGGGGGGCAATTGGTGGGGCGGAAAAGAAGCAGAGGGTGAGGGAGAAAAAAAACATCAGGAAAACAATGGATGGTGGAGTGGGGATTAGGAGACTGCAGCAACAAAACAAAAAAAGACACTTCAAAAGTGTAAAAAGAAAAGTCAGATTCAACACAAAGGGGATTGCACAGTAATAGTCAGCCACAGAAAAGTCAATGTTAACTGAGTGTTTTTCGGGTAATTGAAATCTTTGGGTTGTTTTAGGGGAGGGGCAACATTTGTTAAAGTATTCAACAAGAATATATAAATTCACTGAAGACCCCAAAAGAGCTCTGCTGCTGAGAGGCAGTCATGCTGCACCAGCCGCTCCCGATGCACCACAGCACGGGGGAGGCATCCATGTTGAACCAGCCACTCCTGATGCACCACAGCACGGGGGAGGCAGCCATGCTGAACCAGCCGCTCCTGATGCACCAAAGCACGGGGGAGGCAGCCATGTTGAACCAGCCACACCTGATGCACCACAGCACGGGAGAGGCAGCCATGTTGAACCAGCCGCTCCTGATGCACCACAGCACGGGAGAGGCAGCCATGTTGAACCAGCCGCTCCTGATGCACCACAGCACGTGGGAGGCAGCCATGCTGAACCAGCCACTCCTGATGCACCACAGCACTGGGAGGCAGTCATGCTGCACCAGCCGTTCCTGATGCACCACAGCACGGGGGAGGCATTCATGTTGAACCAGCCACTCCTGATACACCACAGCACGGGGGAGGCAGCCATGCTGAACCAGCCACTCCTGATGCACCATAGCACAGGCGAGGCAGCCATGCTGGGTCAGCCGCTCCTGATGCACCACATCACGGGGAAGATCAGTTCATATGTTCATGTCGCTGGTTCAGAGTTCATCTGTCCATCACTTTCTACCCGTCTTTCCTAGAATGATAAGTCCAAGGCTGGTTTATTCATTTATTGAGGACACCATGACGGAGAAAAAGGATCATTATTGCTTCATTGCTCACAGTAAGACCCTCACCAGACTGGAAACTAGACTTGCTCACAAGGAGAAAACTAGGAAACCGCTCTTCTCAAGCTAAGCTACGCTCGTCTGTAACTGGACTTCTCCAAGCCTCCAAGAACTGAAGTCCTTGCTCTTGCAACAACACATTGATGTATCCAAGATTCCGGCTATTTTTTTGCACACCTCCATCCGTATATTGTACTGTGATAATTATAATAATGTTTACTTCATGACTTGTTAAATTCTTACTACCAATGTTTTGCTCGATGACCAGTACAGTTCTCTGCTGCTCCCGAGCTAGGTCTGGCCTATACAAATATATATATATATATACACACACACAAAAGAACTGGCTGAACGTCAGTTAAGCGAGGAGCACTCTCCTTCATACCTGGCTTCAATAATCAGTCCGTGACCAGAAAATCCATAATGTCTTCTTTATTAGTTAAAATACAGCATTCTAGCTTCCCAGAAAAGTCGACGCGTTTTGCGGCGTTACTTGCCGCTTGCTCACAACACCCAAGTGCTGCCACCATAGTGTTTAAATACATAAAACATACCTGCAGACATAGAAATGTATATATATAATAATGATAATAAAACAACTATTCACAAACACTTAACAGAGTAGCAAACTCATCCCCAACCTCTGGCAAGAGAGGCGAACGGGGGTCAGAAAAAAGAAAAAGGGATGAGAATGAATAGTAAAGTACTAATGGCTTCAATTGGTTCCTCTGGAACGCACCCTCCTACCTCGAGCAGCATCGGCTCTAGTGTCTGCACTAAGAAACAGATGGGCCAGAAATGTAAGGAGTGAATGCCACAAAGAGACTTTACACATTTCAGAAAAAATGATGTTTCTAAGAATTGTCACAGCAGCCGCCTCCCTTTGCCTTAGTCAATCACATTTTCAATGTCACTAAAAACGAACAAAATATAATATTTTATCCATCTTGAATTTATTATAATTTTATTGACTGGGGGAATCGGACTAGTGCCCCTTTCTATACATCTGGTGTTGCTGGAAGAAAGGAAGCTGAGTGGAAACCCCCTTGTTCCTGGTTCTACTACTGGGGAGAGTGGCCCCAAATAAAGGGGCCAATCTCCATCTTCGGGGTCTGTCATGATTTGATGAAAGCGCATCCAGGAACCTTCCAGTTAGGGTATGGGCGCCAGGAGAACCCAGCATTATCGACAAGCTGCTTTAAAAAATGGATCCAGACTGCATGCATAACACGCATGTTACTATCAAAGACAGTTCTTTCAGGAAGGGAAGAGTGCACAGAATGGATGGAGAAAGTAGAGGGACTGCAGGAGGAGGTTTCTGACGTACAAACCAATTCAGAGAGATTTTGTAAGGAGGAACATTGAGAATGATCTAAAATTGAAGCATTATCAGAGTTGTATCCTATTATGGCTCTGAGGGAGGCAGCTGTAATTAACTGAGAAGGGAAAGTAGGACCCACGTTATGATACAAATATCACTTCCAAAGGGCATATGGCAGGGGCATAGACTTTTGGTTTTCCCGGCGGGGCTACAGGGTTCGACGGCAAAAAAGAAGAAAAAAAAAAAAAGAAAAAAACACACAAAAAACAATTTTGAGTATATAGACTTTCACGAAATTGGCCTATTCCAGGGATGTGGGGAGGTTTGGGGGTTTAGGCCCGGGCCCCAGAGAACCCAAGTACTCGGCTCCCCTGGCATATGGTGTCTGCTTTGCAGTAATTGTATCTGAAGCAGCGCGAGGAGATCAAAAAAGTGCACGAGTTAAGAGAACACAAAAAAAGTTCTGCTTTGGTACATTGATATGCGAAAGTAGTGGAGCTGTAGGCCCAAAGGACAAAGAACCAGGGCTAGAACAAAGGAAAATAAGAGTGGAGCTTGAGAAATTAGATAAGAAAGCCACGCACAGGAGTCACTGATGACCCTCCATCAGGCCTAGCAGATGTGTAGGGCAGGAATGAACAGGGAGCAGAGGCGTACTCATTTCTGCCATCAATAATGATCTCTGGAAATAAGACATGTGAAGCTTAGCACTATTCTGCTGATGAAAACAATTCAGAATAGAGGAAGAGGGGGATGGTGATTGAGGACCCGATTCTGACGGAGAGGTAATAGGAACAATAAAAGGCATGACTAGTGAGAAAATCACTGGGAAATGACGCATTTACAGTGACATTCTATACGATATGTTGCTGGCTACGAACCCCTATATTACTTCATAAGAGTATTCAATGTAGTATTCGAAAACCACTCCCTTCCAAGATCTTTGCTGGGAACCATACTATCGGTGATGTCGAAAGATGATAGGGACCCGGAAATGTGGACATCTTACCGGCCTATTTCTCTATTGATTACAGACATTAAAATTCTTGGGAACAGGCTTGATAAGGTTTTGCCTTTTATAAATACACAGTGAAAAGGGAGGGTTGGTAGACATGGTTCAGATAATATTAGAAAAACTCTTGATCTAATTCATGTTAAACAGTCAGAGAAGGAGGGAGTGTGCCTAGTCTCCATGGATGCTGAGAAGGCTTTTGACCAGTTGGAGTGTAAATGAATGGTGACATTACTGGAAAGATTTTGTTTTGGTGACAATTTTAAATCAGTGGTGTTATCCCTATATGACTGCCCGATGGCCAAGTTGATGGTTAATGGGGTAAGTTAAAGAACCGATTGATTATTTAGAGGCAACAGGCAGTGGTGTCTGGTGCCTCACATTGTCTCTCCCCACCATTTGCTCTAGTGATCTGGCCTCAGCAATTCACCAAGAAGGTAAGATGATAGGGGCGAAATATGAGGAACTGGAATTTAAACTTTCCCTACTTGCAGATCACATTCTTATTTATTTGACCAAGCCTAAGGAATCCTTATTGGAAATGAGTATGATGAGAGAAAATAAATTATACCAAGTCCTGTGTGTTCTCTTTAGGAAAGAATGGAGTGATCCTTTTGAAATCAGGAGTGTATTATGGGATTAAACTAGAAAATAACTCAATGCAATATCTGGGTATTAGAATAGTAAAGATAAGATATTTCAGAGACTTTTTTTTTTGCCATGCTCCTCACTATCATCCCTGAGAAATGTTTTAAGGAAGTTAATCATGAAGAATATACATTTATCTTGAACGGTAAGACGGTGAGGGTGGTAGGTACATTTTGTTCCCTCCCTAAAGAAGTGGGTGGTTTAGAGTTCCCTGATTTCTGGGGGGTATCATAAGGTGTCTCAGTTAAGAATGTTATTGGAGCACATGGGGGATGACTTTGGGACATACTGGTCCTATTTGGAGGATTGTGCAACGTACTCTAAGAAGGTTAGGGATCTAATATGGTCTCCCAGAAAATAGATCCCCCCCCTAATATTCATGAACACCCAGTATTAGTTTTATGGGATCTCTGGAGAAATGACAAGGCTAACTAGAACGTGTCTGCATGGCCGTACCCCACAGGTTCTCTTTGGGGTGCAGCCTTAGACCTGTGAAAATATGAGACACAAACAACCCATAACTGAAGGGGTCTGAATAAGTGAAAGAAATGTTAGGTAGGAGTGAGATTGGAATCTTCCAATACATATGACTTAAGGGGATTGTTCTAGATCCAAAATGGAAAGCTAATCTACTGAGAGAACTAACTTCTTTTGATAAAATGTTTGACACTGCGCAAGCCAGAAGTGGTACGTTTTCTAAGATTTACAAAGCATTGATTTTAAGCGGTTGTGAAGATAAACCCAATTTTAAAATCTTTTGGAGAAAGGGGATGGGTAGTTATTCCCGGCAAAACCTGGGAACAAATGTTAACTCTTCACAAGACAATGTTAACTCTTCACAAGACAATGTTAACTCTTCGCATACAAACCCAGTAAAACGTTCAAAAATGTTTTCAGGTTCCTCTCCATTTTGTGGAAGGGGTTGTGGTCAGTTGGGGGCCTGCTATCATATAGGGCGAACATGTCCAATTATACAGATTTTCCAGATGGGATTGCTTAGTTGGATTAAAGAAATAGTAGGGGTCTCTCCATGACTCAAACCTATGACTATGTTGTTTGGTCTCCCCTCTGGAGTCGATGAACTTTCCATGCTGCCTAGGATGTGGGAGGCATTATTACAGACAGTTACACTAGAGGTAGCCCAAAAATGGAAGCAGCATTCAAAACAAGACTGATTGGATTGTTTGTAAAAAGTATGGGATGTTTTACGGATTGCTCATGACGGCTTGTCTTCCTTTATGGAGGAATGGGGAGCCGTTATCAAACAATATATCAAAGAACCAGATACTTTTCCCATTCATCAGGGGATGGTTCTGTACCTTTCCTTTGCTCATATAAATAACTTTGAGGTACTGTCTTATGTCTGGTCCCCCCACAGAAATGGATGAAGTTGGAAGTTCAACGTGGGGCTTTTACCCTCTCCCCTTCTAATGTTTCTAATGTTTTTAGGGTTCAGAACAACCAGAAACATAATGGAGGTTTTATATTCTATTAAGTAGATCTCATTAGGAAAAACCCTTAAAAGTATTGTCTTTTCTTATCCACACAGTTGGTTTTATTAAAATTCTAGCTAGACCATCATTAGAATTCTTCAGAGATTTATTTAGATGATAATTAGCAAGTGTGGCAACTTATTTATTTTCTCTCCCTACTGGTTTCTTTGCCGTTTTATTGTGCAAAACATTGTGCATTCAGTCTTACTTCATAACTTCTGTGTACATTTTGTATTTGTGAAAGAGTTATTAAAAATGTAAATAAAAAGATATCGGAAAAAAAAAAATGGAAGGAGGAGGTGGGAGAACTTAAGCAAGAAAGCAGTAAAGTCTGGAAGGCGGAGCAAAATCAGAAGGTGAAAGAGGTGGTGAAAATAAGGAGGTGGAAGGTGATGGAGACAAGGAAGATGTCGACCAACATCATGAAGGAGGAGGTGAAAAACCAGTAAGAGGTGGAATGGGCCTGTGCCTAAAGCCCTTGAGGAGGCAGATTGGAGATCTCGTTAAAGGACGACAGGTGTAGGCCACAAAGCCCAGGAGGGGGTGAAAGACGTCAATAAAAGTAGAACTCAGAAGGAGAGGAATTGGATTACGATAGAGGTCCTGATCTGAAGGGGAGAAGCCCACAGTGGGAGGAGGTTATGAGCCCATATTTTTCCCACACCCTTTACTGTGATCACTGCCCTCACCTTCTTTGGGTACAGCTGTTACCAATCTCACCTTTTTTGCTCCTCAGAGTGTTACCCTCAAATTCTTCACCTGTCTGGGTGCCTACGCAACCCCACTGAGCACCACCCTCCTTTCATTCTACCTGTTTGGCTGCCACTCTCCCCCTCCTTGCTCCAGCTCTCGAGTCCTTGGTTTGATCCTCTAGGTCTCTCCTCAAGCTCCCAGTGTCCTGGGTTGGCCACTCTCCGGGACCTCTTCTCCAGTCTCATACCTGAGCAGGCTCCCGCTTTCTCCTTCAATCATCTCCAAATAAGCTCTTGTTTCCCATCTCCAGCTCCTACTCCAAACACCCACAATGACTAACTGAGGCTGTGTGCTTTTCAAGTGCTGAGTTCCTGGCTTCCTGCCACTCTCTGGTGAAAGGGGACTCCGGTGCATTGACTGTGATGGGCAATGGCTGACAGGAACGCTCCCTGGACTGACTTACTTGCAGCCAAGATATTAAATTTGCAATTGGCTCATGCGACACCATAAGCTCTGTCATCAGCCGCTCTCTGGATTTAGGGATCTCAGGCATGTGATGAGGCAGCTGGTGTAGGTATTGGCTAGTGGGCCCCTCCCTGGAGGATGGCATCCAATTGCTATGTGGGACTTCAGGCTGGCAAGTCCTTCATCATGGGCAGTCCACTCTGCGGTTTTCAACCCTGACTTCCCCCTTGGGGTGGACTCCCTGGAGCCATCTATTTCTTAGCCTTACGGGAGTGGAGGTTTGCGCTTTGGATGGGGCTGAATGTAGAGTCTCCCCTCCGACCTCAGATTCCTCGCTTTCCCCTATGTAGACTTAGAGGGGAATCCTGCACATGTGACAGTGGAGCAGAGCATACAGGTGCTGACATTTCTTTGGGTATGCTGTTTCTCATTTCCCTTAAAGGGCAGAGCCTAATATTCATTCTGCCAAACTTTGTATGCTTTCCAGGTGTATACCTCCATAGTCTGTCCAAATTTCCTGAGCAAGCGGTCACCGTACAGCAACAGGAATCTCCCAATGTCACTGATTCAGTGTCTGGTTTAGTCCCCCACTAATGCAGCATAATGTCTCAAGGGGGAGAATGGTCTATCAGGTCTCATCGGAATGGGGGTCTATTATGTGTAACCAGGGAATCCATCCCATAACGCTCCAGGGCCAATCATCCTCTAGCTTGGGGAGGTACCGAGGACCTTTGATCAACCCACCAAGGAACCCTAGAAATAGGCAGACGAGTTTGTTACAACCCCAAATTCAGAATCCAATCAATGGATAGCAGATTATGATGGGAATGAGCCTCTGAAAATGCACTGAGGAAACTAGCTCATAATTCACATAGATCATATGTTATGAGAGTTTTACAGTAGAAAGACAATACCATTACATATTGCGATGATTTGATAGAAGGGGAGGTTTACAGAAGGTGAATGGCAGATGGACGTTAGTGATTTCTCCGAAGATCAGGAAACATATTCCAGACTGGGCTCATGGTTTTTGGGCACACAAGAAACAGAACAAGAGTTGGGACACGTTAAAGCACACTGGATGGTGGCCATGAATGAAAACAGATGGTTATCAAATTGGCAGGTTTGTTGGAAACATAACAGACCAGTCAGGAATATAAAGGTTATTTCAATGAGAAAAGCAGACACTTAATATGGACTTTATCGGTTTGCTACCGCTGACAACTCGCAAATTCAAATACGTTCTGCTGATAACAGGCATTTTTAATTACAAATTGTTCGACATTGACTTGTTAAACATTTAGTGAATTATATTATTGATCGATTTGGCAATTCCGATCAAATAAATTCAAACAATTGCGGCTAGTTGTTTGTGAAAGTTTTACAGACCTTGTGTCATATGATGCACATCAAGCAAAGATATCTTCCTGATAATAACCGTCAATGTGTGAAAGTCATCATAGGGGGCACCCTTCTCTTCGCCTCCTCACTCAACCATAGCCTTCTGTGTGACCTGTAGAGTGGTACTCTGATACAGGCCAGGACAGGCATGCTCCACTTCCACTGGGGAGTACGTATATACTGTCTGCTAGTTTAAGTCACTGCTCCCATATACCAGGAAAAGCGAACAGCACAGTTCTATGCTGATATCAAGACTTAAAAGCCTATCAAATAATTCCATACCTGAGCTTTTATGATGTGCATGAATCTTGACATTAATTCAGGGCACTCCAGAAGAAAGTGAAAATGGTCAAAGATGATTTTTGGGTTCCTGCAGAAAAACACAAATATTTCACACTTTATACAAAATAAAAATACGAGCATCTCCAAGGTATTTAGAAATACATTGATTGAAAGGATAATGCGTACACTTGGGCAACAGTCAATTAGCTGCACTTAATCATAGGTAAGATCCAATCAATGGTGAATCTGATCGCCATCTTGCCAGTGATTCAGATCCGTCTCCAAACACGGCGAAGATGGATTAGGAATTCACCGCCTGCATGCAATGAAAGGCATGGGGAGCCAAGATCCACCGGCTTTTACGTGCTTTTAACCACAGGGTTAGAGTGAATCTGCACTGCAGACTTTACAATGGCCCATTCACATAGATGGATTGCACCAGGTTTCTGCTGCCAAAGGAAAGCCAGGCACAATTCATGTAAATGAAGCCCTTCTTTACAACTGGAATGGGGATCCCTGGTGGCATGTGAGCCCTGTGCATGAGCTCCGGTGTGGGGTTCACACATACCCTTTACATTACACCAGGGATCAGAAACCTGCCTTGTATACTTTTCACCCATATCAGCATACCTCTAAAGGAAAGCTGTAAGCAACTAACGAAACACATGGAAACAGAACTAAGATGCTCCTAAACAACTGTATCGTTGTCTTTTGCAAAGGGCAGTTAGGACCAGCAGTAGGGCTTACGTAGGTAATACGAAATGTATGCCCAGACTGTGTTGAACAAATCAGTACTGTACTGTTACATTAGCTTCTATGTGACAGGCGTTGGCAGCTGACAGGGATAACTTTAGAAGCAGCACTCCTGAGCGCCACATATACAATAGCAAGAAGCACCCACCCCAATTCCCTGTGAGCCACAAGATTTGATGTGGTGAGAAGGAATGTTGGGGCATGCCGTTACCTGTGTCACAGGCCCTGGTGATAATATACATAAAGCCCCACACATGCTCAGAAGTAGTTAGGATTTTTAAAGTAAATTATAAACGTCTATGAGAAAATAAACACAACGTTGAGATTCAGAACAAGAGCGTTGAGCAAAACCAATAATCTGCCGTGTTGAATTCATTCTGCATCTAGAAACAGTGAACCAAATAAAACTAAGGGTGCATTCAACAGAATTGTGTTACGTCCTTGGTCTCTTCAAAGTGACTCCATTAGACTGGAAAGTATATTTTGTATACGAGTATCATCAGCAGTCACCACCCCATGCACTCTGAACGTTCTTGTTTTCATTAATGCCTCTCCTTCCAAAGAATCCCCTCTCACCACACCAGATTCCAGCACACAGATTCCATCCATCTCATCAAGTAGCATGGAACATAACGCACAGCAATGATATGCATGACACAATAACAAGAACCTCCTATGGAACGTAAGAAATGAATACACCTAGAAGAACAAATGACTTACCTTCTGTAATGTTCTTTCTAATGGATACCGTATTCATAGCCAAGATTCCTCTCCTCTGAAATGCCACCAGGAACAGACTGGTCCAGACATGTTTATAATATCCACTAGATGGGGCCAGAAGCCTGTGCTGACTAACGGGTCAAGTGTGCCTCTTCTACGCTTGGGAGCCCTCTCGATGGAGATAGAAGGAATCTTTATTAGGAATCTTTGTGAGGAATATCTTATTAGTTACAAAGAACATTACTGAAGGTAATTAACACGTCCTTCTAATAAATGCAGTCCTCACACAAATTGCTCCTCATTGAAAGACTCCCAAAGCTATGCTCGCACGATAACGGAAAAGTGTAAGAAAGATAGTTTAGTGCAGAAAGCTCAGAAGGACTGAATAACGGCTCGAGTCCTAAATAAAAAAGTGGGAGGGATGGGGACACGTGCATTGGAAAGTCACGTCACAGACAGAGAACATATGAGAAATGTAATGATGTCTTCATATACACTTCTGGTTTTGTGTATAACAGTGTCGCTTTTTAACGTGCAACCCGGATATGAGTCCCATCCGAGAAGCTGCACACTTTAAATGTGTAAAAAATGTTTAATTACTTAAAAAGACAGGGCGATGGCACCCAACCTCTCACAAAAGAGGGCAGATGCTGTCCGGCCACCTGGTCCATCGACTTGAGCCCTGGAGTAATCTCACCAAGATGAGTGCAAGTGATGACGAACACAAAAGCAAAGCAAAATAGAGGAAGCACCCCCGATAACCTGGGCAGTGTCCTCCTCCTGGCCTCACCCTCCTGGGAAGAAGGGGAGGCGCGTCACCGCGCGGCAAAGGGGAAGGAAAGCACGCGAAGAAGAAAAGCGCGGGGAAATTTGGGAAAGCCCGCGAAGGGCAAACAAGAAAGGGGAGGGGCTTCCCCTTTATAACGGGTGGGGTCCTTACGGAAGGCAGCATCCAGCCACTGCAGAAGGACGCCCGCCCGTGACACACAGAGGAAGGTTTTCGTTTTTATTGCAAGAAGATCGCAGTCGTCATCGTGAGGAGGAGGACCGCTGGATCGGACGAACTGGCAACAGCGATCCGCTGCGTGCCCAGCCAGCAGAGGAACCACTGAAGGGACACCTCTCATCTGAAGGGGCATCGCCGCCGTGGGGAGAAGAACCGCTGCGTGCCCAGCCAGCAGAGGAGCTGCTGAAGTGACACCTCGCCGCCGAATGGGTATCGCCGCCGTGGGGGAGAGGAGCCGCTCCGTGCCCAGCCAGCAGAGGAGCCGCGGAGGGGACACCTTGCCACTGAACGGCCATCGCCGCCGTGGCGATAAGAGCTGCTGCGTGTCCAGCCATCAGAAGGGCCGCTGAGGGGAGCGCTGCGACGACCTGCTGTCTACGGAGAGAAGATACGCCGGGTGCTCTACTGCCAGAGGTAAAGCGGAGTGAGCTGAGCAGCAACCAGAGTCGCCGCGGAGGTTGTGTCAGGTCGTTTGGTGAACTGAGAACAGTCGGGGAAAGCCACTGAGTGGATACAAAGGCACACGGCAGGGATCATCCGGGAAAAGGGGCGATCCACCGAGGTGCTGCACTGCTCCTGCAACCGCTCAATTTTTTCGGCCAATAAAGGAAAGGCTCAGGAATCAGGCACGCAAGGGGCCCCCTGCCGCACTCACCACATCGGCCACACAGGTTGAGAGACAACACTTGAGCGGCAAGCCCAGCCACACACAACGCCTCCACTACTCTCGTGAGGCGGCTCACGTGGGTGCAAAACACACGTGGCCAGACAATCAAGAGGATCAGGCAAAACATTGCAACTTACAGCCTGCCTAGCACAAAACAATCAGCAACAAACATGGATTTGGATGCTTTCATCACGATGGCCAAACTAGTGGTGGCCAAGTATGGCACCAACTGGATGGAGACCTTGGTCACCCAGCCAGGGGAAGAGCAGCCAGGGCCCAGTGAGAGGCCTGAATCCCCATTGATGTTTCAGGATGATGAAGATATGCAGGAAGGAGAAGGACACGGGGAAGAAGAAGAAGAACCAACTGGGAAGAGGAGAAGAGTGATGACGCAAAGGGCCAAGGCGAGCAAGGAGCAAGCTGCCAATAGCAAGAAATCCAGGGCAGCTGCGGCAAGAAGCAAGGGAAGGACACAGGAGGTTGTAGCCATACCGGCAGCTGCACCTGTGGTAGCGCCAAGGAATCAGGGACCACCCAGCACGCCTGCAACCAGACCGGTGGCTGCAAGGGATGACAGACCCACATCCTTGGAGGTGGTGAAAGGTATGGTGATGCAATGAATGCAAGCATGGGGGAATGGTAGCATTTAAACTTCGGGGGGAACAGCTGAAAACCAGCAAAGTCATGCTGTGGTCAGACAACCTAGCAGTGGTCCAAATCATTAACCAAGGTTCTGCCAGCGGCATAAAGGTTTTGCGGTTACTAAGGGAGCTCCATAGATGCATGCTAGAAAAGAATATAGAGGTACGAGCTAGACACATTCCTGGGGTTCAGAACACGGCAGCTGATGCTCTCTCTCGTTTAAAGTGGGAGAAATTTCGAGAGAGTTGCCCTGGAGCAGAAAAAGTGATGTCCCAGTTCGAAACACAGTGATGGGACATGATTGGGGTAATCTGAGTACCCTGATTCAGACGGCACTGGCACCAGGCACGACAAAGAGGTATAAGGCATGCTGGGAACGGTAGCTGAATTTCAAACGAGAGGCATTGGGAGAAAACCAGCAGGAGATGCCGGTGAGGGCCTTTGTGGGTTGGCGCTGGCATGAAGGGAAAACCAGGTCATGGATGGCACACCATCTGGCAGCTATCGCCCATTTTTCTAAGCTGGGGGGTAAGAGTGACCCAACTAAGGAACACTATATTGGTACGGCGATGAAGGGTTGGGCCCAGCAAGTGAAGCCTAGAAGTGATGAAAGGAGGCCCATAGACCTGGTCAAGCTGCAAAGGGTGGTGGCTTGCCTTGAGCAAATCTGCCACGGGGGATTCGAAGTATCATTATTCAGGGCAGCTTTCACGTTAGCATTCTTCGGGGCATTCAGGGTGAGTGAGCTGGTACCAGAGAACAAAAGTGCGAAGGGGACGAGATTTTTACAAATGCAAGATGTGCACTGTCCGGAGGTAGAGGTGACATTGTGGCTAAAAAGCTCAAAGACGGATCAGGAAGGCAAAGGGTGCACAGCGTCTCTATAGCCCATCACAGGAAGCACGGTATGCCCAGTCAAGGCAGTGTCAGGATTCCTCAAATTAAGACCTCCTTCAGTAAAGGGGACTCCGCTACTCATTCACCAGGATGGTTCAGCACTGAGTCGCTTCCAGTTTAGGAGAGTGATGGAGTTAGCGCTAGAAGGAATTGGGGAGACGGAAGGGGTCTTTGGGACACACTCATTCCAGATTGGGGCTGCTACATCAGCCGCAGCCGTGGGCATGGGGGAGGTGGCAATCAGACAGATTGGGAGATGGAAATCTGGTTGTTTCAAGAGATATATCAGGCCCGAAACACTGTAAGGTTTACATGTCTCCTTCTTTCCCTACCAGCAGCAGCCCGAAGAAGGAAGAGATCAGTATGGGTAATAGGACACTCATTTGTGTCTAGGGCAGGGGCAAGCTGGACGGCGGAGCAGGAAAAGCTGACGGCGGGCGAGTTCAGGATTGGGTGGCACGGGGTGCCAGGTATGAAATGGGCGCAATTACAGGGGCAGGTGCGCAGATTGTTGAGCAATAAGCAAAAACCAGACATATTGGTCATTTACCTGGGGGGTAACGATTTGACATGTCTGGGCAGGGGGGCTCTGATGCGGAAAATTATGTTCTCATTGCAGGAGCTAGCAGGACAACTGGGGGAAACAGAGATATTTTGGTCCGAGATCATCCCGAGGCCGGAATGGAGAGGTGCGGATAATCACGCAGCAGTCCAGGCGGAAGCTAAACTGCGCAATGGCAAAGTTCTGCTGGGGCAGAGGCTATCGGCAGATCAGGCACGGCCTGAATAATTTAAAATCTCCAGAAAATGTCCTCAAAGATGGGGTGCACCTATCACCATTAGGTATGGATCTGTTTTTCTGGAATCTCTGCATGTAAATCTTGGAAATGTAAGAGGAGGAGCAAGGGGGAGCCACGGTGGGCGGTAACCCACTCGTGACGTGGCGGTGTTTGGCCGAACAAACACGAGACAGACTCCGGATGAGCTAGGAGAAATCAGGAAGGGTCTTCGCTCTTCTCAGACCCAGCGCCCCTTGGGAGCCTAAGCGGCAGGGGCGTCTGGGAGGAACAACTAGGGCTCAGCGTCCCTCAAGGAAATGGCACTCTCCTCGCCCAGGAGCGCCTGCAGGGGCAGGAGAGGCTCGGATGCAAAGGTTGGGAGAGTTGCACCTATTCTGGACTCTTGGGGAAGGAAAGGGGGAAGCAGGTTATTTTGGACACGGAGCAGTCGCCGCATCTTATGAGTATTTTCCACAAATGTGTGCAGTTTGGTTTTGTGTTATTGTGGAATAAATCTGCAGCCTTTTTATGCCAAAAACAAACAGGTCTCATTCTGCACTTTCCTGGGGGAAAAGGGGAATGAGCTATTGGTATGTGTTGGATGCAAATGGACGGATGCCGGGGTTATGCAGGTGACAACGAACATAAAAGCAAAGCAAAATGGAGGAGGCACTCCCGATAACCCGGGCAGTGTCCTCCTCCTGGCCTCCCCCTCCTGGGAAGAAGGGGAGGCGCGTCACAGCGCAGCAAAAGGGAAGGAAAGCCCGCGAAGAAGAAAAGAGCGGCAACATTTGAGAAAGCCTGCGAAGGGCAAACAAAAGAAAGGGGAGGGGCTTCCCCTTTATAACAGGCAGGGTCCTTACGGAAGGCAGCATCCAGCCACTGCAGAAGGACGCCCGCCAGTGACACACAGAAGAAGGTTTTCGTTTTCTCACCCACAAACCCTACGAACAGAACAAGCAGAAATACCTGGTCGTCGATGTCGCAGGACGACAAGGCGGTGTGGCGGTGTTTGGCCGAACAAACACATGAGACAGACTCCGGATGAGCCAAGAGAAAGCAGGAAGGGTCTTCGCTCTTCTCAGACCCAGCGCCCCTTGGGAGCCTAAGCGGCAGGGGCGTCTGGGAGAACAACTAGGGCTCAGCTTCCCCCAAGGAAACAGCAGTCTCCCCGCCCAGGAGCACCTGCAGGGGCAGGAGAGGCTTGGGCGCAAAGGTTGGGAGAATTGGGCCTATTCTGGACTCTTGGGAAAGGAAAGGGTGAAACAGGTTATTTTGGACACGGAGCAGTCGCCGCATTTTATGAGTATTTTCCACAAATGTGTGCAGTTTGGTTTTGTGTTATTGTGGAATAAATCTGCAGCCTTTTTATGCCAAAAACAAACAGGTCTCATTCTGCACTTTCCTGGGGGAAAAGGGGAATGAGCTATTGGTATGTGTTGGATACAAATGGACGGATGCCGGGGTTATCACCAAGCAAAGTCTCCAAATGATGACGTTTGAAAAACATATGCAGGGATGGCTATATATTTGACAAATGTTCAGCATGGGAACCCCAGTGCTGCGACCCCTGTCTGCAGAGCATAAGTAGCTGTTTGACAACTTGTGGAATGGACCCCAAGGTCCTCTTGCACACGCTTATTTGTGTGGCAACTTGTAAGACGTCTTGATACAAAACAATCCCTGCGGAGATCGTTTACAAATTCCACTCCCTTTCCTTTGTCTCACAAAGCCCACTAATATCTGGCAATGAAACAGAGATTTGTTTGACCTAGAGTAGACAAAGAGCTTTAAAGTCTTGTTGGGGTCTAGCCAGTCCAAGTTCTCCTCAGACTTATGATGGATGTGGAGGGGAGGAGATCTTTTGTTCAAACTGTAACTCAGGCTCCACCATGTGGAGAACTGGGTATCGGAATCTGTGCCCCAGAAAGTAACCTTGCGATTGAGAGCATTAAGAACAGCAATGGAACCAACAAAGCCTTCAGTCTGATGGAGTCCTTGAGGGGAATCATGAAATTACGAAGCATACTTAATGTGGTTCTGCGGCCGGTGTAATGGGGAGACACAGAGGTGTTGTCTTACCTATGAAGAAGGCAAAGGAATATTCTGGAATTATGTTTTTATGTATGATGGTTTGGGTCAGTGACTTTGGCCTTCTTTGGGAAAGAGTAAGGACATTAACAGACACTTCATGATCCAAAGAAAATGATGTGGAGGCGTCTGAAAGGCAAAAGGGATTTGGCAGTGGCTCTGGTGGCCGTGGATTGCTCTAGGATTTCCTCCTCATTACTACCAAAGGGAATATGACCACTGAATAGTATGTTCAGTCATTTAGCTTGCACATCTTGTGCAAAGTTGGATTTTCGCATCCTTGAATGACAGCAGACGATGAGTCCACGGAATACGTAGTCCGTTATGTTCAGCATGAAGAACTTTTTTTCACGTTCCCTTGCCATGGAATATGGAAAAGCTGCCCTGGCTGATGATTGTACACCGAATGGAGTCTTCCTCCTCACCTCAAAAGATTGTGTTAAAACACACCAGTGGAGGTACAATCACGGCTGGTGCTACCACTAGGCAAGGTTAAGCACTTGCCTATAATGTGAAAATGTTAGAGCGGCAAATTCTGCTGAAGGCAATAACCACTTATACATTTTTTGTGCACATATTTATTATTCTCTTGAGAGGGTCGTGAGGCGGGACACACTCTCAGCACTGTCTGGAGCAGCAGGTACTGTGAGGATCGGGATTCTGGTGTGGGCGTGGCACGCTGTGCCTTGTGTGGTGCTAATGCGCTTGTGTGCATTAGCACCGCACGTGCCCTTGTGAGCGAGGCTTGTGCAAATGTTTTTCTTCTCTTCTGGACGGTTGTCTGGTCTGAACCATTTGTGGCCTGTTCTGCACACTAGATCCAGCCTGCTGCCATGAATGGCTGACCTGCCTGCTGAGAGAGACTCAGACAAACACACAGTAAAGGCAGGTGAGCGGTGCCCTATTGCTGTAATTGTTCCTCCTCTCAGTCTCGGGGGGGCGGCAATAGCCGAACTGGGTGGGATAGTGAGTAGATGTATGGAAGTGGAAGGGAGAATACACATACATGTATGTGTGTGTCATTGTGACTCCTGTGGCCGTGGGCCTAAACATTTGCTGGGGTCTGCTGGACCATTTCCCAGGTCAGAGGTCAGCAGGTAGAAGGGCAGGGGCAAGGCCCAGGGCAAGGTCCGGGGGCCAGGACTGATGTTAGAACTGCATACATTACATATAGTTGCCAATACTGCTTTCCTGTTCAATAATAGCCTCAAAAAGCAGAAAGTGAGTGACCCAGAAACTGTGACTGTAATAATTTCCATTTCTTTTCCTGTTGACATATGCTCACTGCCCACAAAAGATCCCTGTCTCATTCTTACTGCGCTTTGAAACCTCTAGTCTGTGGCTCTGGGTGCTAAACAAACATAAGTACAGTTGTGCCTGTATTTGTGACACCAAGGTGTGTGTGGTGGATGTGTGTGTGTGTCCATCTGTCCTTCAGGAAACAGCTCTGCCATCTGCCACCAGCTTCATCTTTGACCACAGCACAGGTCCTAATGGTCAGCCTGGTGCACTGTGCCTTCTATGGCTAAGCATGGAAGACAGACCCAGAGCCCAAGTTAACTCGGCCTGTATGTGCAGGCCATAAAGCCGCCGCTCTCATATGCTTTCTTTTAGTCCTACGTTTATTGCCATTTGCCAAATGTTTGAGGTGGCACTGCAATTGAAACCAGACATCAAAAAGCAGGGCTGTATTGTACACAGGATGTTATTTAATTATTTACTTACCAGGCGAGTGGGAAATGAGGCTTTCTGTGGTTTTGTTTACCCCATGCCCATCTTCCCTAGTCCTTTAAAAGAAAATGTTTATTTATTTACGTGATTCATTTTGTTATTTAATTAACAATCTTTGATCACGATCTTCAGTACACACATCTTGTCAAACAATAGCAAAAATTATCATTATTCAAAAGGAAGAAATTTAGAATTCATGTTTCTTTTGCTAACTTTTTCTGAATGACTACTAGCAATTTCACCAAAGTCAATGTAATTGATATTTTCTTGCCAGACAATAACATTTTCCACCATAGATCTTTGGGTCTGTGTCCATGATTGCTTATCATGATAGACATTATAAGACCTCTTTGTAACGACAACGCAAAACAGTCGATCACCAAATGTTGCATATTTTCGATGGAATTATCTTCCTTGCATAATCTGCATTTGAGGGATCTGTATTCCAAAGATCTATTCCATGTGGTTTCTTTTGTTTTCAGTAGGTTTAAATTAAATCTGAAGTACTGGTCTCTGAAAAACCAATGGGGAAATAGTCATAGATAGGCCGGTAGTGAATTTGGTTTTCTGTTATCCTCCCATGATTTTCCATAGGCTTTGTAAACTAGTCTTTCTTTCTCAGTTCTAAACCAATCTTGAGAGAAGAGTTTTTTTTAACCTTATCTGGATTGGAAATTAAAATGTCAGCTGTCTCTCCCAAACATAGTAGAAGTTTTTGACATGTTGCTTCCCACTTGATCAGTTCAAGCTCTCAATGTTCATTTAGAGCTTTTTTCAAACACTCAAATCCGCCCTCAGCGTTTTCTTTAATGCATTTTCTGTAGAAGCAAAGAATTTTCCATTCAGCTATTGCAGCCAGCGAAGTCGGACCCAATACCATTTGAACAGCCTGTATTGGGGTGCCTTTAGGGAGTCTCAATAGTTTTTTCCAAAAGCTCCCTTACAATTTTGACCAGTTCTTTATGTCAAAATTGAGGGAGGTTTCAGCACCATATGTTAGAATGGGAACAACCTTTGCTCTGTAGAATTTGATTAGTGGGATGAGACTAAACCCACAGTATCGATCAAGGAGTATTTTCCCCAGATTTGCAAGATTCACTGCTTTTTTAACCAATGATTGATATCTTGGGGAATCTATCTAGCTCGTTTTTAGGCAAACCCCTAAATATGAAAATTAGTGCACAACTGGGATTTTGACCCCTAACAGGGTCCAAGATAATTTTTGTATTTGTGCTTATCCTTTTTGAGTGCCATGGGGCTCAATAGCAGATTTCATTGGATTAATGGTGAGGTCTGTTTTTGCTGACATATACCTGCAGAGCGTTTAATTGTCTCTGTAGGACCACCGGGGTCTGGTCAATGAGGACATCATCCGCATAAATGAGTCTTCCAAGTAACATCCCGGCTAATGATGGAGGGAAGCTTCTGATATCCACAAACGCTAGCTCTACATGAATCTTATGAGATTTACAAATGTAAGTGAAGAGAATGGACAAGAATGCTGCCCAATGTACTGTGTTAAAGGTCATATTACTGAGTCCATCAGGGCCACACGCTCTCGAGCGAGATAATTTTTTAATCACATCCTAATCGCTTCTTACGAAGTATCTATCCATCTCCACTCGCAGAAATGGGATTAGATGTCAAAACTTCTTGAGCTTGATCTCGGAAGGAGTCAAAATATGAAGTCCATACTTCAGGTATTATAGGTATCAGCATTAATGAATGTTGTGGAGTATCCAGCTGATTTACCAGTTTCCACATTAATGAGGTAGTTGAATTTCTTAAAGTATCCAACATCTTCTCTGCATCAAGCCGCCGTTGATATTGTTTGTGATGATGTATCCAATTGCGGTAGTATTGTCGTATCTTGTGTCTTTGTAATGCTGCAGAGGGTGAGTACTCGTGTTTTGATAGGTTACATTTTTGCCTCTTACACTTCTTTTGATGAGCAACCTGATCGTTATAAAAATGACGATGTGGATGTTTTTTGGTCCATGATGTTTAGGTTCCGTCTCAAAAGATTTGAAAAGTCCCAAATAATTTAGGGTGTTGGGGGGGCCCTTCCAATTGGAGAGCTCTCACTGAAGAGGTTAATCTAGTAATCAATACGGGTAACTCGCGTGAGGCAATTTTCAATCGATTTCTTCCCTTGGTGACTATGGGAGATAAGTCGATTTAATTAGAGTTGTTCAAGACAGGTATCAGCGAAGCAGAAAGGAGATTGTGATCACTATTGTTCATAAACAACCACAATAAACAGAAACCCAAGATTGTTGAACAAACTTAACAATCCTGCATAAAGTCCTGATCGAACAAATGGAAAACTAAACGGCCAGTGTAATTAAAATGGATAAACTGAGTAGAAAAGATGAATTGGATGGGACGGATTAGACCGTGTGGAAGAAGGGTCGAGTGGATGGAATAGACTGTGTGGATGAAGGGTCGAGTGGATGGAATAGACCGTGTGGATGAAGGGTCGAGTGGCTGGAATGGTTAGAAGGACTAGTAGATTAAGTGGATGTAACAGACGAAGTTGAATGGACAGAGTAAATAAAACGGATAGTATAGATGGTACAGATGGAGTACTCTATCTCAAGCGCATTACTGATAACCCCCATATCACACTTCCATGCTTACCCTCTCCTATACACCACCACTCAACTAGAACACAGCGATAATATGACACATTCGGTATAGCTGTTCTCATACTAAGACCCGCCACATACTCCTCATCATCCTAATTAAACACAACTGGCTGAGCACACACACTGCTAGCCAAAGCGTCTCCACAGGCCAAACGCAGCCAGAAATCAGTCTGGGTGTCCACCCTCCAGAATTGAATACATACAACTGACCGCCACACCACACCTACCGCTAAGAAGCAGCTATCAAGCAATTGCCACACCGGCTGCACACATATCCGGTGCACCCACGCACCTTACGACTCTTCTCTCTCTACTGACTTGAACTACGGTTCCCGAGGGCGTTCAACCTACCAGCGCTTTGAGATCATACCAATGATACATAAGGCGCTATATAAATGCCAATAACATATGCTCTTTGTGTTTTTTGGGGAGATCAATTCCTATGAAATACATATATAGTCCAAGAATTGTCCACCTGAATGATTTTGTCTAGTGATCGATGGTGGTTTGTCTCCCAAAGTAGAACCATTAAGGATGTATACATTTTTGGTTTCTACAGTTGAGATCCATTGGTATCCCCTCTATTCACCCAGAGTTGCAATAACAGTCATGATTGATGAGTTCTCCTTCTCTGTCAAAACAGTTGGAGTTAAGATCACCACATATCACAAACATAGGGTCTGTCCATTTACATCTGCAATGATCAATCCATTTCTCCACTTGGTCTGGAAAGTTTGCACTTGCCATGCTTCCTGGGTTCCAATATATATTTAAGATAATTAGCGATTTGCGAAGATTGTCATTGTTGATAGCCAGGGTTCCCACCAGAATTTGGATTACGGGGGGGACCGAGTTAGTTCCTCCAGTATCGTGATCTCTAGTTGGTTATTAATAAGAATCAAAAGTCCTGACATAGGACGGCCTTTGTCCCATTGGATTGCAGAATTTAAGTGGGTAGAATAACCTTCCACAATTGGTGGTGTCCGAAGCCAAGTTTCTTGGAGACAAAATATATCATGTTCCTTAAGTTGATCACCTCCTTCGATAAAGGGGTGAGCAAAACCCCTTGTGTTCCATGATGCAACTGTCAGGGGCTTTGGAACATTTGAGGACCTGGCCTATGGCATTTTGATTTTATCTGCCACTATGCTCATTAGCCACTTCCAGTTTTCATCTGAGCCCCTCAACGATGATTTCTGCTCTGCTCTTCTTGATGGATGTCAATGCAGATCAGATGTTTTGTTGGAGCGAGATCTATGCGCCTCCCACCTGTGTGGGACACTCCTGTGTCTCCCGGTTCTTCTTGTAGTGGGAGTCTGTTGAGGAGAGCCACATTGCGAGTTAGTACTATCGTCTGTCCGATAAGATCTCCTCTTATGAGAATTAGGATAATGTGTGCCTCTTTCCCTCTGATTTTTCCTCGGGGGATCATCGACGTTTGTAAGTTGGAGTTGATCTGGGTGATTGTTTGTGATCCACTCTAGATGAAACAGCTGAGGATTTAAGTGAGCGAGATGAAATTGTTATGACTTCTTGTCTTAATGATTGCGTTATTAATGGAGTCATTGGATAGATGAGAACTCGATCTGGCCGGAATTCATCTATGAACTCTTTTATAGCCAGATCATTAGATGTTAATGATCTAAGAGATAGCACATGACGCAAAACCTTATCACATTCGCTCGATTCAAGATAAGTCCATCCTTTTAGGGACATATTCTTTCTAACAACAAACCATCTTCATAATTGAGTGATCTTGCCGAGTTCTGATTATTTTTCTTCTCATCAACTTCTCTCCGCTCAAAGTTTAGTTTGTCCTTGTAGCATTTTAAGGGACAAGGAAGCTTAAGAGGTGAAATGCAGTATGAATTGTCACCAACTGGAGCAGCATCCCTGGATTTCCTTGGGGTAGTCTAATGTGTGTCTTGTGCAGAGTTAGAGATTACTGGGATATTCACTTGATCTTGATTGTTAATGGCCTCTTCTTGTTTGTTTAGCCCATGCTCGCCCATTTTGACTAAAGCAATGGGAGGCTCTTGTTCTTTTTGATGTTTTTTTGTTGGGTACTGGGTGCCATTTGGTAGCAGCGAAGTACATACAGGATGAGTCGCCATTGTTAGGGAGAATTCTCTTATAAGGCTAATTTCCCAAACCTAGTGAGTCCTCCAGCGGCTTTGCTGGATTTTTGGGGTTGGTTTTTTTCTCCTGCTAAGAGTGAGACTCTTTTACTCCCACTCTTAGGCATGATTTGAGGTATGTCTTTGACTTGTTATGTGCTTATGGGCTATGGGGTTTCTTTTTACTCCATAGGGGATCATCTGTTTTTCTGTATGTGTGGTACACAGCACCCTCAGTGCAGTACCACAGGGGTGTCTCAGTGACCCCCAAACATAGACGCCATACTCTGGGACTGACTACTGTCTCCCAGGGCATGTAAAGTCACCATTGGCTTTACTAGTCCAAAATTGTGAACAGATTCAGTACAAACCATCATATTGTGGAAGTACTGGTAAGGGGTAATTCGATTGCCCCTGGGTCTGTTTTCGAGGGGGCACTGTCCCGTCCCCCCTCGTCGAGTTTCTGGCTGGTGGCAGTGGTTACCACGCGAAATATTCCACCGGAATATTATCTATGGGATTTTCCCATTCATTTTAAACGCACCACTTTTTGGTGCAATGTTAAAGATACCGCCGGTTTATTTATTTAATATTAAATCAACGGTTGGGTCTTTTTGCCAGAACTCGGTTCTAAAATGACGCTTGTGTCCGCCTCTGTAACTCTGACCAAGGTCGAGCCCTTTGTTCCACTATTTTGGCAGACTTCTCCACAGAAGCCCTCCAAGTGGTGCCACTCTGCCTGGGTTCCATAGGAGGGGTAGAGGGGGGGAATAGGCATCCTGGACTGCGTTGCCTTAGCAACCCAAGTCACACTCTACTCTGATTGGCCCAGTGGTGAGCCGCCCGGCTCACCACTTAGCATGTGTGATTGACAGCTAGGCTGATGAATGGGGGTTTTTCTGCATAAAAGCAGGGCCTTTGGGACTGGAACTTCAAACGTCGCCACAGGACCTAAGAATCCGAAGAGGGACGAAGCTGAGCCATCTGCAATGACGACACCACCGGTGAAGCCCTGCTGCAGCTACCTCACCACTTTCCCGACGACAAGAGAAGATCTTCTGCTGGACGAGCCTTCTTCTCCTGAGCTGGTGGGACCAACCAGTTCACCCTTTTCGCCTTCCAAAGACGGCCCTTGGTCGAATCGCCCGTGCCAAGCACCCCGGCGGCCGGATAGCCAAGCTCACCACTTTTGACCGCGAATAAAAGGACTGCACCTTTTAATCGGGAACTCCACAGCTGGTTTCATCCCTGTGCAGTGCAACGACTCCAAGTTTCCTCCTCGACGAGATCCTCTCTTCCCCTGGTCGGAACGACGAACTGCAACCATTGCCAGGAACAACTGCCCCCGCTGGAGCTCCCTTTCTCTTTAAGGTACTATGTCCTGCCTGGCCTCCCCTTTCTACAGACTGCTAAAGGTGACCCTTAAATCCTTTGCTTTTATACTGGGTAGGCTCCAGACCTCTAACTATATCTTTTGAACCACCCCAACCTCTTTTGAACACTCTGCAAAGATTTTCAGTGCACTTTAAACGGTGTGATCCTGGGCACATTTCGCTTTGCTCCATTTAAAGTGGGCCTGGCCTATGAACTTTGGCTCTACAGTATAACCTGCCTTTCCCCCCTTGCTCTGAACTCTTAAAAAGTGTTAGGAACTCTAATTTTATGCTCTGCCTTTTCTCTCTCTTTTTAACCTAAACTATTGGAGTGCCATCTAGGTTAAGCACTCACTCCTGTCTTAACAAATAGTTGTGCTTTAACCCTGACTTGTCCGATAGTTATCAAGAGAGGTGTATATCCTTACCTGACTGTGTTTTAGATTACTTTTCATTGAGAGTGCTAGTGTATTACCTAAAGTGTGTTTTAAATGAATAACTATATACTTTTTATACAAAGCTCTGGTCAGTGTTTGTTTGCTCTACTGTGTTTTGGCCCTATTGTGTATACTCTGCATACTGCCCTGCTCTTCTTGAGAGAAGTCTGACTGCTCAGCCACAGCTACCAGGTAAATCTGGGTGGTGCAGACTGCTACCAATTGGGTTTACTGCTGCTCCTGTAGTCTTAATCTTTTTGCAGTGTTCCCCAAGGGAACTGCACAGGATTCTGCCTAACAGCCATCCCTTTTTCTCCAACTTTTTCAGAATGAGATTGTGTGTTCTTCTTTTCTATCTGTAAGCGGAGCGGGCCCCTGCAACCCCATTCCATTCAGGCTTCTTGTTGAGCTCCATGTTGTGATTTTCATCGTCACTATTGAAAGAGGAAATTTCCGCTGATGTCACCTCTACATCTTCATTGTCATCTTCAATTAGAGTTTCGTCGTCAATAGAATATGTTGAGAAGTCTAGTAGATTGATTGATGAAGTACCTCCTGCTTTGCTGACCCATTTTGGGTCTTGGGGTTTGGTTTATACAATGACTTGAGAATTAAAGGATTTGTAATTTGAATAGACGCCCTTTCTAGTTGATGATTCCTTGCAAATTCTGTCGATTGAAAGTTCACACATTTGTTTGGTGGCTCTGCATTTAACATATTCGTATCAGCCTTCTGTACTTTGTTAACGGGCACGTTCGGGTGACTTGTCAGTTTTTTGATTAACACTGTTTTTATCTTAGTCACCTTCTGCTGTTTTTTTTGTTGCACAGATTATTTGATTTCTGATGTGAAACGGGAGACTCCAGGCTTTTTCTTTAAATCCTTTTTTAATTTGTAGACGTCACTACTGAGCGTATGTGTTAATGTGGCCAAACCTTTAACATAGATGGGACACAATTGTTTTTCCAAAATTGAGTGGGACACAGGGTCAACAGCTAGATCTCCGCTTGGCTCATCTATCATCTCACAATTGGACCTTATAGGATGTTCAGTGGAGGCTGGAAAAGGACTAATCAAGATGGGAATCTTGTCGTTAGTCGGACATTGAATCAATTCGGTTCTATGTTCTTTCACATCTTTGCGAGTCATCTCAATTTGGGGCAGACAGGACGACTCTCTTTCAAAAGGGTTGACAGTTTGATCTGGCATTTTCTCCATCACTCTAAGATGAACTGATTCAAGACGTCTTGAAAGGCACCAATCTTCGCACTCTTTAATCACTGGGTCTAAGATTGAGTGCAGCAAAGTAGCCTCCTTAGCTTGACTTGCATCCATATCCTTTTGGATTGCAGTAATAAAGGCTTCTATGAAGATTGTTTGGGAGTAAGCATAGCCAAAAAAGTTGTTTGATCTTTTAATTTATCAGCCATGTGTTCATGAAGCTTCATGAACGGCGCCAACATTGAGGTCAATTTTCTCTGCATTTGTTTCAAGAGTAATCTCTGTAATTGGGCACTCACAAGTTGTTGTTTGAGTTTGGGTGGCAGCCTCTGCCGTGGGTACAATATTATGTAAAGATGATTCTGTTTCAGTGTGTATGGCAACCTCTTTTCTAAGTACACTTTTATGTAAAAATGCTTTAGGATAGGCAATGGTGCCATTTCCTGTCTGCGTAACTTGATTTTGTTCATGGCAGGGCTGCCCACCAGTCATTTTCGGTAATTTATCTTTATTTTATTTTTTAAGACGACATTGCTGTTGGCTCTTTTGCTTTTTTCTCTAGAATTTCAAGGGCAGAGGCTGATTCTAGTAGCAGCTGTTCCGAAACATCTAACCCCAGTGGACCCCCACTTTTGAGGAGTCCCGGGTGATGGAGATGCCCATCAGCAGGTTGTCTAATACCTTCTGAGTTATATCGCCAGTTTACCATTCCTCCAGGCTTCCATATAGATTTTTCTGGTAAATGATATGGAAGAGAGATTTTTGCGCGGATGAAAGGTCCGTAGTTTCGTTTATCCACCGGCCATGGGATCATCATTGCCAATGCAAAAGCCACCACCACATGCTACCTGTGGCAGCCTGGCAATGCCCAGGAGATTGCACCCCCCTGTACGGAGAGCCATTAAAGGATTCTCAGGAGATAATGTCACAGATGAAATGGAATTCTCCTTAAGAGATTAACTTGGAAAATTGGGATGAATCATCTGAATAGTTTTCAGTTCTTTGAGAGATCTAAGGGAGAATAAAGATGCTTGCTTTCCCCCTTAAGCTGGTTGGACTGCGTTTTGATCATTAGCAGAAGATTTAATAATCTGTTTGCCCCGAATGGGTAAGTCAGATGGTGTTCTTCCGGTACCATGGCAAAGTGCTATACCGATGGTGCCATGTGTGGTAGTTGGAGAAATGGTGCAGCACGTCACGACTGAGCAACTTGATGCCAAAGTCGGAATCCGATAGCCAGATATCGTTGGTATCATGGGCATCACAGGCATAGATACAGACTCACCGTCAGGGTCAGAGGCTAGGACCGGCGCCATCATTAGGGGAGACGGTGTAATGGCAGCATTAACAACATTCACTGTGTTTAACGGACAAGGATGATTCAGCAAATTATTATTCACATTGGAGGGGGCCTCACTCACCTCTGTGTTTGAAAGGCATGCAGCGGGAGTCCCGTCTACAACGCTTTCCGCTGTCGAGGCGTCTCCTAATTGATGGTCCACTGTTGGTTGTGCCACACGAAGCTCCGCAGCAACAAACACAGCTGGTTTATGATATGATATGATATGGCATTTGTAACGCACCTATACACAAATGTTTCAAGTGTTTCAAGGCGCAACGAGGCAGGGAGGGGGGAACAAGGGGAAGACAAACAACGATCCTACTAGGCCAGGTGTCATTCAGATCGCGCAAGTGCAGGGGTAAGGGGAAGGGAGAAGTACAAGGGGAGGGGAGGGGGGAAGTGCAGTACAAGGTAAGTAGAATAAAATAAATAAAAGGCCAGCTGGTGGCCAGTGCAAGGTAAGTGCAGACAAGTGCTGGGAACGGGGGCTGTAGGGATACAGAGACAGTCCCGCAGTACAGGGGTTGCCAGGGAGGCAGTGCAAGTGGAGAGTGGCTGGGCCCAGGACCAAGGTCGGCGAGAGTGGCCCAGTTGCAGATTCGGTGCAGATTCAGCGAAGAATTAGCAGGGGAGAGGGAGAGAGAAAGCAGAAGCAAAGAGGAAGGTTTTGAGGTGCTTCCGGAACCGGAGATGGTTCTCCTCAAGTTTCAGGGAGGCAGGAAGGCTGTTTCAGAGGGAGGCCCCTGCCGCGGAGAGAGATCTACCCCCAGCTCGTTGCTTCGAGAAGCGGCTGACCCTGAGGGAGTTAGAGACGGATGAGCGAAGGGCTCGGGAAGGAAGATATTTAGGAAGAGAGAGTTGAAGGTATTTAGGCCCCAGGCCCCAGAAGGCCTTGTGGACAATGCAGAGGGTTTTGAACTTTATCCTCGCAGCCACTGGGAGCCAGTGTAGAGACTTCAGCCCTGGAGAGATACGGTCTCTGGGCTTGAGGCCAAGGACAAGTCTTGCAGTTCTGTTCTGGATGAGTTACAGAGGGCGGAGAGTGGAGGCAGGCAGATTAAGATAGAGGCTGTTACAGTAGTCCAGCTTTGAGAGAACCAGGGCTCCTGAGACAGTGAGCTTCTGGGGGAAGGAGAGGAAGGGAAGAATACCCCTGAGGAGGTGCAGCTGGTAGTGTGACTTCTTAGAGACGTCAGATATATGAGGAGAGAAGGAGAGTGTGGAGTCGAAGATAACCCCGAGGTTTTTTGCCTTGCAGGTAGGAGCAGGAAGAGGGCCAAGAGAGGCCGGCCAGAGAGCTGCAGGGAAGGAGGGAGTGGGTGTGCCGATGAGTAAAATCTCAGTCTTACTGGCATTAAGGCAGAGGTCATTGGCGGCACACCATTCCTGGATAGCAGACAGACAGTCAGAGATGAGGGAAGGAGAGGAGGAGGCCGAGGGTAGCCTGAAAATGAGCTGGGTATCGTCCGCATAGCACTGAAAGTTGGGGCAGAGAGCGGCGATGCGGTGGGCAAGGAGTGCCAGGTACTGGTTGAACAGCCAGGGGGAGAGATTTGATCCCTGGGGGACACCACAGGTGGAGAAAAAGATGTCAGAGAGGAAGGACCCCAGTTGAACCTGGGAGGGTCGATTGGAGAGGAAAGAGGTCAGCCACGCCAGAGCCTGACCAGTGATACCCAGGTTATCACGGAGACGGTTGAGCAGGATGGCATGGTTGACAGTGTCAAAGGCAGAAGAGAGATCGAGCAGAATGAGAACACACAGAGTGTTGGAGTCAAGGTTCAAGAGTAGGTCCTCACGGATGTTCAGGAGAGCAGCATGGAGGTTAAGCTGGGAGATGGCCAGTTTCTCCAGGAGCTTGCCCAGGAAGGGAGTGATGGAGATTGGGCGATAGTTAGCCGGGCAGGAGGGGTCAGAAGAGGGTTTCTTAAGAAGAGGGTGCACAAGGGAGTGCTTAAGGGGGGATGGGAAGACTCCAGAGGCAAAGGAGTGGTTGCAAAAGTCAGCCAGGGCAGGAGCCAGGGAGTCGATGTGGTCCTTGATAGTTTTGGAGGAACAGGGGTGAACCTGTTTAGACGAGACTTTCATAGATCGGACTTGTCTGGAAACCTTGTCAGCAGAAAAAAGGGGAAAGGCAGAGAAGGAGGGGGGAGGGGTGGCTGCAGAAGGGCCAGAGGAAGAGCCAGGAAGAGAGGGAGGGAGGTGATAGGAGGAGAGTGAGGACAGGATGATCTGAGTTTTAGAGATGAAGTGAGAGGCCAGTGCAGTGCAGAGGGCCTGGGAGGGGACAGGAGAGGTAGAGACTGCAGCAGGGTTGGCAAGCTCCTTGCAGATTTTAAAGAGTTCGGCCGAGTTGTTAGATGCCGCAGAGATGCAGGCTTGGATAAGGGCTCTCTTCTTGGTGAGAACGGAGAGACGGTATTGCCTTTGGAGCAGGCGGCAGGCCAGTTTGTCAGAGGATGAACATGAAGCACGCCATTTCCTCTCTGCCACCCTGCACGTGCGTTTAAGGGTGACGAGCTCCGAGTCATACCAGGAGTTCCATTTGACTTTGGGCTTCAGGCGGATTCTCATGACAGGGGCAAGGATATCAAGAGTATCAGATATAGCAGAGTGGAGCATGGAGAGGGCTGTGTCAGGGTGGGAGTCAGCCGAAGGGGAAGGGGGGGGGGGGTGAGAAGGTGGCAGCGAAAGCCTCAACTGACACGCGCTTCTTGGGTCGGATGACCGAGAAGGTGGGTGGCAGTGATGAGGGTGGCTTTGCCTGTGGGGTAGGGAGGGTGAGGTGGGAGGATAGGAGAAAGTGATCACTCCAGGAGAGAGGAGTGGAGAGAGGGGCGGAGAGGGGAAGGTCAGACGAGATCAGAGCATCAAGAGTGTGCCCCGCAGAATGAGTAGGCCCAGACGGGAGAATAGAGAGTGAGAGAGAGTCGCAGAGGTCACGAAAGAGTCCCGTGGGGGGACAGGAGGCATCCAAGTGGATGTTGAAGTCACCAAGAAAGAGGAGTCGAGTGGTTGAGGACAGGAGTGGGAAGGAGAGGTCAGCCCACTCAGAGAGGAAGGAGGAGATTTGACCAGGTGGCCGATAGATAGTAGCCACGGTAAGGGAATGGCTAGGAGAGAGAGAGAGACGGCAGACAAGGCATTCAAAAGAGGAGTAGGTCTGCGTAGGAGTGACTGTGGCAGGAATCTACTTAGGGAAGATAAGGGCAACACCCCCCCCTGCACGGTTGTGCCTGGGCACGGAGAGGATCTTGTAGCCGTCAGGTAGGAGTGTGTCAAAGCTGGTGACAGAGCTGGCCGTGAACCATGTCTCAGTGAGACCGAGGACATCAAGGTCCAGTTCCTCAAGAAGGTGACAGATATCAGAAGAATGCTTGATTGCAGAGCGAGAGTTAAGAGTGGCAATGTGGAGAAGGTTGCCATCCTTGAAGGACTACCGGGGAGGGGTACAGATCAGAGGTACGCCCTGTGGAGGTGTAGAAGAAGGAGCAAGAGGGGGCAGGGAGGGTGGGTAGAGGCAAGGTAGTCGAGGACAGAGGAGGGGGACAGCAGGAGAGGAAAGGAAGTTGATGAGGCATGGCAAGCGTCTATCAAAGAGGTGAAGGTTGGCCTGAGGGCCTTGGACCAAGACGGTCCCATTAGCGTAGACATTAATGATGGCCTTAGAGGAGTGGAAGGAGGCCAAGAGGACATCCCAACGGGTGCCACCATTAATGGGAGAAGAGGAGAGACCATATTAAGGGTCCATAGGTCAGGCGAAGGCACGAAAAAGAGGATGTCAGTGAGAGTTTCCTTGGAGCAGGCACTACTGTAGGTGTGAGCGATAGGGAGGCCTGGGTTGGAGACCAGGATGTCCTTTTTAAACTTTTTCCTACCAGATGTGAGGAGAGCAGGATAGTCAATAGAGAAGCAGTTAGAGAAGATAGGCGAGATAGAGAGCACCATGGAGTAGGAGGGAGTGGGGGGGAAGATAGCCGAAACGAGAGCACACAGGCAGGAAGTGAGCGGCAAGCCCTAGTTTACCACATTTCAGAACAGTGAGTGCATATTAGGTACAGAGGCCACCTAAGATTGAGAATCCTGCGAGGGGAGAAAAATCCCTGGTTTACCACAATTTCAGAACAGTGAGTGCGTATTAGGTACAGAGGCCACCTGTAACGCTCACCTGATTCTCGCAGAGGCGCCGGTCTTGACTGGGCGACTACCGTATCTTCAAAGGTGATGTGTAGCACCCGGTTGGCTCTTTGGGCTGGACCTCTGTGCACTGTATGCCTGACGTGTAGAGTAAGATGTCTGTAGATAGAAAATATGGGGTTAATGAACTGGGGTTATTGGGGTGTCCCTATCTCTTTCCTCTTCTCCTCTCCTGTAGACCCCCAAAGGTTAACGCTCTCACCTTAGGTAAGTGAATGCCGAGCTCTCCATCTGCCTCGGGGCAGGGTGCTGTAACCAGTTTCTTCACTGGATAGGTAGCGCAGGCCTCTTGACTTCAGAAGACTGCTGTCCGTCGTTTACTGCACGAACGGTAAGTTTCGAGTCATTCAAATGTCTTTAAAGTCTTTAGTAATGATGTCTCTTGTTTTGCAGGGTTCCGGCGATGGCGGATGACGGGCTGAAGTGAGTTGAAGATGGAGCCCGTGTGATGAATAGAAGCGCCTGGAAGCACGTAAGTAAGCGCTTGTTGCCTGCTTCACTATGCGCTCTAACCGTCTTTTTATTTTGCAGGTACGAGTTCGGAGCGGCTGCAGGGTGCCGGAATACCCACTGGATTAGATGTGGAAAGGAGTAATGGCACGTGAGTATTAAAGTTCCCCAATGTCTTTAAACGCACCTTGTTTTGTCTTTCAGATGCGGGATGCAGAGCCGAAGGCCTCCGGAGCGTGCGAAGAGTTGGTAAACTTTTGTCTTTCAGATGCCGGAATGCAGTGTGAAGACCTCCGGAGCGCACGAAGAGTAGGTAAGCCTTTGCCTTTCAGATGCCGGAATGCTAACCTGTTCTTTCTTGTCTTTATAGGTGTTGCTGAAGACTGGATTCAGGATGGTAAGCCTTTGCCTTTCAGATGCCGGAATGCTAACCTGTTCTTTCTTGTCTTTATAGGTGTTGCTGAAGACTGGATTCAGGATGGTAAGCCTTTTTCCTTAGGCCCAGGACCGGATGCAGAAGACACGATGAGCGTTCTGCTGCAGAGGTTGCAGAATAACGCAAAGCAAGATTCATCCACCGGGTGTGGTTTAAATAGCCTCCTGTAGTGCTTAGGTGTCTCCTTCCACAGCCACGCCTAAGTAAGAAAAGAGTTCCTGGTAAGAAAAGAGTTCCTGCCTTCCAGAAGAGTTCCAGTGTTCTGAATCTAGGGAGTGGCTCCAGCCCCACCCAACAGGAAAAGTAGTTCCAAACAGAAGAGGATCAGAGGCTCAACTGGCAGGCAAGTAAGCAGCATGGTCTGCTGAAGGTAAGTCCACCCAAGCATTATGAGCCCGGCGCTTCCAGCGCTGGGACTGGGCATATTTATGAGCCTGGTGCCACTGGCGCCAGGACTGGGTCCAAAAGGTCCCAATTGGGACTGGTTGGCACTCGGAACCTGGGTTATGGATCTGCTTCCAAGGGAGTTGGGAAAACCCTGACCTTTTGGAAGCAGAGATCATGACAGTACCCCCCCTCAAGGCCCCTCCCAAACCGGGCTTCTCCGGGGGTTTTGGCTTGTCAGGAAATGTTCGGTGAAATCTTTTGATTAGGCGAGGAGCGTGGACATATTCAGCAGGTTCCCAGGATCTCTCTTGGGGGCCGTAGCCTTTCCAGTCAATTAGGTAGAATAGTTTAGATTTGGAGATCTTGGAATCCAGAATGCTTTTGACTTCAAACTCGAGTTCTCCATCCACTAGGATAGGTTTTGGAGATTTGGTTAGTCGGGTTTGAGGTTGCACGGTTTTAATAGAGAGACGTGGAAGACCGGATGTATCTTCATGTGCGGGGGCAAGTCCAACTTGACCGCTACTGGGTTTACTATGGTAGTGATGGAATAGGGACCAAGGTATCTTGGGTTGAATGTGCGTGGCCCTTTTAGAGATAGATATTTGGTGGATAACCAGACTTGATCCCCTACTTGATAGTGAGGGGCTTCCTTCCGATGTTGATCTGCTCCTTTCTTGTATTGTTCTTTAGCCCTTTGAAGGTGAGAAACAGCTTCCTTAAAGGCTTGGGTGATTGTAGAATGCAGGTAGTCTACTGCTGGTGTTTCAAGATCTTGGAGGGGATCCAACTCCGAGGTTCGAGGGTGACTGCCGTACAAAAGAAAAAACGGGGTTTTCCCAGTTCCCGAATGGACAGAGTTATTGTAGGCATATTCGGCTATCCAAAGGATATCTTTCCAAGTTATTTCAGTTTGTTGCAGCATGCAGCGTAAATACTGTTCCAGAGTTTGATTGGTCCTCTCGGTTTGTCCGTCGGTCTGAGGGTGGTGACTGGTCGCTAGTCTCACATCAATTTGAGCCGACCGACAGCAACTTCGCCAAAAATGAGAAATAAATTGACTACCTCGATCTGAAATTAGAACCGAAGGAAAACCGTGCAGTCGGACGATGTTTTCGAGAAATTCTCGGGCCAGAGTTGCTGCTGTTGGCAAGCCTTTGAGCGGAATGAAATGCGCCATCTTGGAGAATAAGTCCACGATTACTAGAATCGTATTGTATCCGGAGCATGGAGGTAGATCGGTGATGAAGTCCATAGAAAGCGTATGCCAAGGGCGAGGTGGGATGTCAATAGGGCGTAAGAGGCCTGCTGGTCTTTCCTTTTGACTCTTGTTTTGGGCGCATACTCCACAGGACATTATAAAGTCTCTGATATCTTTTTTCCAAGACGGCCACCAGAAGTAGCGCTTGATCTTTTCTGAGGTCTTGGCTATACCGGGATGACCTTCCATTAAAGAGTCGTGATAACAAGAGATTACTTTTTTCTGTAAATCTGTGCTGAGTAGGTATAATCGTTCTTGGAAATACAATAAGTTGTCCTTTCCCTGCAGATGCCAATTCTGTATGTCTGCTGGAGTTACAAGTTGCCTGGCCTTATCCTTAACTTCCTCTATGGATTCTGTGGCGATTACACCCAGAATTCTTTGTTCGGGAATGATTGGTACAGGTTTAGGGTTGACCAAGTGTTCTTCCACTCCCATCCGAGAAAGGGCATCGGCTTTACCGTTCTTTGTACCAGGTCGATAGGTAATTATGAAGTCAAACTCGGCAAAGAATAATGCCCAACGGAGTTGTCTAGAGGATTGGGCTTTTGCGGTCTTCAAATATTGCAGGTTTCGGTGATCCGTAATCACAGTAACGGTGTGTCGGGCCCCCAGCAGATAATGCCGCCAAGCCTTAAAGGCAGACTTGATAGCCAGAAGTTCCTTGTCAGTAATCGTGTAATTGATTTCAGGAGGCGAGAATTTGCGGGACCAAAATGCCACGGGATGCAACTGATTGGTTACCGGGTCCTTTTGTGATAGAACTGCCCCCATGGCAAGGCTTGAAGCATCAGTTTCCACGATGTAGGGGAGTTCGGGGCGAGGGTGTTTTAAGATTGGTGCAGAGATAAATTTAGTCTTCAAATCCTAGAAAGCTTGTTCCGCCTCGGTAGACCATTCAAAACGTTTGTTTTTCTTTAACAAGGCAGTGATGGGCTGGACTATTCGAGAGAATTCGGGGATAAACCTGCGGTAAAAGTTAGCGAAGCCTAACATGCTTTGCACACCTTTTACGGAGGATGGTGATGGCCATTTGAGAACTGCATCGACCTTCTTTGAATCCATACGCACTCCGCCAGGTGATAATATGAATCCCAAGAATTCAACTTCAGTCACGTTGAAAACACATTTTTCCAACTTAGCGAAAAGTTTGTGTTGACGCAATCTTTCGAGGACCATTTTCACGTGTTTCCGATGTTCAGATTCCGATGAAGAATAAACGAGGATGTCGTCAATGTAAACAACAACACATACATCTATGAGCTCTCTGAGGACATCGTTCATAAAATATTGAAAGGCGGCCGGGGCATTGCAAAGTCCGAAGGGCATGACCTGATATTCAAATAGCCCATACTTGGTGCGGAAGGCCGTCTTCCATTCATCGCCCTCTTTTACTCGTACCAAGTGGTAAGCTCCTCTAAGATCCAGCTTTGTATATATGCATGCTTTTCTGACTTGGTCCAGGAGTTCAGGGATCAAAGGTAACGGATATCTATTCTTAACGGTGATCTGGTTCAGGGAGCGATAATCGATACAAGTTCTAAGGTCTCCTTCCTTTTTTGGAACGAAGAACAAAGCTGAAGAAGCAGGGGACTTGGAAGGACGAATAAACCCATTTGCCAGGTATTGATCCAGGTATTGTCGAAGGTGAAGGTTCTCAGGCTCGGTGAGGGCATAAATTCTACTACAAGGAGGAGTAGATCCAGGTATCAGGTCTATCTGGCAGTCATAAAACCTATGAGGAGGTAGAGAGTTAGCCTGATCCTTCCGGAAAACATCTTGGTATTCTAGGTATTCGGGAGGTAACTGGGGAGTCTCTGAAGAAATTGCGGCCAGTGCAACACCAGGTGGAGGGTGACAAGTAGAGACACATTCTGGAAACTGGACCGTTCTTGCTCGCCAATCGATCAGAGGATTGTGTTTCTCTAACCAAGGTATTCCTAGAATAATCTGAAACTGAGGGGCCTTGATCACATCGAACACGATCTTCTCATGGTGTCCATCTTGACTTACTAGCGTCACCTCTTGAGTGGTATGCGTTACTGGCCCGGAGGCTATCTCCGTACCATCCACCGTAGTAATGACGTCCTTTACAGCCTTGGGACAAAGAGTTAGATTCATCCTCAAAACCATTTCATGATCCACATAATTGCCGATGGCACCGCTGTCGACGTAAGCTTCAATTGCATGTAATCGATCCGGATTATCAGGGCTAATGAGGACCATAGGTATCACGAAATGCGAGGTCACGGAACTGGTTTTCACGCTCGGCAAGAGGACCTCTATTCTTGTCGGGCGAGGTTGTTTCCCTGCTCAGAGTTTGTAACTTTGGTAACTGCAGCTCCTACTGCCTTCTTGGCAGGTTTCACCGGACAGTCTCGAAGAAAGTGCCCTGAGTTTCCGCAATATAGGCATAATTGCAACTGTTTCCTCCTTTCACGCTCCCTTTGTGTTAGAGGACCTTTCAGACCCCCTATTTGCATGGGTTCCCCGGAGTCTACTCCTTTGGAAGGAGTTGGCGGTTTGGAAAATACTAGAGCATCAAACTTGGAACGATCGGCCTTCCTGTTCTGCAGCCTGTGATCTATTTGAACGACCAAGTCTATATAATCCGAACAGTCTTGTGGGGGATTCACTACTTGGGCTAAAACGTCTTTGAGCTCTCCACGTAGACCTCTATAAAACAGCGTAATCCTTTTGTCCTCAGGCCATTGAGTTTCCACTATTAGTCTATTGAAAGATGCAATATAAGCCAAAAGGTCTTGATTACCCTGTCACAACGAAAGAAGCTCATTGTCCAAGGCCTGCCCCTGTGAATGTCTTGCGAACAGTTTTTCCATACTAAGCTGAAAGGCTTGAAAATCATGGAGAACTGGATCATCTTGATTAACTAGAGGGATCGACCAGTCTGCCGCATTGCCACTAAGGTACGAAAGTACAAAAGCTACTTTTGCTTGATCAGTTGGAAAGGCTGCTGGCCGGCATAAGAAGTGCAACCGGCACTGATTGATAAATACTGCAAACCTCTTTGGGTCACCAGAAAATCGTTCGGGCGGAGCCAGAGGTACATTCCCAGGTAGGTTGATCTGCACTGGATTCATAGAGGATGTTGAAGGAAGATTTGCCCCTGATGCGGGTAACGGGGTCTGTCCGGCTTGTGACTGTAGCACTTGTCTAGCAAGATTGTCTGTTCTCTCCTTGGAAATAATTAGTTCCCTTCTTAGAGCATTCGTTTCCTGACGAGCTGCATGCACTTCTGCCCTTAGTTCCCCAAGTAACCGGGCTAGGGGGTCAGTATCCGAGGTTTCCATAGCGCCTGGGCGAGAGTTTTGCGGTAGGCTTTGCGTTCTGTAACGCTCACCTGATTCTCGCAGAGGCGCCGGTCTTGACTGGGCGACTACCGTATCTTCAAAGGTGATGTGTAGCACCCGGTTGGCTCTTTGGGCTGGACCTCTGTGCACTGTATGCCTGATGTGTAGAGTAAGATGTCTGCAGATAGAAAATATGGGGTTAATGAACTGGGGTTATTGGGGTGTCCCTATCTCTTTCCTCTTCTCCTCTCCTGTAGACCCCCAAAGGTTAACGCTCTCACCTTAGGTAAGTGAATGCCGAGCTCTCCATCTGCCTCGGGGCAGGGTGCTGTAACCAGTTTCTTCACTGGATAGGTAGCCCAGGCCTCTTGACTTCAGAGGACTGCTGTCCGTCGTTTACTGCACGAACGGTAAGTTTCGAGTCATTCAAATGTCTTTAAAGTCTTTAGTAATGATGTCTCTTGTTTTGCAGGGTTCCGGCGATGGCGGATGACGGGCTGAAGTGAGTTGAAGATGGAGCCCGTGTGATGAATAGAAGCGCCTGGAAGCACGTAAGTAAGCGCTTGTTGCCTGCTTCACTATGCGCTCTAACCGTCTTTTTATTTTGCAGGTACGAGTTCGGAGCGGCTGCAGGGTGCCGGAATACCCACTGGATTAGATGTGGAAAGGAGTAATGGCACGTGAGTATTAAAGTTCCCCAATGTCTTTAAACGCACCTTGTTTTGTCTTTCAGATGCGGGATGCAGCGCCGAAGGCCTCCGGAGCGTGCGAAGAGTTGGTAAACTTTTGTCTTTCAGATGCCGGAATGCAGTGTGAAGACCTCCGGAGCGCACGAAGAGTAGGTAAGCCTTTGCCTTTCAGATGCCGGAATGCTAACCTGTTCTTTCTTGTCTTTATAGGTGTTGCTGAAGACTGGATTCAGGATGGTAAGCCTTTGCCTTTCAGATGCCGGAATGCTAACCTGTTCTTTCTTGTCTTTATAGGTGTTGCTGAAGACTGGATTCAGGATGGTAAGCCTTTTTCCTTAGGCCCAGGACCGGATGCAGAAGACACGATGAGCGTTCTGCTGCAGAGGTTGCAGAATAACGCAAAGCAAGATTCATCCACCGGGTGTGGTTTAAATAGCCTCCTGTAGTGCTTAGGTGTCTCCTTCCACAGCCACGCCTAAGTAAGAAAAGAGTTCCTGGTAAGAAAAGAGTTCCTGCCTTCCAGAAGAGTTCCAGTGTTCTGAATCTAGGGAGTGGCTCTAGCCCCACCCAACAGGAAAAGTAGTTCCAAACAGAAGAGGATCAGAGGCTCAACTGGCAGGCAAGTAAGCAGCATGGTCTGCTGAAGGTAAGTCCACCCAAGCATTATGAGCCCGGCGCTTCCAGCGCTGGGACTGGGCATATTTATGAGCCTGGTGCCACTGGCGCCAGGACTGGGTCCAAAAGGTCCCAATTGGGACTGGTTGGCACTCGGAACCTGGGTTATGGATCTGCTTCCAAGGGAGTTGGGAAAACCCTGACCTTTTGGAAGCAGAGATCATGACACCACCTGAGATTGAGAATCCTGCGAGGGGAGAAAAATCCCTGGTTTACCACATTTCAGAACAGTGAGTGCGTATTAGGTACAGAGGCCACCTGAGATTGAGAATCCTGCGAGGGGAGAAAAATCCCTGGTTTAACTGGTTTCCCTGGTTTCCTTTCTCCTCCTCCCAGGCTCCACTCCAGCCGAACACTCGGCCAAACACTCTACCACGCTCTGCTGGCGACAAGTGTTTTGTTCAGCAGGCTCCTCCCTTCAGACAAACAAAGTTGACAGACTCTGGAAACAGCATAGCAGTAACAGTAATGAGGACCTGGCCACACTCGGCCAAACACTCCGACCTAGTCCTTAGTTGTGTGGTCTCATCCAAGTTGTCCTCTGCTAGGGGTTTTCTGTCTTTCATCATGGAGACCTAATAAATTAAATAAGACTCCCATTTAAATAAACTTTTTCACAAGGATTTGTTATGTGGTTTGTTTCTCTGCCCAAAACAAGGATTTAAAGGCAGAGAGACCGGGCTTAGGTGGGAATATATCATAAGTCACACTGCGTAAACGGAACTATGAGCCAGGTCTTGCCAGGGAGATTTCAATTAAGGGGGAATGGGCTTGAAACGAGGCAGATGTGCAGAAGAGCATCCTGCCTTAAACCTCCAAGTTATCATATCTGCAGAAGCAATTACTTTCTATGTCGCTACTCAAGCTCTTGAAGACATGCTTTTTATTACATAATATAAAGCCCTTTTTCAAGCTTTGTGGCACGAATGATGATCAAATGAGCGAAAGTAACTTTTCCCGTCTAATGAGTGTGTCACTCTTCTGGGTCGCTGTATTTGCAGACCTTCCTTCTGTTTGTCAGTGTCTATAACTGATACTAAACACTCACTTTTTCTGTGTGTCTGTTCTGTGAGACAGGCATGGTATCAAGAGATGACACAGACAAAGGTTTAAGTATTAAACAATAAACTTCTTTATTTAAGGTCAGGATGGTTTAAGGCCTAGCTTGCCCCATCTCTAATTTGGTATTTCCCTCAACTGATGCAACTAAGGAAAGTCTGCAAGTCCAAAATCCTATGCTTGCCCTCAGTCTAAATACACACAATGTAGGGATGTTCTTCTTCAACAAAAATAGCGTTCAAAAGTAAAAATGCAAAAACAGAGTTCTGCTGCAGCTCTTCTCCTTCTCCCTTCTGCAAGTTCAAAGCAAATTAGTTCACAAATTCACCAATGTTTCTCAGGGTTCCCTTCCCCAAGCTTTAAAGCATTCTGATTCAAAAAGGTCAACAGGCTTCTTAGGGTTTCCTTCCCCATGCTAAAAGCTCCTTGGTTTCACAAAGTTCAACAGGTTTCTTAGGGCTCCTTTCCCAGAGCTCTAAATACCTTCTGGTTAACAATGTTCAGCGGGTTTCCCTTCCCCAAGCTTTAAGTACTTTGATTCAAAAGGTTCAACAACTGTACTCCATTATTCAACAAGGCTCTGGGGTTCTCCTTCTCAAAGTTCAAAGTCTCTTGTCACGCTATTTAACAGCCTCGCTATATTAGACAGGAGCTCTGGATTTCCGTTCCCAAAGCATGTTAAATAGTTCACAATATTCCACAGCAGATTCCTTGGTCTCCTGGATTACTTTCATTGTTGGTTGGGGCCCTCTGGTCTAGGTGCAGTTGAGAGACTGCACGGACCACCAATTACAGGTCACAAAACCATATGCCCTTAACTTCCCAAGTTCTCTTTGTTGTGTTTGGCTCACATTTTGCTCACACTTCATATTGCTCCCTTTTTCTGTTGCTCGTTAGTCGACCTTGATACTTACAAGGATTTACTCATTGTTGAGACCTTTCAACAAGTGTCTTTCTTTGTACGCGGTCACTCTGATATACAATGTTGTTCACACAACTTTCAGGTAATTGTTCACTTCTACACTCGAATGACCTCTTGTTAAGGCTTCTCGCCTTCGTTCAGAGGCTCAACAACGTACCGACTGCACGCAACCACTTCACTACACTGTATTCATTCAATTCCATTCACTCTCGCACCAGGTTTCTTAACACATGAAGCTCACTGGTCGCTCTGTGTGATCTTGCCGCTTCACCGTTCCCATGGTTTCTGCCCATAGGCACTCTGGGGTTGCTTCTCCACCTTGGGCAAAAAGCACTCTGAAGCCACCAGTAAGGGACCGCCTGCCCACACGGCTTCCTCTTACTCCTGCTGCCAGCTCTGCAGAGACTCAATTCTCCCACCATGCTCCCGCAGACAACTTCTTTCTGCTTCACCACAGCGGCTTGGTGTTGCACTTTCTTCCGCTCCATGACATCTCGGCTTGGCTTCCTTTCTGCTCCTCTTCCAACATGTTCTCCATGCTCTCGGGGGTTCCTCCTTTTATACAGCTGCCAGTCAATAATAGGTTGCAGGTGCGAGGTATCACACTCAATTGCCTGACCCTATTAATGGGACATGTCTGGTTTGAGTAATGGTATTCCTCTTTAGCCCTCTTCCTCATGCAAGTCCTAAATGGGTGTTTCCTAAGAGTTCTGCATTACTCTTTGAGGCTTCTTCCTCGTCCCAGTACTTGATGTAAATTCAGAGGGTAGGACAGGATATGAATGGCAATATCTGATAACTACTGAGGGAGAGTAGGGTAAATCAGTGTTGGAAAGGGGGATACCATGTCTTGCCCTCAGACACCATCTCCACAATCCCCAACGACCCTCCACTTAGGTGATCTTCCCTCGCTTGTCCACCCCCAGGGTTGGGATCCAACAGAAGATCCATGGGAAGTGATGGTGAGAGTACCTTCAGGTTTCTCACAGTTCACAACAACCTTATAAGTGGGGCCAGGCAGTTGCTGCAATCAGTAACAAAATGGGGGCGGTTAGTTGAGAAGGGTTAGGACCCAGAGTGGGAGACAGCAATCTGACACTTTGTCTAGGATGGCAAAATTCCTTGTAGCAGCCCTGGGCACAATGGCCAGCCAGGACTACCATGGAGAAAGAGCCCCCGGGGCGCAGTGTCAGTGCAGACAGCCACCAACACCAACTCTCTCTATGCCGCAAGTCTTGGCATTGCTGGGGCCTGTCTACGAAGGAGTAGCTGTCTCTGAGTTCAGAGCTGGAGAGGGAAGGGGGTATATTGAACACCTTTAGTATGCCAATTCTGAAAGCCTCCCACTCCTGTGAAGAGGACGTTGTAGAGGCAAAAAAAGGTTTTGAAATGGCCTCATAAAGTTGAAAAAGGGGTCTCGTACTTTGAACTTTTGAGACCAGGGTCGGTGATGCTATTTCATGGACAAGGAGTGTGTATGAGAACAATAACTTTGGGAGAGATGGGGCTCCTTTTGCTCTAGCTCACTTTTCTTCATCTTCATCTTTGAAGAACTTCAGAGCTGCGGTCTCATCAAGAGAAGACCTCCGTTTCTAATTTTATCTTGAAAGGATTTCTCAGATGGCATTTCCAGAGTATTTATCTTACTAAGAGCCATACATGCCTTGGCCAGGTGATCTCGTACTGCCTTGGGGTTCATACACTGACATGACATGCACTTGTCTGTGCTGTGGAATTTGCCTATGCAACAAACCAAAGACTGATACAGTTCAGAAGATGCAATATGTCTACTGCATTGCTTGCAGGGCTTAACGTTGACTTGGAGGAAGAAATAGCACAGTGGAGTTGTAAAGGCAGTAAAAGCAATTGTCTGCACCATGGAAAAAAGGAACAGAGGTAAAAGGACTCCAGCGGAGCAACAGAGACTAAGGATGTCAATTATGGCACCCATTTTCTGTGACAGAACGAGGTGCGGTGCATTGTAGCACCACCTAATGGTTTTGAGAAAAATTCCAAACCAATCTGCTCCTAGATTACATTTCAGAAATGAGGAATCTGTGGCAGTGAAGCATGCATTAGAAATGCAAATTACTTGAAAAGAGAGAAAGTGCAAAATAATAAGTGTCACTTGGGTGACAGGGATCAGTAACCAGGCCAATACAAAAGTGTACGTCACAGAACATTTAATTATCTTTCTCAAGATCATATGGGTTGAGAAAACTACAAAATGTGCACTAGAAACGTAACTCAAAATCCTAACAAGGCTTTTATACCTTAGGGAAGCAAAGTCAGGTTCAGTGGAGGTTCCTGCACCCTTTCTTCCACTAACCCTCAGGGGTTCTCCCCTTCGTCTCAAAACGGGCATTAAGGTTTTCCACACGCTTTCTCTTGAAGGGAACGGGGGGCTGGCGGGAAGAGGGATCTCCATATCACACATTTCAGGCTTTAGTGTTTCCCACACCATTCTTGTTTGTTATTTGCAGGCTTCTTTCTTCCGTGAAGACTCAGTCTTGGCTCAAGAAGTTCGCACACCCTTCGTCTCATGGGCTTTTTCATCACGTCTCCTTAAGCTCAGACAAAGATTTAAGGGACTCCTGCACACTTTTCTGGTGATCGTTTCAGCGTTCTCCTGGCATGGCATGTGTTAATATCCCTGCAAAAATATCGGCAAACAAGAATATCGCCATTTTTTGCAGCAATATTAAACCATGGAACTAGCGGGGGGACACCCCCGAAACCCTCTGTCCCATTATCCCCATAAATGATCCCCACTAATAAAACTGCCTATGGCCTTACCCCACAACCATATATGTGAGGATGATATTATCTGATACCGCACTGGGCTTAAGAGGTTTGTGCACCCTTTCTTTGTCCAGCTGTGGATATTATGGCCTCCATCAACTCACTCAGTCAGGGTTACAACCTCCCCTCTTAGCTAGTTTGCTCCTTCTAATATGGCCCTGCACCTCCACAATGCCTGCCTCATACTCATTGATCCTCCCACTTTGGTCTTGACCCATTCAAATCGGTGTCTCAACTCTAACCACTGCCTCAGGCCATCACCTTTGTACTTTGTTTTTTTTTTAAGGGCTTCCCTGGAGAGACAGTGACATGTTAAGAATTAGGTTAGAGACTTAAGTTTACTGGAAGCATCACCTCAAAGTATTAGGCAACACTGAAGAACCCCAATTTGTGTGTTTCCATCCTCAACAATATGCCACAGAGATATTCATGAATGTTTGTAAATTAGACCACTAGTAGTACTTTTACCAACTTGAACATTTACTTGCTAATAATTAATAAAAAAACACCTTAAATAACAAAATGGGTTCTCCCGTGCATCGCTGCTTGACTTTTCTACACCGCCCAATGTCCTCCAGATAACTTCATTACTCATTATTCTCTCTTCCACAAACCTCATCCAGGTGATTTCCAACTTACTTCCTCTTCCTTAAACCAACCACCTACAGATGACTTGTCTCCCCTGCTAATCTCCAACATCCTCCTCTCACCAAGCTCCATCCTCCTCGAAATTCCTTCTTCTCTCCAGTCTTCTCCAAATTCCTTTCATGCTCTCTGAACTCTTCCAACCTTCTGTCACCAGCTCCTACTCAAAACATCCAAACAGCTAGACTGAGGGCCTGGATTTATATAACCATGAAACCCCTCCCCGGGGAGGGTAAGAGGTTAGAGAGGAGTGAACCTATTTTGAGGGTCTGAACATGAGAGCCTAATTCAGTGAGGAGCTGCGATTGTCTGATCCTAATTGGTGTTTAAGTGTGTAAATCTGGACTTTACTGACAGGATCAAGCCTTGATCAGACAGAGTTCCCATGTTGGTACTTATCCACACTTCCTTTGTTTCCTAAGCCCCACTGAGGCAAGTGTATGCCAAGTTCCGGATCATGTGTTTCAGGAATTGTTACCACGGCTGAGTGAAAAAGCACTTTTGAAAGCAGCACCAGTCCGCTGTGTGTATCGGGTCTCACCACGCTGCCAGGGACTGACTGTGGCAGTCACAGAACAAGTGATTTCACTCCAAGAGTGCCGCCAGCTAAAGCATTGTGATTCTGTTGTCTGAGGGGGTCACTATGAAGTCCACAGGAACAGGTTTGCACTACACTGGGTCGCTTAGGCAATAGCATGAAAATATTCAGTTTGGTTTTGCGTCTCCACAACCTTGTTAAGTGAATCTCCAGGAATCAGTCGGGGTTCTCTGAAGTGGATTTACTGGTCAACAACAGGGGAAATGAGTTTGTGAGCCCCATGTTTGCTTTGTGCTGCTGAACCGCATTCCCTTAAAGGGACTGTGACCACCAACGTTAACAATTTCCTGAATAGTTGTTTTTCATAAGCAGATAGGGAAAACAGTGTATTCTTACTACAATGCAATATTATATTCCATACTTCAAACACTGACAGTTTAAAGGGACAGTGTCATAAGACTATGTGAGAATCCCTTTGCACATGCACAGGACTAATTAGGGGTGACCAGAGATCATCTTAATACCACCCACAAGTCTGTCATTTGCTAGCTTGCAGGGGCACCCATGACCCACAGTCACCCCAGTAGATGCCCCTAGAGGAAGGCAGAGGACTTCGTCAGATTAGCTAAACAATTTATAACTCAAGAAAACAAAGGTAGTCACTTTCAGGAGTCTTACCGTGTAACAAAGCATTTTAATACTTCATCGTGCTTGCACACAAATTCGATGAAACGAGGTGATGTCATTCTGGAAAAAAAAAGAGTACACCTTGCATCAAGATAAAATGTGAAATCACAAAAATGATCATAATTCTACATTTGTTCGATCATTACACCCACATCTTTATTTCCCGGGCTATTTTAATCAGTGTGTGGGTGGGATGAGAAATCAAAGAGTTGGGCCACAATTAGTAAAACCAGTAAATCCTATTCAGACAAATTTCCAATCATCTGATTGTTTAAACATTTTTTAGAGTCACAACTTCCTATTGAACAGAGTAGCATTACAATGCGTGGAAGAGGCACAGGGGACAATGGCAAGAGCATGTTCACATTAAGGCAACATAAAACATACCTCCTTACAGATTGAACATAACATGTAACAAACTGCAGTTATTGTAATGCCCCATCCATAAGCAGGCATACTGCTAGAATAGGAGGGCAATATAAGATATGGAACAAGTTACTTATCTAACTATTGTTCTCAAGCATGGGTCTGGGATGGATTCACATGCTCATTAATATCAGGCTGGGAATCCTCAGTAAAAAAAAAAAAAACGGTTTCACTTTCACTTACAAACTGTATTTCTCCTCTAAACCAATCACTGTACTCTGGGTCATACTGCGCCCAGCCAATGATTGCCCTCTCCCTAAGCCCCTCCTCTGACAGCTATCTTCAGATTTGGTAAGCAGGTAGAGTGGCAGTATGACCAAGAAGAGCCGCAGAGGGCTAAGAGGGAGGGTTTGCATGTGAATCCATGCCAGACCCATGCTGATGAACAATAGTTACAGGTAAGTAACGTGTTCCTTCTCCACCGTGGGGTCTGGCATGGATTCACATGCTTATGAATAGATAGCAGTATAACATTACACAACCACGGGAGGTGGCAAGTCTCAACAGAAGCAATTACTCTTACCTCTGCAACAGACTCACCTCAAGCAAACAGGTTGCCTGCAGATGTCCAGCATGGGCACACCAGACAGGAACGCCATAGTCACAGCGAGCACTCCAGTGGAATGGACTCTCAGACGGCCGGGCAGCGGTCAGTTCACCAACCGATGACAGAGCTTGATGCAGCCGGAGAGCCAAATTAAGATGGAAGCCTTGGACAAGGCCTTCCCATGGTTCACAGGACCAAAGTTCACAAACAGTTGACGTCTTCCGAAAACTCTTAGTGCCTGCCACGTAGAACTTCAGAGCACAAACAACGTCCAGCTGGTGCAAAGTCCTTTCAGCTGGTGACTAAGTTTCCGGAAAGAACATAGGCAACACCAAAGGCTCGTTGAGGTGGAATTCCAGCAGAACCTTTGGCACGAATGAGGGGTGCGTCTGTCGCAACACCCTCGATTCGTGAAAAGTAAAATAAGGCTGTTTGCAGGATAGGGCCTGGATCTCGCCAACCCTCCTGGCAGAGGTGATGGGCACGAGGAAAGCCGTTTTCCATGAGAGAAACTTGAGAGGGGCCTGATGTGTAGGCTCAAAGGGGGCCACCCCATGAGCCTCGTCACCACCGCGTTGAGTTCCCACGCCAGGGCAGGAGCCTTCACCAGCAGGAAGATCAAAACAGTCCCTTGATGAACTCCTTGACGAGACGGTGGAACCAAAGAGAAGATAGTCCTGGAGAGCTGGTGTAGCAGGAGATAGCCGCCAAATGCACCTTGATAGAGGCGTGTGACAACCCTGCCTGGGCCAAGGATAACAAGTATGGAAGAATCTGCGGGGCAGTGACCCTCAGAGGGTTCATCTTCTGCGACCGGCACCACGTAGCAAAACATTTCCACTTGTGCCTGTAGCCCTTAAGAGTTGATGGTGCACTGGGCTTGGCAAGGACCTCACTGCAGTCTGCCGGCAACTTGTATCCTCCGAACTCTAGGGCTGCAGGAGCCAAGCCCTCAGGTTCAGCGATCTTGGGTCGTGATGCAGGATTGCGCCTCCTTCTCTGGTGAGCAGATCGGACACCACTGGCAGCTTGACCGGAAGCAATGTGGTCAGACTGAGATGGTCCGGGTACCAAATCAGCATCGGGCCCGCCGGGGCGACGAGTATCATCCTGCATTGGCACTGTTTGAGTTGATTGCTGACTCACAGCAGGAGAGGCAACGGAGGGAACAGGCCTTCTCACAGGAAGGAGAATGCGTCCCCCATGCTCCTCGGCTGGTGGAACCTGCTGGCGAATTTCTGGCATTTCGATTTCACTTCCGTCGCAAACAGATCGATCTGGTGCTGGCCACACTTGAACATGTGGTCCACCTGATCCTGAGGAAGTTCCACTTGTGGCAGGAGCGCAGCTCCCTGCTGAGTGAGTTGGTGATGGTGTTCTTGACTCCCGCCAGGTGAAAGGGGATGAGGAACATCTCTTGGTCGATGGCCCAATGCCACAAGTCCTGGACCTCTATGGAGAGTGCTGGGGATTGCATGCCCCTAGCTTCCTGATGTAGAACGTTGTGGTGGTGTTGTCTGTGAAGATCTACACCACTTTGCCCTTGAGGGATTGAAGGAATGGCTTGAAGGCCCAGAACACTGCCGGCAGCTCCAGGATGTTGATGTGGAGATCGTTCTCCTCCGGCAGCCACAGGCCTCTGGCGTGCAGACGCCCAGTGTGGGCTCCCCAGCCCTACAGGAAAGTCTGTGGTGACCGTCTCCTGGTATGGGTGGGGGGGTTCTGTAACCCTGTGCACCGGGCGATGTTGGAGTGGACGCCCCGCCATCTTAATCGCCCGGCAGAGCTCCTCGTCGAGAGGGACCCTGTTTGGGAAACTTCTGGGCACTTGAATCCAGCGAGCGTCCAAGAACTCCTGAAGAGGTTGCATCCGTAACCTGTAGGGCCAGATCAGGTAGATGCACAATGACATCATGCAGAGCAGCAACTTGATGGTCCGCACCGTGGCGGTCTTCAGTGACACCAGCCGTTGCACCTTCCCGAGTATGGCCGCTACCCTCTCCCCTGAGGGCGACGCCAGGTAGCAGACTGTGTTGAGCCTGGCTCCCAGGAACAGTGCATTCTCCAATGGTGTCAAGTAGGACTTTTAAATGACTGAGAATCCCAGACCCGTCAGCAGCTGGACGGTCCTTACGGTCTGTTCGACGGCTACTTCCCTTGACTCCGCCCGGATGAGCTAGTCATCGAGATATGGGTACACGTATATCCCCTGTAGATGTAGATGGGCCGCCACTGGCGCCAGGCACTTCGTAAACACCCTAGGCACCGACTTCAGGCCGAAAGGGAGTGCCTTGAATTGGTAGCGCAGGAACTTCCGATGCTTCCTGTGAATGGGGACGTGGAAGTCTCCTTCCTCCAGTTGGCCGAGCACGTGCTGCAACATGACCATCCTGAATTTTTGAGACTTTAGGTACTTGTTGAGACGCCTCAGGTCTAGAATGGGCCTCCAGCCCTCGGTCTTCTTTTTGACTAAGAAGTATCTGGAGTACACTCCGGAGCCCTGGAGTCGTCTTGGAACTAGCTCTATTGCCCCTTTGCTTAGCAAGGGCAGTACCTCCTGCAGGAGCTGAGGGATGTGCTGCTCCTGCCGGGTCACTGGAGGGATACGCAGACACTTTTGCTGAAAGTCTAGGGTAGGGTATGTCTGTGGGCAAGAGCGTCCAGCACCCATTTGTCGGTGGAGATGATCTTCCACTCTGATGAATCCAGCTAGCCAGCCTCACAACGGGGTGCATGGGTGAGGGCCCAACATCCTAGCCGGTTCAGTCCTTCTTCAGTGCCTGCGTTCTGCCTTTGGAGCGACGACAGCCCTGGCCACCTCCACCGAAAGCCTTGGAACAGCCTCTGTAGGCCTCCTGGGTCGTGGACCGGGAGGGTTAACGGTACTACCTCCACCAAACCCCTTTGCCGATCTTCCGGACTTTCCACTGGAGGCGCGAAAGGAAAAACGGTGCTGTTGGAGAGTGCCCAGGGCATGAGCCATCTCTGTAGCAGTCTTGATGGCCTGTAAGGACTCGTCGACGGTCTTCTCGAAGAGATTGTCCCAGTCGAAGGGCATGTCCAGTACCCATGTTTGGACCTACCGGCAGAAATTGGTGGCCTTCAGCCACCCTCAGCGATGGAGGCAGACACTGTTCCCCATCTGTCAGAAGCCTGTGTTGGCGATGTCCCGGGCCACTGTGATGGCATGGTCTGACACCACTTCCCCTTCCGGTAGGAGGGAGATCACCTCCACCCGCTTGTCGTCAGGTAGGAACTCCAGAATCAGGGCCAGTTTGTACCACAGTTCCCTGTCGTACCTGGCCAGGATCACCAGTGCGTTTGCCACCTTGACGGTCGATGCTGCAGAGTAGAGGACCCTTCTCCCCATGGTGTGCAACTTCTTCCCCTCGCTGTCCGGAGTGATGGAGGAAGACGAGGGGTTAGATGATTTCTACTGCACAGCCGCCGATACCACAGAGTCCGGCGACGGTTGCAACCATAGACTCTTGGGTGCGGACTCCGGCACCCGGTACTTTTTCTCCAGCCTAACCCGCCTGGCTGGGGCCGTGGTCAGGTTCTTGAACAGAGCCAGTCCCTCCTCCCAAATGTCGTCCAGGAGGGGCACCTCCATGATTGTCTTCCTTTTAGCCTCGGGGCTCTGGTAGAGGAAACCGTCCTTTTTGGTCTCTCCAGGCGTCAGTTGGAAGAGCTTGGATGTTCTGGTGATCATGGCATGAAAGGACCCCACCTCATCCGGTGGGGTTGCCCTCGGCTGCAGGGATATGCCAGCTGTGATGATGTCGTCGTCCGTCATCACCATGGCCGTGTCCGTCCCCGGGTCCCTCGGGGGGCAGGGGGAAGGCATGTGGCACGGTTGTGGAGGTTGATGCAGCAGTGTTGGATGGTGCTTCCTCTTTTTTGCCGGAGGCTGATCAGGGGCCACCAGGGTCAGGGCCGGCGGCATCCTTTTCTGAATTTCTGACACTAACCTGTGCAGGGTCGAAAGGATGTCCAGCGATACATCTCTCAGCGAAGTTTGGGACGGTAGGCCTAAAAGGCCCAGCACCGTTGATGCAGCAGCATTTCCGCCGTCATCCCCATCAGCTTTTCTGCCTTCGTCGTCCTCCACGTCCTCGTGGATCGTGTTTATGGACTCATGGTCTTCCTCGTCCGAGGAAGAAAAATCTGTGCCTTGAAGTACGGCCTGCCCTGAGGCCTCCTCGCCCCCCCCCCCCATTTTCAGCACTCTGAGGGGTCAGATTCGGGCTTAGCGACGGCATCCACCTTTCCGGTGTCCTCTCCACCGCCCCGGATGAGGCCTCCCGCCTCGGGGTTAGGGATACTCTGGGCTCAGTCGGGGCGACCTTCACCGAGTCAGCCCCTTTGGCCTTTGTGAGGGCAGCCGCCACCATCTTGATCGTTGAAGATAATTTTTCTTGCGCCGACTAGGCCTTCTTGGCTAGGTTGGTCACCTTTTCTCGTCGCAAACAGATCTATCTGGGGGCTGGCACACTTGACACAGATGCGGTCCACCTGGTCCTGCTGAAGTTCCCACTCATGGCAGGAGCGCAATTCCCTGCTGAGGGAGTCTGCAATGGTGTTCTTGACTCATGCAGGGTGAAGAGGAATGAGGAACATCTCTTGTCCTACGGCCCAGCGTCACACAAGTCCTGCACTTCCTTGGAGAACGCTGGGGATCGAGTACCCCCCTGCTTCCTGATGTAGAACATTGTGGTCAAAGATCGATGTTGTCTGTGAAGATTCTCACCACCTTGCCCTTCACAGACCGCAGGAAAGACTTGAGGACCAAGACAGAACACTGCCTGTACTTCCAGGATGCTGATATGGAGATCCTTTTCCTCCAGCAGCCACAGGCCTCTGGCATGCAGACGCCCGGTGTGGGCTCCCCAGCCCTCCAGGGAAGCGTCCGTGGTGACCATCTCCTGGTATGGAGGGTTTTGAAACCCTGTGCCCCAGCCGATGTTGGAACGGACGCCCCACCACCTTATCGCTCAACGGATCTCTTCGTCGAGCAGTATCTTGTCAGCAAAGTTTCCGGACATCTGTATCCAGCGAGCATCCATGAACTCCTGAAGAGGTTAAATCTGTAACCTGCAAAGGTCGATAAGGTAGATGCAGGACGACATCATGCCGAGCAACGACTTGATGTTATGCATCGTGACGATCTTCATCGACAACAGCCGCTGCACTTTCCCTTGAATGGCTGCTACCCTCTCCTCCGAGGGTGACGCCAGGCAAGACACTGTATTGAGTCTGGCTCCTAGGAACAGCGTGTTCTGTGATGGTGTCAAGCAGGACTTTCGGTAGTTGATGGGGAATCCCATATCCATCAGCAGCTGGACGGTCGCCTCTGTGTGCCTGACCGCCAACTCTCACAAGCCGGCCTAGATGAGCCAGTCACCTAGGTACCCGTAGATGCAGAAGGGCCGTCACCAGTGCCAGGCACTTCGTGAACACCCAGGGGGCCGACTTCAATCCGACAGGCAAGGCCTTGAACTGGTAGTGCTGTCCCTGCATTACGAAACGTAGAAACTTCAATGTTTCCTGTGAATGGGGACGTGGAAGTAGGCGCCTTCCAGGTCCAGCAACGTCTCCATTTTCCAGTTGGCTGAACGCGTGTTGCAACATAACCATGCTGAATGTTTGGGACTTGAGGTATTTGTTCAGACGTCACAGGTCTAGAATGGGCCTCCATCCCGCGGTCTTCTTTCTGACCAAAAGGTATCTGCAATAGAATCTGAATCCCTGTAGTTGCTGGGGGATGTGTTGCTACTGACGGGCCACCGCAGGGATCCACGGACACCTGCGCTGAAACTCCAGGGTATGTCCTTAGGCGAGAGCGTTCAACACCCATCTTTCTGTCAGTGATGATTTTTTCCCCGCTCGCTGATCTAGTCTGCCAGCTTCCCACCGTGGGTGCACACGGGGGTGGCCGACGTCCTGGTCGGTTTCAGGCTTGCTTTGGCACCAGTGTCCTGCCTTGCAGGCGACAGCGAGGCTGTCCTCCTCCACCGTAGGCCTTCGGAACGGCTTTCCTGAGCCATGGATCTGGAAGGCTGATGGTACGATGAGGAAAAACCTTTTCAAGACCTACTCGACTTTCCTCTGGAGGAGCGACAAGAAGCGCAGTGCTGCTGGAGGGTGCCCAGGGAATGGGCCATCTTTGTATCCGCCGTGATGGCCTGCAGGGACTCGTCGACGACCTTCCCGAAAAGGTTATCTCTGTCGAAAGGCATGTGTAGTACTATCATTTGGACCTTCTGGTGGAAATTTGTGGCCTTCATCCAGCCTTGGCGACAAAGGCAGACACCGTTCCCCATCTGCCGGAACCCTGTGTCAGCAATTTCCAGAGCCACTGTGATGGCGCGATCCGAAACTACCTCCCCTTCCTGGAAGAGAGTGATTGCCTCCATCTTCTTGTCGTCGTGGAGGAACTCCAAAATCGGCCCCAGCTTGTACCACAGCTTCCTGTCGTACATAGCTAGGATGGCCAGTGCGTTGGCCGCCTTGATGGTGGACGACGCAGTGTAAACCATCTACTTTTCCATGGCGTCCATCACCTTCCCCTCACTGTCAGGAGGGACTGAAGTCGACGAGGATGGGTTAGCTGACCGTTTACTCACAGATGCAGAAACCAACAAATCCAGCGATGGTTGCGACTTCAGGCACTTGGGTGCAGATTCTGGCACTAGGTGTTACTTCTACAGCCTATCTCGTTGGCCGGAGCCACTCCTCTCACACGTTGTGCACAAGGGGCACTTCCAGAATTGTCTTCCTCTTGGCCTCGCACCTCTGGTACAAGAAACCCTCCTTCCTGGTTTCTTCAGGGACAAGCTGCAATAGCTTGGAGGCTCTGGCAATCATGGAATGGAACGACCCCACCTCATCCGGTGGGGACGCCCAAGGCTGCGGAGACCTGCCACCAGCTGTAATGATATAGTCGTCGTTATTGCTGTGGCCATATCCGTCCCTGTGTCTGCTGGGGGAGAGTCGGCCCGACACGGATGTGTAAGTTGAAATGGGGGGTTGAATGCCGCTTCCTCTTCTTCCTTGGCGGCTGATCCGGGGCCTGAAGGACCATTGAAACTGGGCCCTGTGGCATCCTCTTCTAGATCTCCGACACCAATGTGTGGATTGTAGAAAGGATGTTCAGATACACATCCCTCGACTGAGCTGGCGTGATCTGAACACTATGCCCTGCGCGGTCATCGTCCTCCCCTTCCACATCCTCGTGGACCATGTGTAAGAACTCCAGTTCCTCGTTGTCCTTGGACGGAAATTCCATGGTTTGGGACTGATCCGGGGCCTCCTTGTCCCCCTTTTTCACCCTGAGGCACCGGAACCGGGTTCTGAGACGGTGTCCCCTTCTCCGGCGTGCCAGCAGACTTAGCTAGAGTCACTGCAGTGGTTTCACTTCTCGGGGCAGGGATACCTTCTGTGCTGCGGAGGCTACCTTCACCAGGTCAGCCCCCTAGCCTTCGTGAGAGCAGCCGCCACCAACTCAATTGTCGCCAAAGTCATTTCCTGTGCCAATTGGGCCTTCTTGGGCAGTTCAGCCTTCTTCTCCTCCATCTGTGGCCTCTCAAGCAGTTTCGCCGTTGGACGATTTCCTGGCAATGGAGGCGGAGTGTGATGTCAATCATGCCCTGTCCACTGTGGGACCCGCATACGCGGCGATCCCGGTGGACCTGGACTTGTGGTTCTTAGCCTTGTCTTGGGCCCCCGCGGATGAGGCACCTTCAAAGGATTTAGAAGACTGCTCACTCGGACCGGCTGGTCCTTCCTGGGTGAGGCATGACCTTGCTCAGAGCAAGGGCCAGAGGCCTTGGCGTTCAGCCATGCCGCCAGTCTATTGTGCCTATCCTTCATCGTCTTCTTGGAGATACCGAGGCATATCTCGCATTCTCCTTCCTTGTGGTCTGGATGCAGGCAGTAGAGGTATTGCAGGTGCTGGTCTTCAACAAACGCATTCTGTAACCCGCACTTGGTGTGGTGCAGGACTTGAAGAGGCATCTTCCTTCCTTCTTCTCCTCCATCATGGTCGGCGGGCCCTTGAGGAGCACTGAAATTCACTAACAACAGCTCTCCGCTGTCGGCAGATGGAGAAGAGAGCACACAGGCTCTCCTGCAACAAAAATAGAACCTTTTTCCGTCGAAAATGTTGAAGATGGCTGCCATGCGAGGGGCTTAGGGAGAGGACTGTCATTGGATGGGGGCAGTACAACACAGAGGACAGCGATTGGTTTAAATGAGAAATACAGATTGTAAGTGAAAGAGAAACTGTCTTTCTTTTACTGAGGATTCCCAGCATGACGACGGGGGAAGACTCATAAGCATATGAATCCATGCCAGACCCCATGCTGGAGAATGAGATATCTTTGTTTTCCGGATCAAACATTCTATACATGAGGCCTTGGGCTTATCATGTTCTGTGTTTATTGCATGGGATGTTTGGAATGGTCGATTTTTGTATTACTGTTTTCTCTTTGGCCATTTTGCAAATTGTGGGCAACCTTCAGTCACTATCTCGAGTAAGCCTTCATTCAACACATTCATTTGATTTAAATTAGCTTTTGCCTTCTTTTTTAATTTGCAGTACCTTGATCCATAGGAGATTTGGCACGTGCTGGTCAGATTTTAGGGGTATGGTGGTTTTCTGTGCTGGTATGCATATATTTTTCAATCAATATCCGAGTTACAATAATGTGGTGTTACTATGGATGTATGAAGAATAATATAGTTCATCTGAATTATACCATTAAGAATGTCCCAGGCGTATTTACTAGTAGTGCTCATTTAAGGGATAATCCTACCAAATAAACAGTGGGAACTTTCTACCATTTGATTTGCAACCTTTTGGAGGGGGTAGGTGGCTCTTTGCCCTTTGCACCCATAAAGGATTAGAAAGCATTTAAGAGCATGTCTTTTTATTATTACCAGTTCATGGACTTTTGTGTCTCTGCATAATAACATGTCACTCTAAGCTTTTGAGATGTTTGCATGAACCTGGCTTTGTTCCAGTTCTTTTCACAACCCAAGAGTTTATGGAAAAACGCCGCACTTGAAAACATATGCATTCCCATGGTGCTTGGCACCCTTTCCACCAGGCGTCTTCTTGGGCTTGTTGAGCACCTCTAACAGATGTCCAGTCTTCGGTCGAGAAGCCACATTTGGGCAACAACTGGCGTTGGGCAGCAATGGCGCCTTAAGGCAAGTGCTGTTTTTTGGGGTTTAAAGTTACTCTGGAACTAGAAGCTCCACAGTTAGGCCTTGAAGGCATCTCAAAGTCAGACTAGTCAGGCAATTGCAAGAATTATTGGCTCTCTATTAGCACAAAAGATGACCTGGACCTGAAGGATCACTGATGACCTCTTGCATCTTTGTGACTAAATCCTAAAAATCCAGAAGATAAGACAACCAAGGATATTTGGCAACTGATACAGACTATTCTTACAGGATTAAGCAGATAAGAAAAAAAAATAAGTATAAGAGTGAATAGGAAGAACAGGTGCCAAACATCTCAAGCACAAACAATGGGGGCCAGCAGCTGAATCTTGAAAGCTGCAACAACAAGGCTGTGTAAAACCAGTGACCAATGGCACAGGTAGGAGCCTAGGACCCGAAGGAAGAAGCTTACATGCTAAGTAAAAGGTAGAAGGGGGCACAGAATGAAGAGAGAGGTGTCTTACTCGTGCAGGCTGGTTAGATTCAGATAACCTGAACTAAACAAAAGAGATTAGGTAATGAGGAAGTTTGAGGGGTGAAAAATAAGCAAGCGAATTTGAGTTTTACTTGTATGAGAAGGATATATAAATACCCAGTTATGAACTTAACAAGCAAAATACCCAAGTACGGAGTAACACTAAACCTCAACCTCTGCAAACATAAAATACAGTGTTAAACAGGTGGTTAAAAATCACAAGCAAACATAAAATACTTCAATTTTGTCACAAATAACATACTAATTCCTTTAGCTTCGAAGTGATAACTAATACATTAAGAGATGAATAAACACATAACACGAAGAAACGAATTGTAACCTTCTTACCCCGGAGGCATCTGACACGAGCAGCACAAGTAGAAGGCTTGAATGACCGCGCTCAGCCTGTTGGAAGTCATAGAGATTACATCCTCACCATCTGCGACCACTTCGGCTTTCCCAATCAGATCAGAGGTAATAACCTCCCCTGTGGCAGCTAGTGGATTTAACTTGCTCTCCGCAATGAACATATCGGACTGCGAGCTAGTAAGGGTGGTATGTTGATCTGTCGCCCCTCTTTGCTTGAGGAAAATGGAAGCAATATTGGTCGAGTCTTTCTGGTGTTTGGTCAATTCCGTGGCTATTAATACAAGCCATTCGTCTAGTGAATGCCAGAGTAATTCTAAAGGCTGCAAAAAAAATGTAACAAACATCAATACACACTCAAAAAAGCAATGACGACGATGAGATTCTCCAGCATGATGCACAATGTTGCTACCACATATGGAATGTTGCATTCCAATGACACGAAGGAACAAATGTGCTTAATGGTGGCCATTTCTAGGAATGTACCATGTGCATTTAACAATGTACGAACAGTACTTAAACATATAGAATGACAAAACATACATGACATTTTGTAAATAAACTTAAAACATACATCAATTTCTGTGAAAATGTTGGCATAATTGCTGAGAAGAACTGCACACATAGTATTGCCAGTTGCATAAGAAAAATTAAACCAATAATAAAAAAGGAAGGAGGTTGGGGTTCTATAACAACATATTGTAGACTAGGGGTGGGAAGTGGTTGAATGAATTTAAATTTGTCAGCCAGCACCCTCTACTAACCCTATTGAACATTGCGTGTACATACTAATACAATCATTATATGTACGTGTTTTTCACAATTCAAGTGGGTTAACAAATAGTAGCAAATCATACTCTGGACTGATTTGTGGAATGTGAGCCATATTATTGCTTTGAGCATTGCACCAATTTATTCCCACAATGCATTTTATGAGACCATTCACAGTATAAACGCTACACCTGCGATGGCTTCTGGGAAAGAGTTGGACACACGTGTGCTTCCATCGTGCAGTCCAAAGACATGCCAGCAGCTGGGAGGCGACATGCCATCCTATTAGATAAAAAGTTCCAAGCAGCCTCAAAATGTGCACATGGGAGCCTGTGTGTACCCAGGTATAAGGGCCCAAGAAAGTACTATATCAGTCAGGGGAGTCTGCTACGGGCCGAACCTACATGGCAGAAATGATGTTTTCTTTCAGTTTATAAGGCATCATTTTAAAACTAATTAGTATTTACGATTGCCAGTTATACCATATGGCAGTATCCTAGAGCACCCTATAAATAAAATGTAAGGTAAAGATAACCAAAGGCCAAAGTTGTAGTATGGCTACAAAAAAGTACTAAACTTGGCCTGCACTAATTTGTCCTTAAGAGGCAAGAGCCAAATACTGTGAAAAAAAGACCCTCCTAGTGGATATCAGATGGAATCGATTCTAGAAGGCCTTTTTGAGCCAAAAGACAGTTTACAACATAACCCTCACGCAAAGAGAGAGCTTTCCAAATGTTTGTATAACTCAAAACCTACTCTTCGAGCCTGTCCAGCAGGGGGTTAACTGGTTAAGGCAAGTTATTTGTAGGTAGAGTACTTTGTTCTGGGGGACGCAGAAAATGTGCAGAACTAAGTAGTATGGGAGCCCATTGACTGGCAAAATGCCTTCCACCATTTTAGAAACTCCCAGCATACCTGCACCAGAAGGAAGCCACTCTGGAAATTGTTTCAAAAGAAGGAAGACAATCCAACAGGGAGGGATCCGCACTGGATCTTCGGACACCACCAATCCCCTCCTAAAATGAATGTTTAAATGGAGTGGGACAGCCCCACTCTGTTGGTTACCTTTTGGAGTAGAAAGGTCAAAGCCACCACCCAAAGGAGTGAATGTAGGTAATTGGAAGGAGAGTGCCCCTTCCCTTAACATCCCGGTGAATCAGAAAGGACATCGGCCATGTGAACCTGGAGTTTGTGTACAGCCAAGGACCAGAGGCCAGGATACCTTCATGTAGAGGAGGAGAGTTTGCTTGAAGTAGCCTCAGTTGAGTGTAGAGGAAGCAGCAAAAGAGAACTCCAGTTCTAAGTGGTTTTCTGCAGAGTACTCCAAGGTTCCGACTTGTAGACAGTTTGCTTTTGGCAACTGCTGTTGCTCAATAGAACAACCAGGATATCGAGCCAGTGAAGCCAAGTTCAGTCACAGATGAATTGGCTATCTTTTTGCAGCAGCAAGCATTCTGAACCATTAAACCAACGCATCAAATTACCTTCGAGCCACCTCAGAAACCTTAAGACACTAGGCCAAACTCAACTCTGTACCATCGAGGAACAATAGACACCAACGAGCTAAGCAGATTGGCAGATACCTCCTCTGTGACTGAATAAACTCGAGTCATCAATTCGAAGACATGCTGCAGTCACAATACAACTGAGCAAACTGAAAAGCTTTTAAAACTAAGCTGAAACCCATATAAAGTTTGAAGAAGACTGGATCATTGCTGTTAAGCCATTAAGAAAGAGTAAAGTATAGAACGTGGCAGCTTGATGTCATTCTCAGGCATCCTAGGCAACTTGCTCCTAGCCTCCCCATTCTCCACCTTAGCCAAAGACATTTAAAAATGCAATTGTGTTTTCCCTTTCTAAATCAATTAAAAGAGAACAGCAATGGATCTTAAGACTCAAGACACACTTGAGTGGGTTAAATGAGGAGATCCAATAGCATGAATTGGTGGTAGGAAATAACTAACAGCCCCCAATTATGTTCCCTCTCCAAAGATAGCCAGTTTATAGACTATAGACACTATAGTTGGTCACTGCATGGAACTAGTGATAGATGCTTTTCTCACCTGCACATGGACCCAGCCTCCCCTACCTTAAATGAGACTAACATCTTTGTATAAGTAATACGAATGGGGAGAGACCCCTTGAAGATCCCACCTCTCGACCAAGGTATTAGCCACTCTAATAAATCTGAGTGGTGCTCTGAGCCTCAGATGGTCAGATGACACCACCATGAGGCACAAAGCCTGGGAACATCATGGGCAAAAAGGTTTGGTATTTCTGCAGTTGAACCCTGTAGGAGCAAAATGCACCAATAGCACTATGGGCGCACTGTGGACCCATTCACTAAGTATTCATGAGCAGCTTTATCCATTCCATGATGGTCACCAGTGGCCTATTACAGGTTCTGTTTTACCTTCACCTTGTACGTGATTTGCATCTTAAAACAACAATGGGCAGAGAGCTCATGTAAGCCCTGTCTTCTGACTAAGTATGTGAACACTCTAGTCCATCTGAGTGGTCTTCTGAGTTGCAGATTGTCACGTAACACCATCACTATGTACAATGTCAGCAAACATTACTGGACATGAATACTTGTGTCTTTATATTTCCCGATGTTTGCAGCTTTTTGAAGTTCGACCATCTATTGATACAAACGCACTAACAGCACTAGCGGCAAACTCTGGTACCTGTGTATTGGATGTCACAAATGTTTCTATCTGCTCCAAGATGGCCGCCTGTGTGCTCCATATTAACAACAGCAGTTGCAAATACACATTGTGGATCATAGAACGACAGTATGTGATCCCATGCGACAACCAGCCAGAGAAGGCTACTTAGAGCCTTACACAGGGCGGAACAGCTGCTTTACCGACTAGCAACCGCGCTGAAAGGCTGGCGTTTAATAACAGACAAATGCCTCCAAAAACAGGTATGAGGCATGGAGTTGACACATGCTCCTGTCTTTTATTTGATACAGGTGCAAGCCACGTTTAAGGGCAGGAAAAACATGAGAAATAGTCCCACAATGGAGAGTGAGTGCCCATTGTAATAAAGTCAGTGAAGGTCAGAGATAGGAAGGTGCATGGCTTGTGGGATAACTTCATGTGTCGAGTGTTTAATAGTTTTTACAGAAGTTTTATTAAAGTAAGATGATAATGTAAGAGGATTCAATTCAACACTACAGCTAAGTCAACGCCTAGTCTATAATACTGAATGAAAACCCTTATTGATATATCTTTATGTCCAGTTCATGCGTTCTGGATGACTACCCCTATATAACACCCCTCTCTTGGAATCCCCCTGACCCCACTGAGCCAAGAAGTAGTTCTGTTTTGCAAGTTAAAAGGTTTATTTGATAATTTAAACAAGAGATGTATATATCACACCTTATAATAAATTAATAATTGAATAGCACACTTAATCTGATATGATAAAGATTAACAACGGAGAATCTGGCACTAACACACTTCTTTATAATCACTAATGAGTTGACATGAAATGGATAAGATAGCACACTGGTAAATATGGACAGAAGAATAATGTGGTAGAGAATGCTTTATAGAGTTCAAATGGATGTAATTTTGAATGAAAATGCAATACAGAAAATACTCAATATGATTTCAACAAAACAAGGTAATCACTTTTCTCTGGCAATCCCCTCCCCCCCTTGATGCAATGCAAGGAAATGGAAGGAAGCACACAGTTCTCAGAAATGCAATCAACTGTAATTCAGTTCACCCCAGCAAGCTTACACTACAGAAAACAGATAGGAGTTTTGAAAACACAGGCCCAAATTGCTTTGATATGTGCTGGCAATGAATTAAAAAATATGCTAAAATGCTTTTAATTCCCTTTCAGAGGTTCAGGGTGAGTGGTATCTAGTTAATATTAGTCCCGGCTCACACTAGCAATGATGCAGGGATAGTTAGCAGGTTAAACAAATTTCTGGCAAATGGAAGGCAAGCAGCAGCCGATTTTTTTACACGTGAAGAAATTTGCAAATCGCGGCAAAATTCGCGGATGCGCCGAGCGCTATTACAGAGGAACCGCAGGGATTATCACGATCGAAAGCCTAGGATCTCAGCTTCCAAATGAAAGTTACTGCAAGTCTCTAAGACAAACGGTCGCGGAGATATGAGCGATTTTGTGAAGGTCGTTTTTCAGATTTGAAATTTTAAAAGCTCAAAATGACAAGTGACAGATTTTGCAGCTAGAATGACAGGTGACAGATTTGGAGGTATCAGGCAGTTCTACTTAGGTTAAATAGATTGAATTAGATGAATTTAAACTAAGAGATTGGTTCTACACAGTTTTGCTAGGTACTCACACTATATTCTTGAATTAAATGGGCCTCGTCACGGATCTGGTCAGGGTTTTAGACTGGGCTCTGGTCTCTCTCTGGGCACAGCACTGCTTTCTCTCTCTGGTCTGGTCTCTAGTTTGGCTTTCTGGAGGTTGATTAATTTGAAGTCTGGATCTCTGGATGTTGTATGGTCCGGCAGAGTGCGTTGCAGCAAATGGAATTGAAGGTCCCTATCTGTCCTGTCTGTCTGCTTTTATGTGTTTTGAGAGTGGGTGGGTATGTTGGTCATAACTAAACTTGCCCCTCTCACTTGTCATTGGTCAAATTTCCATTCCTCACTTGATTGGCGAAGCTAAGTTGTGTCAGAGTGATGTCATTTTATGGCTTGCAGATAGGACACTCCTCTGTCAGATTGCACACATTCTATATTTGATAACAAAAGACATATTTCACAGTCACACAGTTGTTTGAAATTACATATACATGGTGTGGCTGAATTTAGCCATGTCTCTGTCCAAATCTGCTGTTTCTAAGAGCTTGCATTCAGAAATGGCACATAATTGACTTTTTAACTGATTTTTCAATTTCTGACATTGACCCAACTTTACATACATGTGCGCAGGGAGTATGGACATTAACTGATGAAGTTTCATATTTTTAACATGCATACATTTAGAGTAATATCCACTTTTCCGCTAACACCCCCCTGAACATACCACCGGTTCTAAAAACCTCTTAAACTGTGGGCAGAAAAATCACAAGAATTATGGTATCATTTATAAAATTTTCACATGTCCGCACCATGAGTTATTCATCTTTTTCTAAACAATATTCTGGCTACAAAGGGGTGTGGTTTCCCAGGTCACATGGTGGAAATACTGGTTTATCCAGTTCTGCCAAGCCAGCTTGCTCTCACAGGCAGTGCCCCTCCCAGCTTCTGCCAAGAGGAAGCTACATTTTACGACCGCTGTAATAAAACCCTTGCCTGAGTCAAGACAGGCTTTGTTCAGAGCTCCTGTATTCTGTGGGGCTCCCCTTAATTCAATTATCAGAGAGATGGCATATCCTTAGTGTGGCCAGTAAAAGGCAGATGGGCCTGGGAACACAGTTGTGACTCAAGTTTCACTCCTGATGGGGGTAGTTGCCAGGCAGAATCAAGTTCCTTAAGCCAGACTTTCAGCTAACTGTCATGTTTTTTTTGTTGCTTTTTAAATTAACTTGCAATTTTACACATGCAGCTAGAAGGCTGATTCCAAGTGCAAAACTATGACATTTCAACAGTTACAAACTATCTGACAGTCAAAAGTAGGTCACTTATTTATATTAACATTTGGATTTTTAGTGTCTGTAGTTCAGTTAAACTTAAACTGCTGACTCCATAGCTCAGCCAGTTTTGTTATAAGCATTGTTCTGGGCTCTTCATTTCCCAGATTTTGTAGGCACACAAAACTCCATTCTGCCAAATGTCTGCTGGTGTTCAGTGAATATTTTGCACATATTGTAATGTTTGAAAATAGGCATTTTGAGCCTGCCTTCAGAGAAACACAGGGTGGTTTTAAAACGCCGGCTTTTGGATAGTGGTGAGTACTGGTACTGCACCCATTTTTGGGATTTAACAAATGAATTCCCCACAATTCTAAGTTGCATTTGGCAATCAGCATTGCCATTCCCAATGGTTTCAGACTACTGTGCGGGTAGTCCGATGGTGGTTTTAAAGCGCTTTGAAGCTAACCGGCGCTACTGTTTTTCCTTTGGCAACCCATTTCCCTCATGGCAACCCGGCCTTTCATTCTCGCACTGGTGGGTGGCAAGTGAGGCAACCATTTTGGTGTGCGCACAAACTGCGCAGCTTTCCTGGATTTCGGCGCACATGTGGGTTTTCCGCCATCTTGAATTTTCTAAGCCCACAGCACCAAATGTTGTGGCATGATAGCTTAAACGTGGGTCAGGACACCCAACAATAAGAAGCGTAGTGCCCGCTCAGGATACTGAATCTATATTCCTGTCTCCTATATGGGTCACTCAACGGCCGCCTGTGTTTACTAATGACATCTGGGGGAATTACCCCTTCCGAAGTAAGAGTGATGTGTGTTTTTTTGTCCTGAGGAAGGTGGTGAGCCCTGTGCCATTGAAACCAGTCAACCAATATTGTTGTATATCCTTTTTGATTAATACTATAGGGATACCATATCAATTGTTTTTTTAGAGGCTTTGTCGCTCATTGCTGATATTGGTTTGCGCCGATATAACACTAATATACACTGGGGGTGAGTTGAAATCCCTCCTCAAATGCAGATGTCATTCGGCCAGAGACAGGAAGCATTTTAGCTTTGTTCGATTTTATTGTGTGTCTTGTGAATGATGTTTTTTCTTGTATCTTTTCAGGCAAGCACCAAGTGAACGGAGCATGGGGATTATTGACCTGTAATACAATCTGTGCCTGAGGAGACAAGCACAGATGTAACTAATAATAAGCTCCCACTGATGACCTTGAATTAAAGATGCTTGCATGATTCTTTATTTACTTGCATTTGAGCTTAGTAAAAGGATTTTAGGCAGGGCATCACCTTTTCCTAGGGTTATTCTACACCACCAGGGATAGCATGGTCCTTCGTTGAGGGCCAGAGACAGTTTAATCAGTGTTGTGATTGAATCTAACCATCAACATTATTTGATGACTTATGTCACCCATGCGTGTTGCAGTACTTATTCTCCGGTGACAGAGTTATAAAATCCTATGTGTAATAGGCTCCCTGTTTATGATTGCCAAGTGGATACAAAGCAACATTGCAAGTCTGGTACTCGCACCCACATGTGAATCCAAGGTTTAAGGCCAAGAGGGTCTGGGACCCAGAGAGAGGAGAATAGATAATAGAAGAGAAAACTATTGCTTGGCAAGCGAACAAATCAAATCATATAAAGTGTTGCGAGGCTAGGACCCGCACCTACTGAGAGGTTACAATTAAGCGACATGCACCCTAGTGCTAAGAAAAAGGAATCCTAAACTTGGTATCAGAGCATGCCAAGCTGATAGGATACAAGAACTGCAAAGCTAATAAACAGTTCCTCGTGTTGCATAGTGATTGAAAATAGGAAGAACACTAGGGCAAAGAAGCACAACTCTAGTATTTGCAATCCTATAGTTCGGAACATTATTTTGCATCTCTTTTTACTATCAGTGAAACTGGGGACTTTTCTGTTGGTCGTAAGCACAAGGGACACTTTTTTTGCTTTGAGAAGAGACTATCCTTACACAGTTATTTTAGATTATTAGTGTTAGGGACAGAAGTAGGTTTTGGGCACACTACGTGTCAGACTTTTTAGTTTCGGACAATTTCATCAATTTCATTTGAGGTAGGGAAACCCCTCTTCACTTTAGGGATTGCGAGGCATTTTCTCAACCCTCTTATTATTAATACAAGTCTTTATGATATGTCATTTATAACGTGCCTGTACACAAGTGTTTCTAGGCGCAACAAGACAAGGGAGGGAAGACAGAGGGAGGACAAAACAAACTATCTCACTAGGCCTTGTGTCATTCAGATCGTGAAAGTGCGAGACGCAAGTGCAAGGGGGAGGTAGGGAGAAGGGAAGTGCCATGGGGAGGGAAGAGGGCAGTGCAATCAGGGCAGCAATGCTCTGAGTAAGTGCAGCCAGGCCAACGCGGCTCTGGGTAAGTGCAAGGAGGCAGGGGACTGTAGGGTTACAGATACAGCCCCTAAGTGTGCGGTAGGCCTGGAGGCAGTGCAGGGGCTACTGGTCAAGGGAGGGGACCTGGTACCCAAGGGACTCTGAGGGTAGTCAGGCAGCCAGTCAGCGCAGCACACAAGTTGCTCACCAGGGGGGGAGAGAAAGCTGAAGCGAGAGGAAGGTCTTGAGCTGCTTCCGGAACTTCAGGTGGTCCAGCTCAAGTGGGCCAGGGAGGACATTCCAGAGGGAGGTACCTGCAGAGGAGAGAGATCTACCCCATATTCTCTGCCTGGAGAAGTGTCTGACCCTCAGAGTGTTGGAGTTGGCTGAGCGAAGTGGCTTTGTCCAAAAATACACAAGCATTGGGTCCGAGCCTTACTTCTGCACCCTTGCACTTGAAATTCATCACACGTGGCATTGTGCTATTATTGTCCCAATATATAATAAGGGGGACAAAACCTTACCCAAATCATTTCCCCCAATCTCACTTTTGCACGCATCCTCAATGATTTTGGGCAGTATGATCCGCGATCATTTAGTGTACTGGGTGGCCTTGCAAAATATTTCTGGTGATGCACAGTTGGCATTCATGGAAGGGCTTGGAGCAAAACACGAGACATTTGGCCTCATTACGAGTCAGCCAGTCCGGAAATAACGGTGGCGGTAAACCCGCCACCACTGTTGTTTCCGGACCGGCTGATTTCGAGTTCTGCAGGCGGGAGGTGTCACTCCCGCCAGGTCTGACCTGGCGGGTTTAACACCACCCGCCCGCAGGCGGACGTGGAAACACCGGCACCATTACAGCATGGTGCCGGTCACTTCCCCATTCCCATGGAGTCCTATGGGATTCCATGGGAATGTGGATTTACCGAATTCCGCCTCCGGAATTACCGGGTCACCGGGGTTGTAATGCCCCGGTGATTCCGGGAATCACAGAGGCGGAATGGTAATACGAGTCCGGCGGTAACCTGCCGTTTTTTCTGGCTCGGTTACCGCCGGACTCGTAATGAGGCCCATTGAAATTCCTGCTGTTGACTGCAAAATACATGATGGTGAAAGAAGGTAGTATATACTTGGATTGGTCCACAGCTTTTAATTTGGTTGACCGAGAAATGCTGTGGATTATCCTCTTTGACCTGGGCATTCCCAGAGGGACTATTGAAGCTCATGCTCTTAATACATATTGAATGAGTAGTGGGCTATGAGCATGGGTGGGGGAGTAAGTGCACAGTAACATTTGTGAAATTTAGGGATCTACACCAGGGGTGTGTCTTGGAGCCTATTTTGTTCAACCTATTGTGATGAATCCTACAGACTCCTCACTAAACCTCTACCTAAAGTCTCCTTTCAGGTGGCCAGGGAAAGGCAGATGCTTTCTGTTCCTGACCTTGGGGGTGGTGTTCTGCGGGAGGATCACCTGGGAGACAGGGCCCAGGGGGATGAGAGGACTCTGTGGGGTGAGACACATTATTTATCTTCCTCTAAGGAAGACATCTTCTCCATACCAAAATCTGTAAAGGCTTGCTGTTGTAACTTTTTGTCCCATAAACTAAACATCTAAATGTAGGTAAAAACAATCATAAATTATCATTGGGATTCCTAAAAGCTAGAGACTTCTAGAGCCAAAAACTCCCCTAACTCCCAAAGCTGCATTGAAAGGAAATCTGCAAATAATGAGTTAAACTCCAAAGGGCGTTATTCCTCTTTACAATCAAATCTGGTGACTGATATTTATGAAATGTTTTAAAAGAATATTCTGGGTAACAGAAAAGGGTTTACGAATGAAAAACAAGCCAGAAAAACTAACTTTGCCATTGGGGACTTCAAGTCCCATAATTCCATAAGTACTGGGACGAAGAAGAGGGCTAAAGAGGCAGCAGAATGAGCCGCATGAGCAGTGCGAGTCGTGGATGCAGCCGAAGCAGAATCTGGAGGAGGGAGAAGACGTCGGGACCACTGTTGGGCAGAAAACAGTAGCCGGTCCTGAAAGGGTCTGTGCCTCCAGAAGCCTCAAGTGCAGAGGTTGCGCAGCGGGAAGCGTGCTGGAGGGACGCTTGCCCTCTGGGGGCCTGTTTTGTAGAGGCTGCACGGCGGGAAGCAAAAGGGAGGGAAGCTTCCCAAGAGGCAGTCTCTGGTGGTTGGCATGCACCAGAGAGCCTCCGGAGCAAGGGAAGCTCCTCTTTCAAGTGACACAGGTGGTGGTGGAGCAGGAAAAGCAGTCTGCCAGGTCGTGACGAGCCACAGAAGTAGAACACCAGCAAGCAGCGAGGGGAATCGGACGTGCACGCCTTATCCGGTGAGTTCACAAGCTGGTAGTCACCCCGGAGCACTCCGAACCCGCTTGCGTGCTCAAGGCAGGGGTTTGTCTAGTGACAAACACTTGGCGTAGGAGTGGAAGTGATTTGGCAAGTGACTTTGAATACCTAACTATCAGAAAGCGGCAAAAGCAATATTTGTTAACACCAACTGACTATAAATGTAAGCATATGAGCTTGTTGAAAGCTCAGTAAACCGATTGGGCAAGATTATTGAAAGCTACTATATGCAACCATTGCCCGAGCCAAGAGAAACCAAAACCCAGGCAATTCAAATCCAATAGATATTGCCAAAGGTAGAAGGGGACTAATGAAAGGTCCAAAAGGTTGTGAAGCTTGTTGCCCATATCTTGAGAAGTGTGTCAGAGCTGGTACAAACCCACATTGCCAAAGCCAAGGAGGGAGACGAATACGATCCTATCCTTGTCACTATTTGGTTACTTATGCAGTGGGGAAACAAGAGTGGCAAGAAGGCTGCCCTTCTGGAAAAGGTTATTCAGAAGGAGAGAAGCATAATTTGCAGAGGAGTATTAAAGAGCACCACTTTGAATCTTGGTTACTCCGAAGAGTTGCTAATTGTTTTGATGTTGCAAAATAATGAACACTGTGAAGTTGTTGTAAATTGAATCTCACTACAGAAGCACTTGCTGTTTGTGAATCGCTGTTTGGGCAGGGACGTATACACGAGTGGCAAACCTTTGAAGTACTAGGCCTGGCATGGGAGTAAACTAGGTCCGATTGAGGTAGTAGGCCTGGCTTGGGAGTAAACCAGATAGAAGTTGATGAAGTGCTTTAAAGTGGTGCTGACATAGACAATGTGTATTGCTTATGGTGCTGAAGAATGAATTGCATAAAACTGCTGCAGAGGATCTATGATTATTCAGAAATATTTAGTTGTGGCAAATATCCTAACAAAGACAATTTAGGTTGCTGAAGAAAGAACTGTATAACACTGCTGTAGATGAGTTATATTTCTTCAGAAATATTCAGTTGTGGTTAAACATCTTGACAAAGACAATTGTTGTTGCTATTGATGATATTCTTCATGTGAAGAGGATAATTCAAAATGTGACTCTTGCTCAAGGAAGAGAAATAATTTTCTTTTTTCTTTATGAAATCACTGGAGTTTTGGAACTTTCTGTCATAAAGTTCGAGTTGCAAAGAACTGTGTTCACACTTTGTTCCAAACCAGGATTTCTTTGTTTTGGAAATTTGGCGAAACTGTGGAACAGAATCCTGCTTGAACCTGGGGAAGGGGAATTCACCCACATTATAACGAGAGACTCTTATAATATTACAGATTCAACTGTTATATTTCTTTTGTTACCTTTGAACTGCAATACATTACCTATTTGATTTACTGTATGTACAAGTATGAGGGGCAGATACCCTTTGTTAGGGTGTTTCCTTCAGTTTCTCCAACCTTTTCCTTTAATAAAATGGCATCTTTTGAAAAACCTTCACAAAGCGGTCTGCCTTGCATTTCTAACCCTCACACTATATGAAAATGCCTTTAAAAAAACATTGGAGTTAATTACCCGTGATGTCCTGTGGTCGGGGACAAGAAGGCTGCCATTATTGGCCTCTGCAGACGATGCTGTGCTCTTTGCACGTTCTCCTACAGCCTTGCAAAACTATTGAATGATTATGCATGGTTCATGTCCGGTGGGAAATTAAAAATAAATGTAGAAAAGACATCCATACTGGTAATGGGTAAATATCATCAAGAGTCCGGAGTGTTTATTGTGAATGCACTACTTCTAGAAAAATTAAAGTATTGTGATTACTTGGGGGTACGGTTCTCATCTTGTGGGCGAGGTAGAACCTCTGCCACTGATTAATAAAGTTTACAATGTAAAAGCATGCACCATAGGGCTCTGTGGGGCTGAGATTTGGGGGACCGAGCCAGTTACCAAACTGCAAGGGAATGAAAATACATTTTGCCAATGTCTATTAACTTTCCCACAGGGTGCCCTAACCTTTGCAGTACATTCGGAGTTAGGATTAGGCTATATTGAGGATCAGTGTTACATTGTTCCAACTTTGATATGGCTTGTAACATGTGCGAACCAACACGCCACTTTTATCTAGAGACAGAATATTAGAGATTATTTCACATAACCATGCTAATATAATCCAGTGGATTAGCCATGTTAAAGCAACACTTGTTGAGCGTGTAAAAGGCAGGCTAAGACACCTTTGTACAATTCGTTATTGGCATGCAGAGAAAAGATTGAACTTGAAAAACCCTCCAACATGGCCCATTCTAGAGTTTCAGTTCTTGAGAGATTGAAACCCCATCTTGAATGGAGTTTACGTATTAGCAAGAGCATATTCTTGGGGCGATTAAGAATGGATCTTATCAAATTAAATTTGGTAGTAAGCAACTGGATGGGGTTAGGAATTGAGTGTTATTACTGCCCTTTATGTCCAAAAGATTTATAATCATTCAGGCATTTTCTCTTTTTCTGTCCATCTTATAACATTATCTGTAAGAGACACTAGAACAAGTGCTAACAAATTAAGGGTTCTGTCAATTTAGGCCTGCATTGTTCTATTGTCTTTTGATGCAAGACCAGATTAGAACATGGGCATTAGAATTATATATTAAAAGGGCTCCGGGCATTAGGAAAGGCACCCTTTTGGATGATTTGAGGTTTCCATCCACCAGGGCCCACAGCCTGCTCACCGTCGGCTCATTCAGATGAGTGCCCACGCCCTTCAAGGAGGCATCCGTAACCACAGTCACCTCTAGCCAGAATTGCCAGAAAGGTTCTCTTACCATCAAGTTCTCTCTTCGGGTCCACCACAGGAGGTCCTGTGTTACCCTGTTCGGGACCTAAAGCAGGTTTGTCATGCTTCCAGAGAACTGGGACAATTGAGACCCAAGCGCCCACTGAAGTAAATGCATTCGCATTCCATGAGCCCTAGCAAAGGTAAGAAGTCTTAGAGCTGACAGAAGAACAAGTTACTTACCGTTCTTTCGATGACTGGATGTTCCTCCCATGTATTCCTCATCTTTGATATATTCAAGTCTGCTTGCAACTTGCTTCAGATTTGTTTTCATGAGGTCGAGTGTCGTGCAGTTTGGAACCTTGGTCCTCGACGGTCTCCGTAGCATCCCTCGTGATGTTGACGCTGGTATATAATAGCATGCGTGTTGACCGTTACCTCAGTTCTTAGTTTTTTCCTCCTTTAATTAGCATGCTGTGTCACAGGAGGAGATAGTCTTGACGTTGCGAGAAAGGAAGGTGCAAGACACGGAAATTCTAGGCAAGGGGGAATGAATGGGAGGGCGTTGAGGAATACGTGGGCGGAACATCCAGTTAAAAAGAATGTTACCAAGGGTAATCTGTTCTTCGAATGGATTGTGTCCTCCCACATATTCCTCATCTTTGATAGACTCCCAAAGCAGTTTAAGTTTGGAAGAGGGTGCTAAGAATTTTATTTGTTAATATTATGAAGGTCAGCTTTGTCAAATTTGTCTTCCTCTCCTGAAAAATAATCTACACAGTACAATTTATTAAATGTTTGCAGGGACTTCCATGTTGCCACAGTCACTGGTACACCTCTTTCTGGAGCTGAGGAAGATGCCACTCCTCTAGTGGAATGCATCCTCAGACCTTTGGGAGAATCCTTGCCTGCGAACGAGTAAGACTCAATTATACACATAACAATCCATCGAGATATGGTTTGTTTTGTGACAGCCAAGCCTAATCTTTGACCAGCATAACCAATAAAAAGCAGATCATCTTGGTGAATATTTGCAGTCCTTGGGATATTGAAACTTAGAACCCTCTTTGGGTCTAAATGATGAAGTCTCTCTCTTCCTCCTTAGATGGATGAGGAGGAGGATAAAAAGATGGCAGTGCAATACGTTGTGTCAAATGAAATTCTGACACAACTTTTGGTAGGAAAGATGACTTAACCCTTAAAACTACCTTATCCTCTTATCCTTGGAGAAGGACGTGAAAGGTTGTTTGGAAGATAGAGCATGTAGCTCACTTACCCTATCTGCAGATATGATGGCTATCAAAAAGGCAGTTTTTTTGGTGAGCATCCTTAAATGGCAAATATGCATGGGCTCAAAGGGAGCTCCCATAAGACATCTTAGTACCAGATTTAGATCCCACGATGGCCGATGAAGGGAGTAGGCAGAAACAAATTTGTTAAGCCTTTCAGAAATTGTGTCACAATCGGTACTTTGAAGTGTGAGCCCTTACCCAGAGATCTTTTGAAAATTGAAAGGGCTGCTAAATAGGCCTTCACCGTGGCTACTTGCAATCAATAATGAGTCCAGTAAAGTAAGAAAGACAAGACCTGGGGTAGTTTACATGAGAAATTATCCATTTTCTTCTCCCTGCAACAGCTGCAAAATCTATTCCAATGGCAGTGGTACAGGGATATAGTTGCTGGTCTTCCTGCCGAAAGCAACACTTTCATTACGTCTTCCGGAAGGTTCCATTCCTTATATCTCACCCTTTCAGACACCAGCCAGGCGTGAAGGATGAGAGTCCTGATCTCTGGAGGAAGAATCCGACATTCCTCTTGCGTGAGTAGGTCCTCTCTTTGGGGATGACGAATTGGAGGGCAGATAACCATCTCTAGAAGGTCCGGGTACCACGTTCTCCTGGCCCAATCTGGAGCAATGAGGATCATGGTTCTCCCGAGCTTCCTCAACCTCTGCATTACGTGAGGAATGACTGGGACTGGCGGAAACGCGTACAGAAGTAGACATTCCCAGTCCACTATGAACGTGTCTTCTAGAGCTTCTCTTTGGGGGAATTCCCTGGAGCAGAACAGCTCGCACTGCCGGTTGACACTGGTCGCAAACAAATCCACTTGAGGGGTTCCGAAAAGGGCGAAGATGTCTTGAAGCATGTCCTGAGATAGTTCCCACTCGTGGGATATCGTACTTTGCCTGCTCAGAGCGTCCACCGCTGTGTTCTTTTCTCCAGCTGGATGAACTGCCAGAAGAGTTATTCCTTCTCTCAGTGCCCAGAACCAGAGCTGCATTGCCTCTCTTCAAAGGGGCAGTGACCCTACACCCCCTCTCTTGTTGAGGTAATGCATTGCCACTGTGTTGTCCGTCATTATCAGGACACTCTTCCCCTGTATTAATGGCAGAAAGGCCATCAGCACTAGTCTGATTGCCCACAGCTCTAAAAGGTTGATAAGCATTCTGGACTCCGACTGAGACCAATGTCTGCTTATTGAAAGACCTCTGAGGGAGGTGTCTCTCACAACTGTCGTATCCAGCCATGGTTGGCAAAAATATTCTGCTCCAAGACATTCTCTCGGCTGCCATAACACATGAGATCCTGGGTGACCTGTCGCGACTTGGAGAAGGTCCGTCATTCTGCCGGAGAATTGAGACCACTGGGATCTGAGAGCCCACTGAAGGGATCTCATTCTCAGATGGGCTTCTGGCACCAGAAAAATGCAGGATGCCATGAGGCCGAGCAGTCTTGGGAAGTCGCAGGCTGGAAGACGTTGGGCACTCTGACATTTCTGGACCATCTGCAAAAGATCTTGAGCCCTTAACTCGAATGACAAAGCTTTTCCTGAGGCAGAATCCAGGACTGCTCCAACAAATTGAAGCTTCTGAGAGGGTGTCAAATGGGACTTCTTGAAGTTCAGGGAGAAGCCCAGCTCGTGGAGCAGGTGGCAGGTGCTCCTGTGATGACCCTGACACTGTTCCGGAGAAACAGCTCTGATCAACCAGTCGTCCAGGTAGGGGTAGATGTGAATCCCCCCCCTTCCTGAGACGTGCTGCTACCACTGACATGAGCTTGGTGAAAACCCTCAGGGCTGAGGTGAGCCCGAATGGCAGAACACGAAACTGATACGGAGAACCGCCAACTGTGAACCTCATGTACTTTCTGTGTTTCTGATGTAGCGGCACATGAATGTAAGCATCCTGAAGGTCCAATGACACCAACCAATCCTGGAGTCGAAGGGCCTGAAGGATATTCGAAAGAGTTACCATCTTAAACTTGTCGTTCCTGAGGAACTTGTTCAAGCATCTGAAGTCTAGGATGGATTGCACTCCTCTGTCCTTCTTGGGTATTAAAAAGTAAGTGGAGTACCAACCTTGGTTCCTCTCTGCTACAGGTACCAACTCTATCGAACCTTTCTCCAATAGGGTGAGAATCTCCTTTTGGAGGAGTGAATCTGGAACCAAAGTTGATCTTGCTCTTGGGGGGCAATTGGGAGGTCTTTTCAGGAATGGGAGGTAGTAACCGTCTGCTACTGTTTGTTGGACCCATGCATTCGTATGCCTCGCCAACTCTGGACATGATAAAACAGTCTGCCCCCTACCACTGATTTGTGGTTGAAATCATTTGCTGTTCCACCTGCAGCTGAGGTTAATTCTGCAGGTGTTGAACGGGGAGTCCTTCCTCCTCTACCTCTTCCACAATATGGTCTTCTTTGACCCCTTTGTGAAAATTGACCTCTTCCCTCTAGATATGGAGGAAAAGAAATGAAAAGAACAACCCCTCCATCCTTAACCTGTAAATTGAGGTGGTCTTATTGCTGCCCCTAAAGATTTTGCTGCAGCCCTCGAAGCTTGCAGTTCCTCCAAACTGCTATCGGCCTTCACACTAAACAGAGAAGTATCGTCAAATGGCATGTCTAGCAGACGTACCTGGACATCTGCTGAAAATCCAGATTTTCTTAGCCAAGACATACGTCGAAGTACTGTGCTAGCAGTCATGGCTCTACTGACCAAGTCCACTGTATCCAAACTAGATTGTACGGGTTGCCTCATGGCATCTTTGCCATCTTGTATCAGGCTTAAAAAGCCTTCTCCCTCTAGTATATGCTCTGCTGCTAGAGCAGCCACACCCCAAAAGGTATGTGTATATTTTGCTAATGCACTGGTAGCATCGGCAATTGTTAGTGTCATACTTCCAGGAAAACTTTTTTACCTAAAGAGTCAGTCCTCCCATCTTTATCTGCCGGAACAGGAGGATAGGCTGCAGCTTTTGAAGAAGCTGTTGCTGCTTGAACATTAAACTTTCAGGCTGCAGCTTTTGAAGAAGCTGTTGCTGCTTGAACATTAAACTTTCAGGCGTTGGGTGCCTCTTCAAAAATTGAGGGTCTATAGAAGCAGTCTTGCATTTCTTTGTTAATAACTTATTAACCGATGGAATAGAATCTGGTGTTAGCCAGTTCTCCCTAACCTTAGTCTGAAGGCTGCATGAAATGGCAACACAGCGTATCTAACTGGCCCACTGTGTAGTATATCAGTGAGGTCATCGGTCTCCACAGTAGCTTTAGGTCTGGACCATCCTAGATATTCAGCTACTTTACCAATTACTGCCCTGCAAGAAGGATCAGTATAACCAGCTATTTCAGCATTACCAAATTCCGTCTCCAGTGATGTTTCCCAGCTACTGGTTTCCTTTGATGTTTCCACAAGATTCTGCATCTTGTATTCATCTGAAATGAATTCCTCTGAAACGTTTGGTGTTCCATATTCATACCCAAAAGGGGGCTGATCCTCATTCCCCTCGACATCTTCATAGATTGAACCCATTTGCTTAATGAAGTCAGGTCTAGGAATGGGATAGAAGAATTTCGGATCATCAGTAATAGACTTTACAGTCTTTGAGAGCAAGGAATGCTCCGACAAAGCTGAAGGCGTCGAAGGTTTTGAATGCTTATTCAAGACTGTCGACGGATGCGTCAGCACTTTATGTTGCTTCGAAGCCTCAATAAGTATTACATGGCTCGAAGGTTCAGGTGACAAACATAAATGTTTTGATTCCTTCGAAGAAGGCTTTGATGCAGTTAATGAATGTTTCGAGGTAACAGACACAGGCTTCTTTTTGTGCGTCGTACTGGGTCATATGTAGCATTCCTTACAGACATGCAGGATCTACAGTAAAAGGAAACCCAAGTGAAGTTTTAGACTTTAACATGTCAAAAAGCATGCTACAGCAGAGGTTCCCTGAAAATCGGGCTACCTATGCTTAGTGGGTAGATAGTAAGTGTATGATATCAAACAACTTGAAGTAAAAGATGCAATCCTAAAAGAAATGGCCTCTTAAAAAAAAAATTTAAAGGTTTGAAATTTTTAAAATAAAATCACAACTGATCTTCGTTCTTCCAATGCTAGAAAACATTTTTTTTAAAAGAATAACCATTTGGATGCTAAATTATAAGTGACCGTTCAATAATACAATACACATGAAGCCTAATGTTTTTGGTCTTCCTTTGTCACAATTTCTTTTAGGTGTTAATATGGTTATTACTTTTGGAGCCGGTCCACTTCGGCCAAAAACTTCATAACATCACTGTTCCGCCCCTCCAAAAAAATAATTAAGTAACGCAAATAAGCATAACGATGTAGATTATTAAACAAAAAAATGTTAAAATAGAGATGTTAAATAAAAAGAAGTGACGAACATTGCAAAATAAATCAACAGGTTAATAGTGAGAGCAAAATACTGATTGGTGAGCAAACAAATATGGAAAGAGACTTGCCAAACTTAAAAATGGATATTTGTGGTATCAACAAAACTTACGTCCTGTTCGGGATGAGTCTGATTAATGATTGCATGCTTTGTCAAATTCATCTCTTTACCGTCTATCTTCCTAAAAACGTCATATATTTTTCTGACCTTGAACGCCTGGCTTCTTGGTGTTTTATTTCCATTGTAGCCCATGCCATTTCCATTACTGGGAGAGGACGGGCCTATCCGAAACACATGGCAAAATATTCTCACAATCCGTAAAAGACTCTTCATTTGAGCTTCATAACTACTTGACAAGCTGGAAAAGAGACACAAACAAATACACGTTTCATACAATTGAGCCACATCAGTGCAGCCATGGCATTTTAAATGTGCTTTTGCACACACATTGAACACTACAAACATTATTTATAAAACGAGATATGTTGGTAGGGTTTAGTTCCTTACTACGTATCATTAAAGAAGCACAATTAACAACAGTTTGGAGATGGAGATTGCAATATTCAAACAAAGCCAAGTGCAAATACATTTCCACTGTAAGAACCCAATACCACCATAACATAAGGCATACACATAATCCCCTAATGTTTACGCCTGATATTGGGATAGAAATTAGCCTAATCTTGTATTAGGAATTAGGTTTAAAGCACAATATTAAAGATTCATTTAGGTTTCATTTAATTCATCAGCGGTTACAGAACGTTTCAGAAGTAGCCCAAGTGCAATCCGGCGCTCTTTTAGAAGGAAGGGGTGAAGAGATCGGCTAGGGCAAAAATTGACTAAGCCGGCATGTGTTTGCGTGGGATTGCAAAAGAAAAAGTTCATTTTGCACTTGCAAAGTTTTAAGAAGTACTACTTACTCAAGCGGGATTCAGGTACTGTTCGATTAAATGTCAACATACCCAAAAAGGCAAACTGGTACCTATGGTGAAAAGGTCTTGAGATGTGGGGCGGGGAAGTCAAAAGAAGGGAGCAGGCTCTGCAGGGGGCAAAGGAGGATCAGAGTTCCTCAGATCAATGCAGTCATCTCCATCAGTGGGTTCTTCTGATGAATTCATTTTGGAGCAAGGTTTTCTATAGTGGAAGCAGGATGAAGGAGGAGGCTGATAGAGGTCTTGAAGTCCTCTGTGACAGATGGCCTCAAGAACACACAAACTCTCAATGACAGTCCAAGGGTTTTTATCAAAATTTGTACGTTGGTACAACCAACAGACATCCCTCTCTCTCTGGTATTCCAGTGGGCTCCCTCCACTAAAGCATAGGCTTCCTTAATCTCCAAGATGACTGTGAATATGCAAGTCCAACGCTCACAAGGGGGGAGGCGAGCGTATAAGATAAATTAACAAAGTAACACCAAAAGTAACATAATCAGTGATGTTGTGAAGCACGTATATCACACCTAAATTGCAGTTAGTGTGCCACACATTAAGGAATAGGGCGCTGCGCAGGAAAGGATCCATGTGAAAACACAGAACATATATGTAGTTTTAACTAACAGGTAACTAGGGATAGTTAAGCACGGTTGCTACGATGAAAACTACACGTGTGGCAAAGTGCAATATTTGTATAGTTTGTTTTAACATAAGTAAGAAGTGTACTTAGCTTATGGGTTAGGTATATTAATGACCAACTGTTTGGTTATATTTTAGCAGGCCTAGGGCAGACTAGACAGAAGCCATTTTGTTGTTGTTTTGAACGACCACTGCGGACTGCGAAATTTAAGCTTTGCTGACACTTGCAAAAATGTTAGATCAGCTCACCAGGGGTGAGATACCAAGAAGCCCACAGTAGCCAATTAATTGTTGCAGAAGTAAAACGTTTCTCATGGGAAGAGACCTGCAGACAAATACCAGATGCAATCCCCCACAATAATTATTTGAAGGTCATTGGGCTGGGTACCAAGGTTCCAGGCAGCGAGTACAGCAGTAAAAGAGAATTAAATACGATGAATTCGGTTTCACCAACAGTATCCTGCATTGTTTTTTTTGTTGTTTAGAGCTAGCATGATGCAAGAGAGGAGACAGGGAGCGAACAGGTGCAGGGATCGAGGGAAGTGGTCAACCAATCTGGGGACAGGAATATAGTGTTGCAGAGGTTGAAACAATGCCTCCGACCTTGTTGAAGTTTCCTCATAATACCATTGGATAGATTCGGTGGGAAGCTTTAGCTCGCGCTGTCTCCAATGGAGGGTCCAATCCGCATTGCGGGATTTATCAACCTGTACTTAAGCAGGTGCCAACCAACTGCATGCCAGAGTTTCTGCAGGTCAGCAGATAATGATGTAATTGAGGGGAGGGGTGCTTAAGGGTCATGACGTCATGAAGGGGTGTGAGGGTGATGCTCCAGGAAATGTTTTTATCCAATCAGGACATGCAATATATATGAACCTATAGGGGCCCTGTGATGACCCACCAATTCTGCATTAGCACATCCCCAAAATTGTAACGACTGACAAGCTATGTTAATGTGAGATTTCCTAGTATAAATATTGCAGCCCTTCTGTGTCTGAGAATACCTTACAGTTCAGGTCCACGAAGCTGTTTGCTCTCCCATTCAACTATTTAATAAAGCTGTTTTTTTCTTTCCTGCACATTGTGCTCTCCCTTTGGATAATTTTGTGTATGTTACTTGGATTGCCACTGGAAACCCCGTTAATGCCTAGTGTCTAGTATCTGCTTCGGGTCTTCCTAAAGGTACCCTAATCTTCCCCAGATATCAAATTATGTAGTTAAGACTGGGCCATACTCCGACACCCTACTCCTTACACTCTCCTCTCCATTTGCTCCACATCTTCCGTCCTCCCATCCCCCTCTCGCCCTCTCTTCATCCTATGTCTCTCTGGTCTTCACACACTCGCACTCTCTCCTTTCACTACACCACTCTCGTCACCTCTTATCTCACACCTCATTACTCACCTACTCTTACATCCATTACACTTTCTTTTCTCTACACCTTACCACACTCATTTAACCTATCTCTCAGCGCTACCTTCACCCCTCCTCCTTCTTTGCTCTGCCCTCACCAATAATTCCACTGCTGCATTGCACTCTTCGCACCATCCTCACCATAAACTCTCTCTCACTTTCGTTCTTTCTCCAATTCCACTACAATTCTTCCTCGCTCTATGTCTTTCTAACTCACCTTTTACACCCCCTCACATTACACTACATTTACTTGTATTTATTTGAAGAATGGATGTCAATTCAGTTCAGAAATGACTTACAATAACACATTACAGATGGCAGAGGAATTCCTGTGAATGGGTGCCTGTACAGGGAAGTCTCCTTTCAGCCTCCATCCAGGCCGTTTTTCTACTTGCTCTTGATTATGGGGCTCTTCAACTGTAAAAAGAAATTCTACGCAAAGGTTCACTATTTAAGCTGGGTTCCACTTTCCACAGAAGCAAGGGCAGAATTGCTCTGGTAGATTCAGCATCTGAATGCATGGGCAGCAGGGCGATCTTAACTCCCCCCCCCCACTCTTCAGTTTGACTCAGATGGATGTCTAAAAGGATGGGGTGCCAGATGTGGACAGATCGACTGGTGGACATGTTCTTCAGAGTAGTCTCCCTGCAATAGAAACACTTTAGAAATGTTTGCAGGGTATTTTGAAGTCAGGTTCTATGCCCCTGACATGAAGTTCTCATTGCATGGTCAACCAGACAGTAGTTCATTAAATAGCAATACGCTGGAAGGAACCTTCTCTTGGTGATGGTTACACGTAGCAGAATGATTTGGTGAATTCTACCTATGGAAGTGAATTAAAAAACAAGCAGAGACCTCTAGTGGCAGGCTGGTGCTCCTAGCAGTGGAAGGATGCAAGCAATTGGAGGCTTCACAGATTAATTTCTAGATCTTCAGGCACATTGATGGCCCTTCCACAATTACCTTTTGGAATCACATTTCAACTCCTAGCTTCTGGAGTTTACAACTGGAGACCAAACCCATTTGCCAGGGCGACAGATGCATTTTTCCAGCACTAGGACCGGGGGTCATAATGCTTTTTACGTTCTTTTGTATGATTGCGCAAACTCTGCTTGAAGCTCAGTTGCAGGGAACAATGCTTGGTTTAGTGACACAGTTCTGGTCAGCTCAAGCTTGGTAAACACTTTGGCTCTGCAGCAGAGCATGGTGGCTCTAATTAGTTACCCACTTTCAGGGGATTTCTGCTAAATCCATTCTTCTGCCCTCATTCCATGGTGCTGGAGAGGTCTCTTTATCTTACAGCCTGGAAAATGTCACTTGTAGATTATCTCCCGCAGACCTTTAGGCAGACACTTCAAGATTCATTTGACTCTTTTGGGCACCGAGCAGGATCTGGGCATATGGTTCCTCATTGAAGGCCTGGATGGACTTGCGCTCCCATTCAAGCTGAGGAGGTACATGTTTTGGTGGATATAGCTACAGAGTTCTCTAATTGCACTGTTCATACTGCGAGAAACCAGAAGGTGTCTAGCCCGCTACTCCCCGCGGATCTCGCTCTCAGGTGGCTTTTGGATCCAGTACCTGGGGGTGGACCAGTGCGGGATGATCACCTGGGTGAGGGGTCTTCAGCTAGTGGGAGTGGAACACCAGATGGCGAGATGCGGTATCCCTCCCACTGTAACACATTTCCCCCATCCTACCAGGTAGGATACATGGGAACCTTACAACCCTGTCCCCATTTCCCTTTTCCAACACTTTCACACAGACAACACGCTCTGGGAAAAAACAGATTCACACTCGAGCAGTGTATGAGACATGTCCCGCTACTGTGGTCAGGCGAAGTCAGGCAATTACTGACAATCACTCACACCTGGCTTCCATTAAACCTCTCCACAGGGATTAAAGGCGGAGCATGAGAGCACCCTCTGAGCGAGGCAAAGCACACAGAGGTACATCAGTTTCGAGTCGGCAGCTGAACGAGGGGAGAAAGACGGCAAACCAACAAGGGTTCGTAAGAAGGGAAGTACCCTTGATCTTTTCGGCAAGACGCTGTTACTTTCAAGAAACCTTTGAGGCAGAAAGCTTAAGGCCAGGAAACCAGACTGAAGAATCCTGCATTGTGTGTCAGAGATACCGAAGGCCCTCCCGCGTAGCTGGCCAAGGCAGGGAGGAGCAGCAGCAGCCGCGGTGCTATTGTCCTTAGCTCCAAGAACAAAGAGGCGCCAGAAAGATCAACACAGCCGGTGAGTTGGGGAGACCAATGTAAGAACGGCCTGTGTTGAAGTCAAGGTTGCAAGCAGCAACATTGCATAACGAGCACAGTAACGAGTATTGTTAAACGTGTGTGATGAAAGATGCGAGTAAAGCTAACTGCTGATGAATGTTTGAACTTGAGAAGGAAAGATACAATACCATTGACAAGAGTGGTGCGGCACTGCGAATGTGCTCAATCGAAGGTCTCTGTGAAATAACCCACCAAGAGAAACAAAGTAAAAGATTGAACAATTATGTGAAGTGAATCGAAGTCGTCCTACGACGATTTAAGCAAAACCCATTACACATTCGAAAATCTTTGATTTAGATATCAAGGGGATCTGAGCCCGAAATGATGGAGATCCATATCGAGAGGATCCATGGTCCGAGCCCGAACGAGGGAGATCAGTTGTGAACATTGTGTTAAAGGGATCTGAGCCCGAACGAGGAGGATCAGTGGTCCGAGCACGAACGAGAGAGACGGTTGCGAACTTCAAATATGAAACCCCTGATAAAGAGCAAGGAACCTCTGTGTGTGTTTGTTACATCAGGCCCTTTGCAATAAGAGACTGTCATTGGGAGAGAGACTTTGGCGAAAGGCCCCGATGCCTATGTTTTGAACTGTTACCTCATGGCCAAGAAGCCAGAGTGTGTGTGCGAAGCTCAAGTGTGCCACCTTGTCCCGTGCTGACAACGTGGGGAAGGGAAGTGCAAGGAAGGCATGGTATCAAAGTAAGACAGACACAAGTTATCACAGTTCCAGGGCGTTTATTAAACTGTAAACAGGGTGGGATAAACGCCTAAACTAAACCTAAATCTCAGATCGGAGCAAGCTATGGCCATCAAATAATAATAATAATACAGTCCTAGTAGAGTCTAGTCAAATAAAAAGGGCCTATACTAAAAAGCCTAGTGTGAATCCTTACTTTATGCTACAAAATAGTGTGGGATAATTTTTCAAAAGAAAAGAAAGAAGTGTTCACAAAATGATAGGTCAGGATGTTATGGTGGGGTCTCCCATCCCCATGTTTTTAGCATGGGACAAGGCAGGACTCTTGAGCACAGCGTACTCCTGGGCTTCTCTGGCACGAGCTTATAGTTCCTTTTCTCTGCATCAGGGCCTTCTGTGCCCAAGTCTCTTCTCATGCAAAGTCTCTTGCTTCAAAGGGCCTGATATGCCAAAAACAACAAAAGTTCCTTCTGCTAAACTTCACATCGGGCGATTACCTTTCACCCCTGGACCCCCATCAGCCGGGCTCCGACCCTTCTCTCACCCGTTAGCCTCCCTCAGTCGGGCTCAGACTAACCACTCACTGTGGACATCCCTCAGCCGGGTTCCTACTTGTCGGGACAATGTTGTTCACTTAGCTTTTTCACAACTTTTCTCTTGACGTCCCTCAGTCGGGTTCACTACCGCCTTTCAATCACAATCTCCTCATTTGTAATATTCAAAAGTCTCAATGTCTTTTTAAACAACCACCTAGGTTTAGTTAAGTCTCCGTCATCCGTGCTCAGACCTTCCACAGCACTTGCCAATTTTAAACAAAGACTTCCGATGGGCAAGCACTTCTCACTGGGTCACTCTGTTAGCCTATGGCAAGCGCGTGTTTCTCAAAATCACAGTTCGCACGGCGTTCTCCTCAGCCAGGCGCAAACACCTGTTTCACAATTCCCTCAGTCGGGTTCACAATTTCACTATCAATCGTCAAAACCTCTGCAACGTGTCAAGGACTCTCGCTTGTACAAGGGGTTTGGCTTGATCCCTGTATGACCACCTTGACACCTCATGCCAGCCTTCCCTTTGGCCCCTTTGTTCTTGTAGTTTAAATACTCTTTTAGTTTAACACAGTCTCTATGTTCAGGACAGGGGTACCAGCCAGAGACCTCAGAACGAGCGCCAACGTGGCGCCAGACCACTCTATCTCTGGTACCAAGTTCATTCACAAAAGACCTCTGCATATTAATCTTCTTAATGTTAGTAATCTTCTTAATGTTGCCACTGAAACCTTGAGCCTAACACAGTCCAGCCCACTATCAGGTTCTTCCGACTCACTAACTATGCTGAACTCGTTGGAGTTTCTGTTGCACTGGAGTCAAGGACGGTACCTCGATGGCAACCATGTCTCCCCACCCTGGCTATCAGTGTGGGAGGTTTCCATGTACCGCTGATATCAGTCACACCATTCGCCAGCTGCGATTCCCGGTCTTATGTCTCTTTTGTTGGAGGCTTTGCAGGTCTCGGTTGAAAGGAGCAACTCCCTCCTTGACGTCCTTTCAGATCTCGTCGCCTATCTCTTGCGTTTGAACTGCCGTCCTGGAGTAGCTGCTTCCTCGTGCATTCAGCCTTGCTCAGAGTGTGCTCTTGTGTTCCGTCTTTTATCCCTCTGGGGAAGGCAAAGGGCAGTCAGGTGTGTGTAGTGCTCAGCAATTGCCAGACTCTGCCTGACCCTTGTGTTGGGACAAGTCAGGTAAATGGCTCTGGTATTAGTCTGTGGCCGCTCACAGTGTGAGAAAATGTTCGTGTTGGAAAAGCAAGGAGGTGAGGGGGGCAGAGTTTCTAAATATCCTGCTGTCATGATGCCCGCCCCGGAAGACCAGACCAGGCCCAGCCGCCCCGGAAGCAGGCATCATGCCACTTGGAGCATGCCCAAAAGCCCCAGTTAGGGGCTGTTTGGGTACAGTCCTGGCGCCTATGGCGCCAGGCTCATTATTGATAACTTACCTGAAGCAGACCATGCTGCATACTCACCTGAGGCAGACCATGCTGCATGAAGACTCAAGCCAAATGAGGCTTAGAAGGGACTATTTTACTGAAGGGACTATTTTGTTACTTGGGTGGGGCTGTGGAAGAATACTTACCTGGATCTTCTTCCAAGGCTATTTAAACCACGCCCGGACAGCCACACGTGCTTCGCGTTATTCTGCTTGCTGCAGCGTAACGCTCACCGTGTTTTCAGCAGCTCCAGTCTTCAGCCACGCCCGCTTCAGTCCTGGGACTCCTGAAACAAGAAGACAAGAAGGATAAAGGTTAGAACAGGAGTTTTAACTTTAACCCTTACCTGAATCCTGATCCATTTCGCCACGGAACTGAAAGAGAAGTCTTTGAAGCATTGCTTCGCATTCCTACGGCGCCGCGCTGAACTCACCTGCTTGGCGGTACTTCAGCATTCCATCACGCTCTCTCCATCTCGCGGCCGCCTCCGACACCTAAGGAGACAAAGACAGCAAGGTGAGCAAGGGGACTCTCTAAGGCTATACAAGCTACCCCCCAAGAACTTACCTGATTTACCACGGGAGGTACTCACCTCATCTCGGGTCGGCGCAGTCAACTCTGCTTCATCGCCGTACCCCGGCCCCTAAGGGGAGAAAGCAAAGACAATACCAGTTACCCCCCACAAAACTTACCTGATTTACCACGGGGGTCTCACCTCATCTCGGGTCGGCACAGTCAACTCTGCTTCATCGCCGTACCCCGGCCCCTAAGGGGAAAACCACAATAGACTTACCTGAATCTTACCGAGTGCCATTTGGAATCTTCGAGTGGATTAATCGGCAACCTGCAAGGAATCGGACAGAGTGAAGAGCAGACATTTGAACTCTTATGAACAATTGGACTTTAGAGTCAATACTGGAACTCACCAATTCCGCTACACCAGTGAAGTAACTGGTCATCAACGCGCCCCTGCGGTCGACGCAGGATGGAGAGCTCATCCTTCCAAACCATCGGGTGAGACTAAGGAGGGGACATCAAGAGTGATCTGTGGGAAGACAACGGGAGTGGGGAAAGGTGGGTTGACACTCAATTCCACGGGTGGTTAATTCCTCTTCTCCTTTGCAGAAGAATATTCTTGCGAGCCAGACAAACCAGGCTGAGCGGGCCAGTCCAGTCAGTCATCTCGGCGCTACACGTCACGCTGGTGGAAATAACAGCGGCCCAGTTCCGGTCGACGCCCCTGTGGGAACCAGGTGAGCGTAACACCTACTGGGCAGGATAGGGAAAAGGTGTCATAAGGAAGGGGATACTGTGTCTCACCCTTCGGTGTCCCACTTCCACTCCCTGAAGACCCCTCATCTAGATGATCGTCCCACACTGGTCCACCCCCAGGAATTGGATCCAACAGCGATGGCTATGTCCTGGCCACCTGGATGACAGATCCCCAGGGACTAGTGAGTGAGACACCTTCAGGTTTCTCACAGAAGCCAACTGCTCTACTATCCTGACATATCATTTCTTGAACACCTTTCTTTTATACACATTATTGTCCCACACCATTTGTATCTGGAAGTAAGGATTGCCAATAGGTTTATTAGTATAGGCCCTTTTAGGTTGACGGAGGCACCACTAGGACGGTGTTATTTTTTACTTTGATGGCCGTAGCTTGCTCCCAGATTTAGGTTTAGATAGGCATACAACAAACCCACTGAAGTTCAATAAACACCCTTGAACTGTGATCACTTGTGTCAGTCTTCACTGTTTGATACCATACGTTCCTTGTAATACCTATAGGTAAACTACTTCCTTCAGACGTGCACTGATTTTGGCATCATTTGGTTTGTTGGCAGTTGAAGGGAGTCAGACTTGACAAATCCCTTGAGGCTATGTATTCCGGGTGTTGAGAGGTCAACTGTGTTAAGCTTTATTTAAGCAATGGCCTTAGAAAAACATTCTGACACTTCAATCCCTGTCAGCTAAAGCGGTTATGCTTAGGTCTCTGGTTTCCTTCATGAGTGTGAGTGATCTTAGAGAATTTAACCTCTCTGGGAGGTCCTCTTCTCCAGGCTGTGTCTCTTTTCATCTTCCATAAGGCTTGTTCAGGCTCATTGTGATTCAATGTTTGCCTAACTTGACTACACTCTATGTGGTAAAGTGTTTGAAAGGAGATGAGGCATGCACAGCCCTGTCCAAGAGTGTCCGCCGATAGGCTTTTTATCTGCTTCGACAAACCCTTCCCAAACCCGCCCCAGAGGACGGAATTGCCAATGCCAGGCTGGGACAAAGCCCATTCCACCCGTAAGGCCAAGGTAGTTAAAGATTCTTTAACTACCTTGGCCTTACGGGTGGAGTGGGCTTTGTCCCAGCCTGGCATTGGCACTTCCTCCTTTGGGGTGGACTCCAGCAGGGATGCTAAGGCATCTGGGGCCTTTTGGTATAGAGTCCATCTGGAGGACATTCTTATAGCATTGGACTGCTCTAATACACGTTTAATATGTTTTACTGTATGCCTGTTCTGCACCCTTCTGTAGCCTCTGTTACTAGGCTTTAAACGTGCACGATAGGCAGCCTCTGAGCAATACAATACAATAGAATGTTGCTGGCTCAAAGTATTTTACGACAGAGAGTCAGGATGCACGAACGGCATGGAGGCGAGTATTATCACACTCTCTTTCCCGCCCTTGCATGTTTTTTCTTCAGTCTTATATCCGGTATTCCGCGAAGACTTTAGTCTGTGTTGGCATTCCTTTCTTTCTTCACAGAACTGGCTTTGTGAGTGATGGCAGACTAGCAGAAATAAAATAGGAAGGAATTGTAGTTTTTTTCCTCTTGTATTACTAAATGCTATTTAAATTGAAATAAAAGTGTGATGCATAATAAATACCAACGTGCTAATAATAGAATCCTGACTCTCCATCGCAAAATACCAGGAACAATCGACATGGTTACCTTTTTCGCAGTTTGAGGAGAAGGAGAATATGGCCGTTAGAAGTGGATATTGGTGAAGTCAGCCACCACATGGAGCCGAGATTCCACAATATGAGATATAATAACCATCTTAAATAGTATGGGTTGAACATGGTAGAAGAAATATCAAGAATTAATGAGTACATCAGTGCGCTCAAAGATAAAAATCAAAAACAACTGGTAGTATTGATTAAATTTAGTTCACAAAAAGGTCTGGAAGATCCTCTACTGAGAACAAACACGGCCAAATAATCTGTTCTTTGGGAAGGTGCCCACTCTGGAGGGTCTACAACCACATTTCAGCTCACTATACCTTTTACAGAGGAGAAATAACTATTTGCATATCAGTCATTGTCCCACCCACAAGGGCAGTCCAGCACCGAAATGCTAGGCAATTCTCCTCTGAACAAGAGTACCAACAGCAACCCCAGACACGTGTTTCGGCCTAGTCGGGCCTCATCAGTGAGGTGAAGCTGTGCCTGTCGAAGCACAAATGGTTATTTCTCCCAGACCTCTCTTTGTTTGATTACATTTAGCACTGTTGCACAAAGTGAAAAGAATAATTTTAAAAAAAAGAGTGGAGATCTCGTCATGGAGGAGGAACTGAAACATTTCGAGAATGCTACCGTCGTTCACACACAAACGTGCACGAAATATAAGAGAAATGCAGTTCAAATCCGACCTTTTATCCATTAAGAAACTATTTTTGGATCACAAAAGGCCACATACCAATGCCTAAATTCTTCAAAGAGCAACACCATTTGAAAGGGCAGTGCATTTAAAAACACAACGGAGGGGAGAGAAATTGAGACGAGAGACTTTTCAAACTGCATGAGCAAAGGCTTATTATACATGATTTAAAGCCCCAGGGCAATGATACATAGGTGGGAGATCACAGAACATTAAAAGAATGCAGAATTGGGCACACATCAGCAATTTGTAACCAGTGGCGGAGTCAGGGGGGGCGGCTGCCCTGCACTGTCCCCTCTGGTGCCCAGTGCACCCCCCCAGCCACCAGCTGGTGCTGTATTAGCCGCCGCCCCTGGCACTAAAAGCTGCCTCGGCTACTGTTTGTAACACGTCTATGAAATCATCAGTGGCACAACTTTCAAGTTTAAATGAACACACAGTGGCACAAGTGAAACGCAGACTCCTGGAAAAGAATCAATATTACATCCATAGTTAAAGGATCTCTTACAACAACTGGGGAAGAGAGAAACATTTTGGACATGGTACTTCCCTGCTATTCGACTAATACAACTGTCCCTCCTTCCTTACAGAGTCATGGGAAGGAGGTCACCGTTATTGGCAGATGGGCGCTATATAAGACCACTTCACATTACATTACAGAATGGAGCTTGGGTTTCTATATCGAACCAATTGGTAATGGTCAGTAATATAACTGTGTACTCCACGGACCAGAATTCCATGAAGTGAAATATTTCTTCCAGATTGATGGCTGGATGATTAAAAGGGGTTTTGACCTGGAAACCGTGATAGCTCTCTGACTGTAAGAAGAACATTGCAACCGAATATCCTACACTGCCAGCAATGGTCCCAAGTAGATACTCAGAAAATGAACTTTCAAACATAATTCAATAGGCATCTAAGTACGGTGTGTGGATTTGTGTTGCTGAGAATACAGGAAGGGGCTGGTTAGGTATGATTTAATAAACATTTATTTGACACTTATTTTATGGGGGGATTTGGGTACATTTTCAGACAGTCTGATAAAGGGATGTTCACGATCCTAAACATGTTGTAAAATATGAAAGATAAGGAACCGCGTGCACATACAAAAATGCTCAATACTCATGTGAAGAAAGCTGACCGTTAATTAATAGAAGTGAAAGATTACTTGAGACATCTCAATTATCATGTCAACATTTAAGGTTTCTTTCTCAGGGAAGGGTAAAACAAGCACTTCTCAATATTCCACAAAAGACGGTGGGATGACCACCAAAGGCTTAAGGTTGGAATCAGACAACCACCATAACAGGGCTGCCTGATTCCAAGATGTAGACGAATCCTTGCTAACGCCGGCCGCCCTTTCATCATTAGGAAACCAGAGGTAGCACAAAGGAGGGAGGAAGGTTGAACAAGTAGAAATAATCCCCAAGCCCAAACAATTACCCCAGGCGTGCCCCACCTTAAAATACTATTACCACACCTGCAGGCCCAGGGCATAAAAGGGGGAACAGCATGTGTTGGTGTGGGAGTTTAGAAGATGGTTTGAGATTGCAAAGCAGAGTGAGGGAGAGAAGGAGATTGGAGGAAAGAGCAAGGAAATGTCAAAAGAAGTCAGTGAGTAGAAGCAAGGAGGAAGGGAGAATGGGTGAATCAACAAGAGGAAGGAAGGTGTTGGAGGAGGGAAGGGTCAGGAGGAGAAAGAAGAAAGTAGTTGAACAGGAAGGAGAGAAGCTGGCACGGTCAAAGGCCAGTACCATCAGAGCCAGAAGAATAAGGAAGAAGGTAGAAAGAGGTGAAGCCAGGCTCAATGTGAGGAGAAGCTAAGGCACCCTGTCAGTTAAGAACCTTGTGGTCCTGAGGCCACAGGCTGGGAGGGTCCAATCTGCAGACCCCAAAGATGATAAGATAAGAGAAAGGCAGGTGGCGGGCCATGAGACATTCTCTGGACCTGCTGGGACAGTCAAGCCCACCAATGACAATAAAGAATACTATTCATTCTCAGATGGAGAAGACAACTAGCATAGCCCCGGGCCACTATCAACACTGGTAGGACTGGCAAGCCCACTAAACAGAATAACAATGACTTGCCCAAACAGTCAATGGTAATGGACTGCAACCCTGCAGGCTCTCTGAGAACCGAAGATCAGTAGGTGTGGTGAGTTTCTGAGCCTGGGACATGTAAAACCAAGAAAATGAACACTGAGCTTGTGGTGGACTACTAGGATGTCAATCCTAACAGAGAAGATTGAGAAAGCACCACATCTGTGACAAAAGGGTAAAGATGAATATGCCAGTACCCGCTTTTGCCCCCAGTACTTACAAGTACAGAGCAGGTGAAAAAGATATATAAGCTGAGACAGCCTTATTTCATTCCTGAGATATAAAAATGACACATGCGCACATGTACTAAAAAGCAGAATCCATAAACGTATACTTATGACATGATTATAACATGCTTAATACCCAGAGGTTTCTAAGTGCGTACCCGGGGATCGAACCTGTGCTGCTCCGTGTCGTCTTGCTTCCAAGGCGAGCACGTTGCCCCCGGTCTATCCTCCCTTAAATAGGCAATGCATATGTTAACTGCTATAAAGAAGTAGTTAGTTTAAAATGACATTAGTGTAGAAACTAAAATTAGATAATAACAGAAGCACACATTGTGCTAAACGTTTATGGAGGAGCTAGGTTCCGGCAAACATTAGAACAGGGTCTCACTATATTGGTAAAGGGGAAAGATTTTAATAAACACATGCCGGGTCAGATGCTGAATACACCTAAAGGGAATTAATATATGGAAAAAATGCATTTAAATGTAAGTAAAATAAGGCAGTGGAAGACTAATATGAGAAGTACACATGAGACAGCCATTGTCATCTTTAAAAGAATTGCAAATGAAAAGCAAGCTTTACAAATCTAGTTAGTCGTTAGGCTCCAGCGCTCAAATGGGCCAGGAAAACAAACAAACAAATCTCAAGCAGCCTGGAAGCAGCCGCACAACCAAGCAGAATGGAATCAAAGGGCACAGTCCAAGATAAGCACGGCAGGTCACGGGGGATGATCACAGGCTGGCGACCATTACAATTAATTAGCTTCAAAGCAGATAGCCTTGAAGTCCAGGTGCATAAACAGAAACATCCTGCCAACGCAATGTTAAATGTTTCAAGGAATTAGTGGACGAGATGCACAGTTAGCTGTAGTTAAAATATGAATAAAAGTAGGTATTCTAACACGATCGGGTTCACGTCTGTCAACACAATGTTTCTCTGGACTTTAGACTTTGCCCCTCTCGTCAGCATCCTCGGTAGGGTTCACTCTTGCCAACTTCACAGTCACAATTGCTTAATGTCGCTGGGATTCGCTTCCCTGGTTTCCTTTCACTGCGGGATTCACTTCCCTTTCTTTCACACACTTCGTAGATGAAAGTCTTTCGATTGTACAGGGATTTTGCTTGACCATCAGCATGACCACTTTGACCTATTTTGGTGGCTCTCCTACGGCCTTCTAGTATCTGTAGTTTCGCTGGGATGGGGATCGACCAGAGCCTTTGGAGTTAGCACCCACCTGGTGCCAGTTCCCCTCTGCAGCTGGTCTCCCCTTTAACACTTTTTATAATTCATTCATAATACATTGAACTTGGTTCAAACTTTCCACTTTGCGATTCTCACTCACACAGCCTGGTTTCTTATCGCTTCTCCCCTCGACACAGTCTGTAATGAACTGCTTAGCTTTACTCTTCATCAGAGTCAAGGCCGGTACCACGGCATAGGCTTGCCCCATGTACTGTTGACATCTGCTGCAAGACACTTGTGCTGTTTTTCGTAGTTTTAGGTAGATTTGGGTAATTTCGGAAGGGTGAGATTTGTGGGGTGCGTGGAATGACCAGGGTTTTTGTCGGAAGACAAACAAGGAGGTTTGTGGGAACTGTAGTGTTTAGTCTGAGCAGGTTGGGATTGCAGGAAATGATAATCAGAGAGACGGGATTGGTGGGGTTGTGTCCTGGTGGATTTGGTATTCAGAAATTAATAACCAGAGGGTCGAAGTGAAGGGTGATCGGTAGCATTTGAATAGGAACAAGTTACTTACCTGTAACTATTGTTATCCAGCATGGGTCTGGCATGGATTCATATGCCCACTTCTTCCAATGGAGAAGCACTCAGCGGCAGGGAAACCCTGCCGCCGTCGTCATCCATGTCTGCCGTCGCCATGTTAGTGTCCATATCCTAGGTGGGGGAGGGCATGTGCAGAGGTTGATGAGGCGGCATAAGGTGCTGCTTTCTCTTCTTCGTCGGCGGAGGACCCGGGGCCACAGGGGCCGGTGCCGGGGTAGCCATCGGCATTCTCTTCTGGATCTCCGACACCAGCGTGTGGAGAGTTGAAAGGATGTTCAGCGATACGTCCCTGGGAGGTGTCGGGAGGTATTGGCTTGCTGGGCCCAGCGCCCACGTCTTTGTCGTCAGCGGCATTCCCGTCGTCGTCGTCCCCCTTGGCATTTCCGCTGTCGTCATAATTCCCCACATCCTCCGGGACCGAATGAACTGACAACAGGTCCTCTTCATCCAAAGAAGAAATATCTGTGACCTGGAGCACTGTCAAGGCCTCCACTCTGCCCCCTTTTTTGCATCTTGAGGGGTTGGCCTCGGGCTCAGGGCTGGCAACCTTTTCTCTGGTGTTTTCTCCACCCGTTTGGCAGAAGCCTCCTGCCTGGGCGGGAGGGCCACTCTGGGCGCCGTCGGGGTCTCCTGGACCGGGTCAGCCCCTTTCGCCGTTGAGAGGGCGGCAGCCACCAGCCTGATCGTCAAGGATGACTTTGCCTGGACCACCTGGGCCTTCAAGGGCAGGTCTGACACTTTCCCCTGCGCCTTGGTCTTCCCCTCAGCTTTTCCTGCAGCTACCCAGGGTTAGCCGATTTCCTCTTCGAGGAGGAGCTGGAGCGATGACTTCAGATGGAGGCAGATGGTGAAGATGAGAGCACCCTGTTCGTCGCGGGAACTGCTTGAGCGGTGACCCCAGGGAAACGGACTTGTGGTGCGTGGCCTCATCTTGGGCCCCCACAGATGGAGCGCCCTCAAAGGACTTAGAAGCCCCGGCCGGTTCTGGGTAAGGCATGACTCTGTTTGCCACACAGGGTAGAGGCCTTGGCTTTGAGCCGTGACGCCAATCTACTGTGCCAATCCTTGATGGTGCGCTTGGCGAAACCAAAGCAGATTTCACAATCTGCTTCCTTGTTATCCGGGTGGAGACAGTAGAGGCACTCCGAGTGTTTGTCCTCCACAAACACATTCCTCAATCTGCAGCTGGAGAAGAGCTTGAAGAGAGAACCTCCTTCCTTTTCCTCTGACATGGTCCAGCGTGCGGTGTAGGCCCGATGGCCTTCTGGAATCGTCGATAAAACTCTTAATGATTCTTGCCCTTGAGGGGCATTGAAAGACACTGACAACGGATCCCCGTTTGCTGGTCGAAGAAACGAAGAGCACATAGGCTCTGTTTGACAAAAATAGGAACTTTTAAAAGAAAAAAGGGGGAAAACGTAGAAAAGCTCTCTGAGAAGTGGACTCACAACACTTGAACGAGCGGTCAGAATCTGAAAATGGCTGCCAGAGTAGGGGCTTAGGGGGAGGGCAGTGATTGGCTGGGGGCAGTGTGACCCAGAGCTCAGAGATTGGTTTATTGGAGAAAGACTGTTTGTAAGTGAAAGTGAAATAGTTTTTTCTTTTAACAAGGATTCCCGGCACTGACGACAGGGAATATTCATGAGCATGTTAATCCATGCTAGACCCCATGCTGGAGAAGCAGGATCCTGGGAGTGAGTTGTGGTTCTTAGTAAGTTTACCAGTTGTGAAAATGGGCTATTGCCTTTACCTTTGGGTAAGGGGGATTGAGTGAGTGGAAGAGATGATGAGCGGGAATAGCTTATAAAAGCTTCAGAGACTTCATTCCTCTCACCATCCTCTCCGTGATGGTACCGTGTCTCATCTGGGGCATTCCCCTGAGCGTGCCCTGCCCAGGTGGTCCTCCCTCACTCGTCCACCCCCCAGGGTTGGGTTCTGAGAGAACCAGCCTTCCCCAGGCCACCTGAATAAGGTTTTCCCGAGGTTTACCTGAGGGAATACCCTCGGGTTTCTCACATCCCACACTCGCCGAGGACCCCTCACCCAGGTGATCCTCCTGTACTTGTCCACCCCCAGGGTCTGGATCCAAAGGCAATTTCCGTACCCTGGCCACATGAGGAATCCCTGGGGTCTAAGCAGTAAAACACCCTCTGTTTTATCACAGGCACCTTAGGGCGTCCTCACTTCTTTTCTCCTGTCGGGTGGTCAGGGAAAGGCCATGGGCTTTTGGAACCTGACCCTGGGGGTGGATATGAAAGGGACGATCACCTGGTTGGAGGGAACTTGTGGAGTGAGAGAGGACGTCCTTAGGTGAGACATGGTATACCCCATTTCCTTTTTATAATGAACCCTCCATCCCAAGCCTTCATATTGCTATTGTCAGCCCTTTCCCTGTTCTTCCCCCAAAACATTCCCCAAGAAACAACAATACTCTGAGACGTGGAAGAGACCAACTAAAACAACACACTCATTTCCATAATACCCACACATATAGACCTCAACTGGGTACTGAGACGAGGAGGAGGACAGCAAGAGTAAAGCTGAACAACCGCTTCAGCAGTGAGTGGTCTAGTCCTTTTTGGTCCAATCATGATGGCAGGAACTTTAAAAGGCGGTCTGGAAATGGAGGCTAGAGCAGCAGCTGGGAAAGCAACTGCGGATCAGCAGTGTGGCAGGCGGAGAGCTTGAGACCTGTTCAAAGATACAGAGTTTGTGCAGTTGGAAGCCAGGCTGAAGGACACTGGAAGCCAGTAGCAGACCGCGAGAGGTAGGCTGGCGTGACCGGGCAAAGTGGTCGCAAGAGTCCTGAACTGCAGCTGAAGCATCGCCGGGGGAGCAACGCCACCAAGAGCCACTGGGAGAAGAAGCAAGTTACCACATGACCAGGCGAGGACCCATGGTGGCAGAGGATCTCGCAGTGCCGTAAGTGCCGTACGGTGAGTGTGCAAAGAAGGGGAACCACCGGGCAATATAAGAACTAAGCAATGAACATTGTTTTTAATAACGAACAAAATGAAAGCATTACAAGTACTTTTGAATACCGAACAAAATGAAACCATTACAAGTACTTTTAAATAACAAACAAAATGAAAGCATTACAAGTACTTTTGAATACCGAACAAAATGAAACCATTACAAGTACTTTTAAATAACAAACAAAATGAAAGCATTACAAGTACTTTTGAATACCGTATAGATTGAAAGCAAGTTTTCAGCACTTGTGAATATTGATGGTAGTGAAAGAAAGTTGGGGAATTTGACACATACCACAAACTGTATTGTATTAAGCACAAGTATTGACAAAGTCAAGGGAATACCAAGACTGGTATGGCATGAGAAACCCAGTATTGGCCAAAGCCAATAGATTTCAAGGAATTGCACTTTATAAGAAATCGAGCATTGGCAAGAGCCAAAAGTGTTCAAGGAAATGGATGTTATGAGGAAACTTCCATTGGCAAGAGCCATGAAAATACAAACAAGTGCAAAGTGGCCAGGCAAGCCATGGTACAGTGTCAGGGGAGTGTGACACTGGTGAATAAATCAAGCCTCACTGTTTAATTGAAGCAGTGGCATATTGTTGATGGGAAGCAGCCAAGAAGGGATATCTGTTGCGTCCTGTAATGGGTGGACTGTGTGGTCTGACAACTGCACCTAGACCGAGTGCCCCATGTATGGAAAAGCCACTGAGAAGCTTTGAACTTGATTTAGAACACTACCAATTTTGATGCCAACATACCTAACCATTGTATATAGTTAGTTGTGAGGGCAAGTATAGGTTTTGGACACAGACAGACATTTGATTTGGACTTACTGACACAGACTATCCCACCTTAGAATAGGGCAAGTTAGGTATTATCCCATCCTGCCTTATGAGTTAATAAAACTTTGTGAAATGAACTTGGACCTGTTGTCCATGTCTGACTCATGATGCCTTCACAGTAGGAAGACAGGGAATACTTAAACTACATCGGAAGACACAGAAAATAATTATGTAAAGGTAATAGAGTCTGAAGAAAGAGTGGAAGAAGCAAGAGGAGTTTAGAAGAGAAAAAGCAGAATCCATAAACTTACATTTAAACAGGCAATACATGTTTTAACTGCCATAAAGAAGTAGTTTGTTTAATTAGTATAGAAATTAAAATGAGATAATAACAGAAGCATACAGCGTGCTAAACATTTATGGAGGAGCAAGGTTCCGGCATACATTAGAACAGGGTCTTACTACATTGGTAAAAGGGATAGATTTAAATGCATGCAGGGTCAGATGCTGAATAAACTTATAGGGAATTAATGTATGGTAGAAAATGCATTTAAATCCCAGTAAAATACATCAGTGACATGCTAGTATGAAAAGTACATGTTAAAACAGCCATTGCAATCTTTAAAAGCATTGTAAATGAAAAGCAGGCTTTATAAATCTAGTTAGGCCCCAGAGCTCAAATTGTTCAGGAAAATAAATAAAATCTGAAGCAGCCTAGAAGCTGCCACACGACCCAGCAGAATCTAATTCGAAGGCCATAGTCCAAGATAAACACAGCAGGACACGGGGATCATTGCAGGTTGGTAACCATTAAAATTAATTAGCTTCAGAGCAAAGCAGATAAGCATTGAAGTCTAAGTGCATACACCAGAATCATCCTGCCGATGCAATGATAAATGTTTCAAGGAATTAGCGATATGCACTGTAAATGCACATGTGATGTAATCAGTGATGTCATCAATGACATTTTTGATGTCATCTTTGATGTCCTGGGTGTTAGTCTTAGCAATGCATGGTGGTGGTGCGAGTTATGGTTGCTTAGCTTACCATAACTGGCAAATTTCAGGGGTTTTTCAGTTTTACTTTGAACCATAACGTCCCCTTAACAAAGTTTTTTTTAGTGAATTTTACAGGTTTTTATTAGGGCAACTTAACCATAACGTCCCTTTAACAAAGTTTTTTTTACTGAATTTCACAGGTTTTCAGTAGAGCAACTTAACCATACCGTCCCATTAACAAAGTTTTTTTGCTAAAGATCATCGACTTATAGTAGTGGCACGTAACCATAATGTAAAGTAACTTCTGACTTATTTACACACCTTGCGGAGAATGCCACATGACAATATGCCGGTGTACAGCACGGTGACGTGTCCGACAATCTGTACACACTTAACAGTAAGATGTATGCCTCGTGGACAGTGTGGAAACAGATTTTATATTGATGTAGGAATGTCCACCTTCAACATTTCCCTTGCACAGCACCAACACGTATTGGTAGTCAGCCATTAACAATGTAGTACACATTACATACTTTTATCAAAAGTTCTAGTTATCTGAAAATGACATCAGCTAAGGCCATCCCTCCTCCCCAAGAAACAGCAGCACTGCTGTAATGATGGAGCATGACAAACACTGCCCCTACCTTACAAATAACAAACGCACAATATCTTTGCCCCGTCCACCTACCCCCCCCGACCCCCATATTACTGTTTGGTGCCTCTTTCCTCATTTCCGTTCGCAAATTGCCTTATTAGCTGTCTTACCAAAAAAGAAAGCCATCCGTTAAAGTAAATGTTCCGTTAAGAACCACCTTTCACAGTGTAAGTATATTAAAAAAATAATAATAATTGCATACACTCCATGTACTTTATATTTCTCAGTAAAGGACATAGACGCAATATGATTTGCCAGTAATAGTTTAGATTTGCAAAGCAATAACGTGTGCCACTGAAAAATAGGATTTCTGGCTATAATCCTTTTTCAAGATGGCCACCATAGAAAGGGAAGGCGGTTGATCCATACATGGCCCCTCTTCGCTTTCCATGGCAGCCTGCAAAAAGCAAAAGTACATGCCGTGATGCAGAACCTGTAAATAAACATACAGCAACGTACAACGTAGTACCTTACATTTTGAAATGATACACTGGATTTTAAAAGAAAACGTTAACATTTTAGAATTTGTAAAGTAGTTTTATTTAACAAACAACTGTCAGAGACCATCAGACTAATCCCATTTTCAATTCAATTGTAATATTTGGTTCTAAGGGCATAATTGAAAATGTTCATGGTGAGGCACACGTTGTTATTTTCCCATACACAAAGTATGCATTTGTGTTAAAACACCCGCTTTGTTTGCACAGTGATTTCCAAGACGGTGCCATGACCTTTGCCCTACACCACCATAAATGATGTTATGTTACTCCTAATGGTTAGTTCAGCGTAGGGACAAAGGGGGCCTGGGCGGTCATCCCACAAAATTGTGATGGACAGGCAGCAGGTCACGAGCAGTTGTATCTGGCGTCCAAAGAAGCCGTCACTCGGCATCTGGAAACCATGGCACGCACAGTACGGCAAGATATAGCTGGGCGGAAAACTTAAGAGAAAATATGTGTCAATACCCAACCTTTAGGAACATTTTTCAAAAAAGACACAAAGATTGTGGAAAGTAGTACACAAATCGAAGTGGTCAAACATGACATTTTAAGGAAATATTAGCGTTGACCATGGGTGAATATAGTGACAGCTTACAAACGCCGAGAATCAGCATTCGCGGTAAGGTTTAAAAAAAATGGCAACTACACAGTGAGATGGTAATTCAGTTATGAAGCCAAAATGAATGGACAAGCATGAAAAAATTACATCTTGTGATTTTAAAGAAGACCAAAAGAACGTGCAAAGTGATACACAAAGCTATGTGGGCAAACATAACATTTCAAAGAAGAAATAAACGGTCAACCAGGTTGACTCTAGTCATAGCGTGCAAACTCTGAGAATCTGCACTCTCCGTTATTGGAGGAAAATTACAACTGCGCAGAAAGATAATACTTCAGTTATATTGTCACAATTAGTGTTTTGGTAATATGAAATTAAAATGCGGTTCGGTGTAGAGTGGTCAAAATTAAACTTACATGATGGTTGCTGCCTCCATTGTTTTTGGCCAAGTCAGACAGCGATGTATTCGCACCAAAGAATCTTCGTGAACTGATATTTCATGTTCCTTAGAATTTTTTTTTAAAACATAACCTTATCAAATGGCTTATTTTTCAAGCTTTCATTTCTTGCATTGCTTCTGAAGTTTCCCTTTCGCTCAAGGTCAAAAAACAATTGCCCCTTATGGATTCACTCGGATGCGTGGGCCTACTGAGCTCGCAACCAAAAAAGCAAAGCAAGTGACCTTCACTCAGAAGGCAAATACATTGTCACTTTGCAACAACATATGAGAATCCAATCATGAGAACCGCTACTCCCATACACCTCCAGAACCGCTGTTTCCATCAAACAGTCCAGGTGGCGGCCTTAGATTTCAAAACGTAGGCCACCAGTCTGACTACAATATTAATCTAAATACATTGTAACACAGACGCAGTAATTGGTCGCCGTACATTGAGCACCAACTTCCACTTTACCATATGACTTTGCTGACAAGAAAACACCACTTTTTGAGTTTCTGCTGCCACATCCCATCCCACCCTAATTAAAGCTCACCTTCGGAAACAGTATTTCATAAGTATAACAAGTGCATTGGTGTCTTGTTTTGTATGTGTTACCGGCGATGTCCGCGTACACCAAACCATTAACAAAAGATGGCGGGGGCAGCGAAGAAATCTGACGCACTTCACGCTCTTCCACAACCAATCAGTGAAAGCGCCACATGTCCGCGGACATGATGCTACGGATTAGCCAATCGATATCTTGTCCGCAGAGCGAACAGGGAAGTGTGACCGCGGAGCGGACATAGATATCACTAATTTTTTTAGACATATTTTTTTTTTGGTTGTTTTAAAGGAAACTACTGGACGGATTGTCACCAAATGTACAAAAGCACGCTTTTGGGACCAAGCCCCTGCACCTGACGCAAATTTGGTGAAAATACGTCCAGTGGTTTGGCCTGTAGGCGTACACAAAGTTTTTCCCCCATTCAGTCTATGGGAAAAAAAGACGTTTTGGGACCCCCGCTATAACTTCCCCCCCCGTCCCTCCCCCGTACCAAACATCACCAAACTTTGCAAAAAAATTCAGAGTGGCCCATATACTTTTTTTGCAAAGTTTGGAGCGGAGTTATAAGCCACCCAAAAAGTGCTCTTCCTATGGAAACAGCAACTTAACCATAACTACACAGCCACTACTGTGGCTGTGTAATATAAAGTCCAAAGTTGTGTGTGGGTTTGTGGGAAAGCGTTGTTCCTTATACAAGTCCACACTGTTTCACCAATCCGCACAAACCTTGCATAGTTACCTGTTAGGACCCTCCAGACAATACTGGCTACATGGCAGGTGGGCACCCCACAGCTTTCCCCAGATTTCAGCACAAGTCAAAATTAATTTGTGGGTTTGAGGCTTGATGAAGCATTGTCCCTTATAAGATTCCACACCGTTTCACCAATCTGCAACAAATTCTGCATAGCTACCCGTTAGGACCCTTTAGACATTACTGGCTACATGCCATTTTGATAACCCCTCCCCTTTCCTTGGATTCCAGACCAAGTCAAAATTTGTTTGTAGGTTTGTGGCTTGGCGAAGCATGGTCCCTTATACAATTCCACACCGTTTCACCAATTTGCAACAGATTTTGCATAGTAACCGATTAGGATCCTCCGTACTAGCTACATGACATTTGGACACCCCAACCGTTTCCACGGATTTCAGCCCCTTTACACATGAGACAGTTGTCTGAAATCTGCAAAACATCAATGTGGTCATAGAAGGACCAGTCCTGACATGGGAAACAGAACCCAAGGTCCCTATGGGACCTCAAAAACCATGTTTCAAGGCCCTGGGATGCATGGTTTCTGTTTGCATCACAATGCACCACAACAAACTGCACCACGCCAGGTTGAGGCGACAGGGGGGTGAGAGCGCACAGAAGATCCCAGTATGCAGCAGCACGCCAACTCTCATCTTCCCCCCAACGTCTGCTCTGGGCTATGTCAGCCAGCCACACACGCTCATTCTCAATGCAGTTTACTTCAGGGTGCAAAGCACATCAAGCGATAAGCGAATCGGAACAGCGACCTACAGGATCAGTGTTATCATGTCTGTCTACAGAACCTGTTTGTAGAACGGGTACTTCTGCTAGTGGTATCCAAAAGTGGGTTGACCAGTAGATAGGGACCCTCCAATCATGATGGTTGCACCTATAGGAAAGATATGTACCCTAGTGGTACAAACCAATGAATGTTAAGGATAGGTTTTGTAACTTGCTTGTCATCGTGACATCATCAGTGATAAGTCTGGTCTTTAAAAATAATTGTACAGCATTGGAGAACTGGAGAATAAACTGAGTGAGGGCATGCTTGTGGATCGTGTGTTTTCCTGCCAGCTTTTTGTGTATTCTGAATAAAGAGCTGGGATTTCCTAGCACTTAACATATTCCATCTACTGTCACATCTTTTATTGGCAGTTGCCAGGTAGTGGGCTGAGTTACTTTTTTTGGGCCCAGATTACAAGACAATCCCCTGGCAGCATTTGTTTGTTTTATTCATTTGTAAAGCGCGCCAGACCCAAGGGTATCAGGGCGCAAGAGCAACAGGTTATTCTCAGCTTGGTTACAGTGCTGTACATTAATTTACAGGTGTGTGCATGGGTAAATACAGGAGCAAGTACAAGGCAAAAACATTACAAAAATAAGCACATTTACAAAATGTACTTAAGGAGGCAAGCATGGGTGAGGTTAGCGGTCATTTTCCTTTGTCCACTGGATGTAGTTGCGCCTAGTGGGGGTAGGTTGGTTGGCAAGCAATAATCAAAATGGCACATATAAAAGACTTGGGGTATACAAGAAAGAAACAGATAGTCAACAGCATGCAGCTGATGAGAATGGTCAAAGAGGGTCGTTCTCTGCCTAGCTACTGATTGCACACAATGGTCATGCGAACACTGACCAAAGGAAAGGTGCAGTGATTTGGATTGATAAGCCCCCTGGAACCAGGGAGCAGAGAACTGTGAAAGACTTGGTTGCATGTAGAGGTCTCAGACACCCTCTTCAAGCAAACTATAGAGAACTTGGTTCTTTTTCCAGGAGAATCTCATTTAGACCACGACCCTGGGAGAGACAGGCATTGAGCCTAATAAATACTTCTAGCACGTTTTCATAATAGACCTGGTTCATTTGATATTACTTCTCGAGTCAGGTCTCCTGACTGTCACAGTTCTAATGCTGATGGTGGATCAGAGGAAAAGAAGGATGTTAAAGTGCTATGAAGAAGGACTCTGTAGAAGGACTCTGAAGAAGGACTATGAATAACGACTACGGTGGAAGACTTAGTGAGAAGAAAAGAAACAACAAAGGAGGAGGAATAGGACAAAAAACTTTAATGGAGGACTTTGACAAATGAAAAGGAGCACAATAAAGATGGGCAATAACAAAACAGACGCAGGACTTGGATGTAGTAGAAGGATTTTGGAAAAGGTCTATGACAAATGAGGAGGACATGGAAAAAGGACTATGATGAAGGAGAAGCACAGGGTCGAAGGAGTAGAAGAAAGACCAGTTAATAGGGCACACAGAAAGTATCTTTGGGGAGGCCAAATCTTGCTGATATCATTACCAGAAGCATTTCCAACTAAATATTCTGCTTGTAATAACCCTTTCTCTTTTCTCTCCTCTCTCCTTTCTGTTGCTGTGTCTTGGCCACAAGGTGGTATTAAAGCATCATCATACGTGCCAAAAACAAAAAAAGATCTTTAAGTAGCCTCAAAAAGTGAGAGAGATGATTCAGATACATGCTGCAAGCAAGAATAGGTTTTGCATTATTGCTTTATTACATTAAACATTGTGGGGCAAGCTGGTGTACTGCAAAGAATGCCATAAAGGTCAAGAGGACTACTCAGAGAGGGGCGCTGTTGCGCAGCTAAGCAATGGCTGCCTGGCCGTATCACTCCGTCTTGGGCAACATTCTAAACAATTAATAATCCTTATTGGTGCCACATTACGCTACGGAAATCAGTGAGATGGTCAGCTAAAGGTGTGGAGCAGAAGCTGTTTCGTTGCCAGACATCCCTGATGCACGGAGGCAGAGAAAACTGTACTTTCAGCACACCGGCTGAGACTTGGAAAGCAATCTGCCTCCGACATCCAGGCGATGCAACACCCTCGTGAGGGAGAGAGCGGTGGGTCCTAAGGCGGAGTGGGGGAGGAGTTGCCAGTGAACTAACACGCTGGAGCGTGATTCGCCCTCTCTAGGGGTCCTCCTCCCGACAGAGCTGGAACCGGGGGGCTCTGGGCAGTGAGTAACCCCCATTCCTTCGGCAGCGGCAGAACCAAACCCTTTGCTTGGCCGACCCGGGTCGCTCATGGCTGACGGGGCTTTCTAGGCCCGTCTGGGGAACCACAGAGTAAAGGATGGACCACCCTGCTCTAGCCTTGGGACTGCAACAATGGGCCCTGCTGCCAGCAGGGGGGAGTCGACGAACTGCTGGGAAGGCACGGGCTGATGTACCCGTGAGTACCCTGCAAATTGAGGTGCATGGGGCAGCTGTCACAACTCCCCAGCAACGGACGGCGGTCGCAGTGAGTGAGACACTTCCGCCCGATCCAGATAACTGGTGCCTGCCCCCTATGCCTTGCTCATGCAGGACGTGAATTTAATTGTATGCGGCTGCTACTGCATTAAGACCGCTTCCAACTCAGCAGCCCACCTGGCGATATCAGAGTCTCCACGCGGCTCACCCCAAATGACTGCACTGGAGGGGGCTCCCCTTGCTGCCATAATCCTACACTAGAGCCATATCGAGAAGGGACTTTTCAGCTCCTTGACAAGTGTTGGGGTGGCATCCCTGCATACTTTTGTCAACCTGGTGGACCAGATCGGCGGTCCCGTGGCTACTTCATAGACTGTGTACATATCTGCAGACTGGAATGGTGGAGGTGGGGCAGCGGGAAGGTTCTGCCGATTGGGCAAAGTGAGGACTTCTGCAGGCAGATGTCCGCGGCCCGCTCTGCTACCGTGAAGTGAGGAGGGAGAGCTGTGTGCTGGTTGAGGCGGCTCGGGGGTGGCACCCGGACTCCTCTGGTCATTGCGCTCTCTTCAGCGAGGGGGACATATCCCCAGCGGGCTCCTCCACACACCTTTACTCGGTGGGTGAGGTACCGCCCGGCCTGCTTGGAATTCACCCGGCGCTTGAAGGCCTGAGGACACCGCAATTCGTATCCTTCCGGATAGAGTGGCAGAGGGGCTCACATAGGGGCCTGAGAATACAGAGGAACTGCTCATTCTATGGGGGAGGATACAAGCCATTCTGTCCCACAAATGGTGCAGTGATTAAGACACCATAGTGGGAGTGAGATGGGACTGCCATACTCGATCCATGGGGGCAGCAACCCCACGATTTCTATTGTGCACATCTGTACATCGCCAACAAATCCAATCTCTACATAAGAACACTCAGACAATCCCTGCATACCTGTTCTGCCCCGCGGTTGGACTGCCACTAACCCACAAAATACCCCAGGGCTGAGATAGGCTCTTCTAGATCACGTCTGCCAGATACAACCCGATCTGCTACTCGGTTCTCACCCTACCTCTGTCTTATGAACTAAGGTTGGTCTGCCCTTCCTCCTTTCTCTTTGATCCCCTGGTTCGGCTTCCCTGTGGGCCCTCGCCACCGGGGATACTTTGGTACTCCCGCACAACACCCGTTTCCCCTGCATCTTACCTGGGGGTTTGTTACCCTGCTCTGGTGACCTGCTCTGCTCTGTTGGTTGGGGTCTTCGATCTGACCGCACCAGCACCGTCTCCACATTACTGTGCCCTGTTCCAAGACTAAAGGGGCCAGTAGAAAGCAAAGCTCTAGCAATATGTTCACCAAGTCAACACCAAAGCCAAGTGAACCCCAACCGGAGGCCAAAGCTGCCCCTGCAGTGTCTACTGAGCCTACAGAACTCCAAAAGATGATGGAGTATATGTGGGAGGGGTTCACTACACTTCACACAAAGCTTGATGATATGAGCGGGACAATCAGCTCTATCAAAGCACAGATGGAGAAGATCGATACCCGAGTGACGGAAGTGGAGTCTAGAGTCGACCTGGCAGAGGATGATATTATCACACTTAGATTGGATGTGGCCTCGCTGTCCAGACAGGTCCAGGTGGTCAGCAAAAAGAATGAGGACCTGGAGTCCAGGCGCAATAACCTGCGAATTATTGGCATTCCTGAAGAAAAAATTGACGTCCCCATGGAGGATTATGTGGAGAGCATTCTTCTCTCATTGCCGGATTACCCAAAGCTCTCACCACAATTAGCAATTGAGCGGGCCCACCGATCCCTGGCCACGAAACCCACGGCCGGGGCTCCCCCCGTCCTATCATAGCCAAAGTGTTAAACTATCGAGACAGGGATGCATTGCGATGTGCGGTCAGGGCTAAAGGCAAACTACTACTCGGCTTCGCCAGGATCTATTTATATCCAGACTTCTACGTTGCCATTCAACAGGAGCGCAAAACATTCCTAGCCGCCAAGAAACGTCTTCGAGAGCTAGGTGTTAAATACTCCATGCTATACCCAGCAAGATTGAGGATCAAACATGCAGATAGGGTCTTTTTTTTCACCATCCCAGACGAGGCCACCAAATTAATTGAAGACCACTTTCCAGGCTAGGAAACCCTTCTGGACCCTTCTCGGTCACTTTAATATATGGTGCTCCCATGCAAACATGGGAGATCAGTGCAAGCTCCACCTGTACAATCTTCTTTCATTCATTACTGGATATGAATCCGTGCTATTTGAATGGTTGGAGGTCCATTCCCGCTTTGTCTACGTTCCATATAAGTCTTTTTTGTTAATATCCGAGTTATGCACCAAGTAATGTTTTCTCACGCCCTACGTCAGAGTAGATGCGGTTCTTGGCCAGCGCAGAGCCCCCATGCAGTGCTACGATTGTTGTGTTCTTGGGTTGATGGTTTACTGGGGTGTCACCCTTCTAATTGGGAGGGGTATAGGGGCAGGGTGGTGGGGAGAGACAAAAGTTAAAAAATTGCTCGACGTGCGATTGTGGCGACGAGCTGCAACTTATTTTCGTTCTGAGTTCACTATGTTTTGACCCTTTCCGACCTTGTCAGGATTTCACTGGGCAAATTTTGTATAGGGTCACGCTTACACTGACACGAACCTACCAGCTTGATGGTGGATGAAGGCATCGCATGTATGAGTTGGAATATTAGAGGATTGGGTAACCCTGTCAAAATGTGTAAACTGCAACTGTATGTCAAATGATATAAGGTCAAGGTACTTTTCTTACAGGAAACCCACACACTGGCTAAGGGGTGTGATAGCTTTGCCAGGTCATGGGGCCCCCAGCGCTACTATACCACCTATTCCACGGAGTTAGGATCCTTATTCATATGTCCCTCAAGTTCGTCCACAAGGTTACACACATAGACCCGCTGGTAGGCTATGTTTTACTATTCGGCGCACTTCTTGGATGGGAGGTGGTCTTTCTCAATATATATGGCTCTAATACTGACGATCCCGACTTTTACTCCCATCTCTATTCCCTGTTGGCTGGGTTCTCCCTCATTCCCATACTGTGAGGTGGGGATTTTAATACCATAGTTGACACTGATTTAGATAGGTCTGGCACGAAAACTTGTCAGCTCTCCAAGGTGGCTAAAACCATTATAGAAATGCAGGCCTCACTGGGGGTTGTTGATGTATGGAGACTGGTTCACCCCGGTTGCCGTGTCTTCTCCTACTCATCAGTACACGACTCGCACTTCCGTATCGATAGATGGCTAGTCTCTGATATACTTATCAGAACTATAGGGAAAATGACCATCCTGCTTAGGACCTTCTCAGACCTCTGCTCTCTGTTGTGCCCAGTTACCCTCGGGTTTGGTGCGCCATACAAATTAATAAACAAACAAACACTGCCGGTAACTGTTTCATTAAGGTGGGGGGAGGGCGATGGGGTGTGGTGTTCATGGAGACTGAAGCCAAACGCCTTGCTGGACCCAGTGTTAGAATCCAAACTGGGGTCCAGTATTGACAACTTCTTTGCGTTCAATACTGGGTCGGTAGAGACTCACTATCGGCTAGGATGGCTCCCGCGGCCGATGGGCTTACTACCAAATTCTATAAATGTTACAAGGGGCACCTGGATCCCCGACTGGCGGCTTATTGGGAGGAGGCATGCATGGTCGGTAAACCTCCCCCCTTGCTTTGCTAGGCGGTTATTTCAGTATTACTCAGACCTGACAAGCCGGCCACGCAGTGCGGCTCCTACCGGCCCCTTTCTCTTATTAATTGTGATGTCAAAATATTTGCCATAGTGTTGGCCCTCAGGCTAGCACCATTTATGTTGTTTATTGTGCACCCCGACCAGTCAGGATTCATCCCGGGCCACTGCACCGCTCTTAACCTGCGTCGTTTAGAGTAATTTTGGCCCCCGCTTCCTATCCTGGGTGAAACTACTATATGCGCCCGCTGTCGCCAGGGTCCGCACAGAAGATAGGTGCTCCACCCAATTTACAATAGCTAGGGGCATCAGAAAGGGCTGCCCCTTCTCGCCTCTGATATTTGCGCTAGCCCTCGAGCCTTGAACAGACAGGATTCATCAGCAGCATGCCCATAGGGTCATAAGACTCTCCGGGGACCACAAGATCATCTCACTCTATGCGGATGACGCACTGTATTACATCCGCACTCCTGAGGAGAATCTGGCACCAATAAAAGAGGTTATTCTTTTTGGCGAGTTATCCAGGCTAACGGTCAACTGCACTAAGTCCACACTATTCCTGTTGACAGACGCCACCACGGTCCCCTGGGACCTTTGTGGGTTTTCCTGGGTTCAATCCGAGATTAAATATCTAGGGGTAGTGGTCGCAGGTCACCAGACTCCATTGTACGACCATAACTATGGAAATTACCTCACCTTCCTTACCCGAAAGACTGAAGGCTGGGCTAAGTTACCGATCACACTTGCCAGGAGGGTGGCTGTCCTCAAAATGGTGGTACTTCCACAACTTTTATACAGATTTCAAAACGTCCCGCTTTGGCCTGGAAGTGAATTCTTCAAATCACTGACCCGGACAATTAATGCTTTCTTGTGGCACTCTGGTGCTGTCCGCCTAAAGTTAGACACGTTAGCTACTCCTTTCACGCAGGGTGGGCTTGCTGCCCCTAATTTTGAGTGATACTGGTTTGCTGCTCAGGCCCATTTCGCCGTGTTTTGGTTTGAATCTGATGGATCCTCCCATGTCAAGCATGAGCGCCTGGCAGCCAGTGACCTAGATGTTCGATCGCTTGTTCTCCCCTTTTCCAGTCTGAAACTAGAGCCCAATGATCCCACCCGAGTAACGATGACAGCGTGGAGTAGAATTTGGAAACAGGTAGACACTCCACATCCATTTCACTGTGATTTCCCCTTATGGAACTGCATCCCCGGAAATCCTCCTGTGGATAATGCGACGGTCCGTCACTGGTCCGGGAAGTTCTTTGACGTTATATAGGATGTTTTCACTATGGGTTCCTTTACTGAACGGCAGGACCTGCCGGAGTCCCTGAGAGGGCGCCCCTCCCATTGGTTACATTATGCTGGCCTGCGCCGAATGCGTAAGGGTAGGTGGCACAAATTCCCCTCGAGGATCCGTTACTATCTGAGATTATGATGGGCAACGAGGGGGAGGGTCGCCAGGCTATATGGTCTTCTTCAGGGAAGGATAGGCCGTCCATGAGATTGTCTTCGGGGGGGGGGGTGTGGAGCACCGACTTCGGTATAGATATAACTGATCTAAAATGGGAATCCATGTGTGCTCGTACCCGGGAAGTCTCTGTAATTCTAGGTTCAAATTGATCCAGTTTAAAAAACTCCACAGATACCACTATACCCCGGCTAGGCTGCATCGTATGTCTAGAGATCGGCCCTTTTAGTGCCCGAGATGCAGAATGGACAACGCTGATTACATACACATGCTTTGGTCCTGTTCAAAACTCACTTCATACTGGGAGGAGGTGTGTGAGGCCGTATCTCAAATACTATATTGCACTATTACACCTTCCCCAATGACTTGTCTTTTCACAAGCACCCCCACACTGGCCGGGGTCTCAAAAGGCTGGCTGGTCTCTGTATGCTGTTTGCAGCCCGCTGTGTATTGTTGCTCTGGTTGCACCCTAGTATTCTTTCCTTTGCCCAATGGCTACTGGCTGTCACTTGGGCCTCTGATGTGGAGGAACGCTGGTCCACCATGCAGCCGGTGACGAGTAGACCTAGGAACATCTGGGCTCCCTTTAGATCCCATCTATATTCCCTGACCGCTGAGCATGAGAGCGATAGTGAGATTCCACTGTTCCCTGACATCCGTCCATGTTAATGTATCTACATTGTTTTGGCACCCAACTTCATGATATACAGCTTATGAATTCCACTGTTAAGTCCCTGTGTGGTAACATTGCCAGATTATGTACTCTATATGTCAGATGCCGACTAGTCATACAATGCTCGTTGCTCCTTGTATCGTCAAGCAAGTTAAATAACTTTTTTTTAAAAAAAAAGGGGACTACTCAGAGGAATTCCATTCTAATTAGGATTCATTTTCACCGATCTAGAAGGATAAACTTGTTTGGCAACATTCTGCACCAAGAGACCATGAAGTACCTAGAGGGAGCAAATCACAGATTTCGACGAGAGAGGTAGTGAAAGAGAAAAGGAGAGCGAACGAGAGAGAGAAGCAAAGATAGAGAAACGGGGAGAGTGAGGAAGACAAAGAGCGGGGGGGAGACAAAGAGCAAGGGGACGGGGGCGAGAAAGAGCGGGGGAGAGAGAGCAGGGGAGAGAAAGAGCAGGGGGAGAGAAAGAGCAGGGGAAGAGAAAGAGCAGGGGAAGAGAAAGAGCGGGGGTGAGAGAGCAGGGAAAAAAGCAGGAGGAGAGAAAGAGCAGGGGGGAGCGAAAGAGCAGGGGGAGAGAAAGAGCGGGGGGAGAGAAAGAGCGGGGGGAGAGAAAGAGCGGGGGGAGAGAAAGAGCGGGGGGAGAGAAAGAGCGGGGGAGAGAAAGAGCGGGGAGAGAAAGAGCGTTCGAACTGTCATTTTCAGTGTGCATATCATCTTGATTATGGTATTTCTTGGTTCGATCTAGTACAATGAAATGCAAGTTCTAGAATGCAATGTGTCAGTTTGCTGTGTTTTTCCAAGTTCTCTTTAGGAAGTATATTTCTAGCTCCCAACATTAGGCTCCTTGATGTGGTTTTCTCAGTAGGTTTTGGATCTGGTCCTCTGAATTCTATCATACAAGGTTCTCATTCGAATAAGTGTCTCTGTTTGCTCTTGGAACTTGCAGTCTGAGTCAGAGCAGTCAGCATTTTGCGTTAGATTTACCTTCTCAAACATGTGTCCATCCTGGGTGCTTTTGGGGTCTCTGACTTCAGTTCCAAGGTGCAATATTACTCCTGCGATTGCAATTTCTCTTCACTGGACTCCTGGACTGGAGTCCTCCTTGCTCATTCGCAACTCTCTATTCCTTCTTCCATACTTCAATTTGAGTATACATCTGTGGGCTCTCCATCTCGCCTCGTTGCAGCAATTGCATGCTTCTTCCAACTTGTTCCGCTCTGGGATGGCTCCACACAACTGAGCTCAGCACTAGCCTTCCACCTTGTCAACAGCAGTCAGCGTTGCTCTGTTCGCTTCTCATTCGGCTGCGGTTCTTTCCCCGCCCTCTACCTCCTCTATGCTCACAAACTTTTTATCAGATACACAGCAGGCCCTCTGGTCACAATCCCACTCTCCCACATTAGTTCTGAAAGTAGCTTGGAGCTGCTCAAATTACCCTTTTCTTTGAAGATGTTCTACCTGGAGCAGCTTGCATGTACAACTTTCCTGCAAAAGTAAGACTTCATTCTTTCTTCTATATGGCTTTTTCAACTGGCTGCAATGTTATGGGCTGTTTTTCCTTGCAGCAGCCGGGGACAATAGACTCCTGAAGTACACGTTTTAGATGGAATTCGTCACACAGCCCTAAGCAAATTTTGACAGCACTGACCTATTCCATTCAACACAGGCAGAGCAGCCTTTCTCTGAGCATCAGGCACCAAGGGAGAGCAAGCAGAACAAGGCAGGGCTGTCCTATCTTCGCTTGGTGGTGCAACATGTCCTAAGCAAGCAAGACTACTGTCCCATATTTATTGTTTTTGCGGCTGCCAGCAACAAGCAATGGTTCTAATCCTGGCTGATCATAGCAGAGCTAAAGATGATTTGTCAAGGTTTGGACACTCCGGTTTTCTCCCTTCATTGGCCCAAAGAAGAATGGGCGACTCCTTCCCAGGGTTACCATCGTGACCTAAGACAACACTGCGGCAAACAAATGATGCCCACTGGGATTTGTCTTCAAAAGGAGGAAAATGTCAATTAACACACAAAAGCATTGGCAAGAGTGTAAGGCAGGGAGATCAGGGGTTCAGTGGGATGATAAATGTCCATCATATCACCAGCCTCCTACATAGTAAACACGAGCCTAGGACAGGAGGGCAAGTGCCAGATTAACAGAGATTGTTTACGCTGCATCTAGGAAGAGTCAATCACTGCTAATGTGTTGGTGCCGTCTTGTTTTGCAGCTCTTTTTTCCCCTACTTAAGCAGCCTTGCAGCATTTTTTCTTTTGAAGTTGGTCAGCTGGTGCAAGTGGATCTAAGGCACGTGACCTCTGCTCAACTCACCTACTTAGTCATGCCCCTTCCCTTCCATACTCAACTTTTAGACTACTGGGCGTCTCTCGACCCAATCATGCGAAGTGAAGGACAGATAAAGAAAAAGGCAACTCTTTTTTGGTCCTGGAAGACCCTGGAAAGAGCTATGGGCCAGCTTCTCTGCCCGTCCTACAACCGGTAGGTATCACCATGTGTCTTCTCTCGCCACAACCCTTTCCCCTCCTCTACAGGATTCACATAGCCAAACATCCAAAGCTGCTCCAAACAGATACCCATAATCTTGCTAATATCCCCCATCTACCTCTGCAACACACAGCTACTACTGGCATCAACCCTATTATGATGGTTAAAGCTGCTCAGCGGTTGCAGAGGATGCCTTTGCGGACCTCCTAACCAACAACAATCTTGATGCCCTTTCCATTACTGAAACAGGGTTTACACCACCCTCACCCTACATCTTAGACGTCCTCCTACCCCATGGATACATTATCCAACATACCGAGCGCATGCAGAAAACTGGAGGTGTGGTCACCCATAAAATCAACTGGCCCTGCTTGGTAATCCCGACCCGCACACACTGCTCCATTGAATTCCTCTTATGCCGGTTCCCACTCTTAAATGCTTACACAATTACATTCCACCTCATTTACAGGCCACTCCAGGGAGTGTTCATTTTATTGAAGACATCTCCAACCTTCTCTCCTTGGCAACAGTCTCCTATTCCAATAAAATCCTCCTTAGACACTTCTGCATCCCCAAGTACCAACCAGCAAAACATCTATGCAACTCTCTATACTCGCCATGGACCTCAAACATATTATACTTACCAATAGGTCAAAGGCCACTTGTTCAACCTCATCTACACCTCTTCCCTGCTCGTCTCATTATCAAACCCCTTGCTCCTTGACTGGTTTGACCATGCCACACTCCCCTTTCTCATATCACAGACAAAGCTGCCCTAAAAAGACCAGGCTAAATACCCTGCGAGTGAGCACTGCTCTTCAAGAATTTCCAGCTAGACACACTAGTGGTTAATCTTCATGATGCTCCCTGCCACAGGGAATGCCTCAGCACTTCTGGATACATTCAACTACTTTGCCAAATAACTAATGGATGCCCAGGGACCTCTGAAAAGTCTAGTCATGCCTGAGTCAGACTGCCCGCACCAAGGCCAACACCCAAGTACATCCCCAAAAAAAGAGTAATCAGATGTCTTGAAAAGCAGTGGCACAATGGCCACAGCCCAGATCTCTCATCCCTCAAATCCCTTTGCACCCAACACAGACCCAAGATCTGAGGCTAAATCAGCTAACTAGACCTCCACCCATTGCGGCAGCCTCAAATAAGAGCAAAACCTTAGGCAAAGATGACCAGTACTGTGCCAAGTCCAATCTTGTCCCTGAGGTGCCGGCTTCATAAGAGAAATGAGACGGAATCAATACCTTCAATAACAAAAGTGATGATATCAGAGGTCTCAATGATGCCCCAAAACCAGACAGAGCCCTACTACGCTTCCCTGCCCCTTTGTGTACTGCCCTCCAGGACAGACATCACCCTCCACCTGCACTAACCATATATCAGACACACTTGCTTCCATTAAACCTACTGCTTATATGGACTACTTCTTCCCAGCCTCCGTCATAAAACAAATCACCGGCCCAGTGCATACCACACTCCTCTGTATTATGCATGCCCAGCTCAGCCAAAGTCCATCTACAGATACATTGAAGACAGGTCTCACAAAACCCCTACTCCAAAAGCCCTGGCTTGATCTGGAACACCTAGCCCACTACAGACCCATCACAAGCCTACCGTTGATCGGGAAGCTCATCAAGAAAGTAGTTGAGAACCAACTACCTGTCAAAATCGATATGCTTACCCTCTTCCATGATTACCAGTCCCATATCCAGCACTAAGATAGCAACAATCCAATTGGTGGATGATGCCCTGCCAATCACCAATACAGAGGACCCATGCCTTCTAATCCTCTTAGACCTCTTGGCTGCCTTCTACACAGTCAACCTCCTAACATTCCTCTCCCTCAGTGCAAACAGGATGGGTTTTTCCAGAACCATCCTAAAATGGTTTGCGTCATACCTATCTGGCAGACACCTAGCCTTACAGATGGGCTTATTCTGATCGAGTGCACTCCCAGTCTCATGTGGGGGTCCCCCAAAATTCCATTCTCTCCCCAATCAACGTCAGTCTATACGTGGAACCCTAGGGAACTCTCCAAAATGACCCAAACTAGCAATCTGTCAGTACACAAATGACAATTAGTTGTACCTTAAGATCACTAGCCCTCAGAACATCAGTTGCCTCCGAAATGCCTGGCAAACTTCGAAATATGGACATCATATGCCTACCTCAAACTGAACCCACCAAGAATGAATAAGTTCATTATTAGTCCTCCCACCCACCAAACAATAACCCGTGCAACAATGATTGGATGACATGCGCTTGGAAGGATTCACCCCACACCTATCAAACAATGCCAAATCCCTGTGCTTCATTGTTCAAAGTAGCATTTTCTTCCAAAAGCACAGAGCCAAAAAGATGCAGGCTACAGATCTCCACACTCAGCAACATTAAACCCTTCATCCTGCTCACCCTCAGGATCTCACTCATTGACAGGGGAAACCACCCTCATTACTAGGCTTCAAACCGCACACCTGTTGCCCCTCAAGGCAGCCCATCATGGCGCAGACTGCCTCATTACAGGTGTCCGCAAATTTCATTGCATCTCTTGAAACTCTTGTGTATAGGCGCGTTATAAATGCCATAACATATCCTACACTACACAGGCTTTACCAGCTCCCCCTGCAAGCCAGGACCATATTAAAAACTGCAAGGATCACTTACAAAGCAGTCTCAAAAAGAACACCAACATACTTGGGGGGGCTAAACTCAGAACCTCTGGGGGCTTTTGCGCCTGACCAAAACTCTCAAAAGGTTATTAGAATATAAGATAGCCCATAAAGAAAAGACTTGTAAGTCTTTCTCCTGCCTTGCCCCAACCATATGGAACTCAATCCCAGCAGAGGCTCGAAATGCCCCCATCATCTGTCAGTTCTGCAAAACATTCAAAACGTGCCTCTGTTAACGATACCTGCCAGACAAATGAAAATCCCTCCCTCCAGCAACAGTACTGTGCTACTGTAAAAGATGCCAAGCCCAATGCTGGAATCCTCCAGTTGAACAAGTTACTTCTTACCTTGTAACGTTCTTTCGACGGGATGTTCCTCCGACGTATTCCTCATCTTAGATATCTCCTTCCAGCTCTGCTGGCCTCAGAAAATTTTTTCTCTAGAGGGCGCTGCGCGTCGACGTCCTCCGAGTCGATGTCCCTCGACAGCCGCCGTATCGACGCTCGACGTCATCCTGCCTATAAAGGCTGCGCGCAGCGTCCGTTGCTCAGTTCCGTTTTGTAGCCCACAGTATTACTGTCTGGACTAGACTAATCACCCTGAAGGAGCGTAAGCTGCAACAACAAGGGAAGTAGAACTGCGGGGATGGATGGGAGGGTCGATGAGGAATACGTCGGAGGAACATCCCGTCGAAAGAACGTTACAAGGTAAGAAGTAACTTGTTCTTCGAAGGGATGTGTCCTCCGACGTATTCCTCATCTTAGATAGGCTCCCATAGCAGTATTCTATATTCGGAGGAGGGAGTACTGACTTCACGCTGTCTTCTGTTGATGAATAGAATGCAGTACAGCCCTTCCAAACCTAGTCTCTTGACTGGAGGAGGAATCCAGATTGTAAAAACGTGTAAAGGTATGGACAGACGACCATGTAGCAGCCGCACATATGTCTTTAACCGGCACGCCTCTTTTGAGGGCCGATGAAGCTGCAATACCTCTGGTCGAATGAGCCCTAAGGTTTTGAGGGGGCTCTTTCCCTGCCAGTTTATAACATTCCAGAATGGCTAGAATGATCCATCTGGAAATGGTCTACTTAGTTATTGGTAACCCCAGCTTGTGACCTGTGTAACCTACAAACAGCTGGTCTGCCTGTCTTATCCTGGCAAGTCTACTAATGTAAAAACTTAAAGCCCTCCTAGGGTCTAGTCTGTGTAACCTCTCTTCCTCTTTCCCCGGGTGAGGAGGAGGATAGAAAGATGGTAGGGTAATCTTCTGAGTGATATGGAATTCAGAAACCACCTTTGGGAGGAAATTAGGCTTCACTTGCAGAACAACTTTGTCTTTGTGAAAGATTGTATGAGGGGGTTTACAAGAAAGAGCTTGTAATTCGCTCACCCTTCTAGCAGATGCAAGTGCTATTAATAAAACAGTTTTAAGGGTAAGGAATCTTAACGAACAAGAATGGAGAGGTTCGAAAGGAGTACCCATCAGGAAAGTTAGTACTAAGTTTAAATCCCATAGGGGAATTTGGAATGGTCTTGGGGGATAAACATTGGTTAACCCCTTTAGAAACTGTATTACCAAGGGTAATTTGAAATAGGATGGTTCTTCCGCAGTACGCTTAAAGATGGATAGTGCTGCGAGATAGCCCTTAATGGTGCCAACTTGAAGGCCTGAATTTGCCAAATATAGTAGGAAGGACAAAACCATTGGTGTACCACATGAAAATGGGTCGATATTCTGTTCTCTACACCAGCTGCAAAATCTGTTCCAACGGCAGCGGTATAAAGACTTTGTTGCTGGCCTCCTTGCCGAAAGCAACACCTCCATAACATCATCAGGGAGGTCCCAATCCTTGTACCTCAGCCGTTCAGAAGCCAAGCGTGAAGGTTGAGGGTTTTGATGTCTGGATGGAGAACCTGACCTCCCTTCTGTGAGAGTAGGTTCTCTCTGAGTGGAAGTCGAATTGGAGGGCAGATGGACAAGTCTAGAAGGTCCGGGTACCACGTTCTCCTGGCCCAATCCGGGGCAATTAGGATCATGGTTCGCCGGAATCTTCTCAACCTCCTGATCATTTGAGGAATGACAGGGACCGGTGGGAACGCGTACAGAAGCGGAAACTCCCAGTCCACTATGAACGCGTCTCCCAGAGCTCCTCTCGGAGGAAATTCCCTTGAGCAGAACAGGTCGCATTTCCTGTTTAGGCTGGTGGCGAACAGATCTACCTGAGGGGTTCCCCAAAGGGCGAAGATCTCTTGAAGGACTTCCTGAGCTAGCTCCCACTCGTGGGAGACTGTGTTCTGCCTGCTCAGAGCGTCCGCTGTCAAGTTCTTCTCTCCGGCTAGGTGAACTGCCGATAGAGAGATTCCTTCTTGGATTGCCCAAAACCAGAGCTGCATCGCCTCTCTGCACAGGGGTAGTGATCCTACGCCTCCTCTTTTGTTGAGGTAATGCATGGCCACCGTGTTGTCCGTCATTACCAGGACGTTCTTCCCTTGTACAGCTGGCAGGAAAGCCTTCAGCGCAAGTCTGATGGCTCTCAGCTCTAACAGGTTGATGTGTAGTCTGGACTCCGATGGAGACCAACGACCGCTGATGGTCAAGTCGTTGGCGTGGGCTCCCCACCCCGTGGGGTGAGGCATCCGTGACTACTGTTATCTCCGGCCAGGGTTGCCAAAACTGTTCTCCTTTCAGAATGTTCTCCTGACAGGCCCACCACTGAAGGTCTCGAGCCACCCTGCGGGAACCTGAAGAAGATCTGTCATTCTCCCTGAGAATTGTGACCACTGAGTCCTCAGTGCCCACTGGAGGGATCTCATTCTCAGGCGAGCCTCTGGCACAAGGAAAATGCAGGATGACATGAGGCCTAGCAACCTCAAAAAGTCGAAGGCTGGGAGACGTTGGGCATGCTGGAACTTGGTAACCATCTGTAGAATATCTTGAGCCCTCACCTCTGGTGGCGAGGCTTTTCCCAGGGAAGTATCCAGGATCGCTCCTATGAACTGGAGTCTCTGCGATGGTATCATTTGTGACTTCTTTAAATTGAGGGAGAAACCCAGTCTGTGAAGGAAATGGCACACGTGATTTAGCTGGATCTGAGCTTGTTCCGGAGAAACAGCCCTGATCAGCCAATCGTCCAGGTAGGGGTAGACGTGAATCCCTTCCCTCCTTAGACTTGCAGCCACTACCGACATTAACTTGGTGAAGACCCTCGGGCGGAGGTCAGCCCAAATGGCAGCACTCGAAATTGATAGTGAGAGTTGCCAATTGCGAACCTCAGGTATTTCCTGTGTTTGAGATGGATAGGCACATGGAAATAAGCGTCCTGAAGGTCCAGAGATACCAACCAGTCCTGGAACTGAAGGGCCTGGAGGATCTGAGAAAGTGTGACCATCTTGAATTTGTCTTTTCTGAGGAATTTGTTCAATTCTCGCAAGTCCAAGATGGGTCTCAGTCCTCCGTCTTTCTTCGGAATGAGAAAGTAAGGGAAGTACCAGCCCTTGTTCCTCTCCGCTACAGGTACCGGTTCTATGGCACCTTTCTCTAGCAGGTCCAAAATTTCCTGCAAGAGGAGCGGATCTGGAGCTTTCTGAGAGCTGATCCCTGGTGGATGACTCTAAGGTATACGTAGGAAAGGCAGGCAGTAACCTTGGCCGACTGTTTCCAATGCCCAAGCATCTGACGTGATAGCCTGCCATACCGTCAGATGTTGAGTCAACCTGCCTCCTACAGGTGTCCTGTGAGGGGAGTCCTCAGAGTGGTTTTGGGGCGGCTGATACAGATGCCGATGGTAAAGAGGCACCTGCTGTTGCTGCAGCTTTAGAATATCTACCCCGTCCACCTCGGGTAGTTCTTCTTTGACCCCTTTGAGCCGGTCGTCCTCTACCTCTTCCGAATGCGGAGTAGAAGCGAAAGGACTTGCCCCTCGCAGAGGTTCCAGTGGGACGAAAAGGAGTCTGACGGATTGCAGCTCCTAGGGATTTTGCTGCAGCTTTTGAAGTTTGCAGTTTCTCTAAACTGTCATCCGCCTTTTTCCCGAACAAAGAAGAGCCATCGAATGGCATGTTCAAGAGCCTGGCTTGCACATCTGGGGCAAAACCCGACTTTCTCAACCAAGCGAATCTCCTGGTTGATGTACTTGCCGCCATTGCTCTGCTGATACTGTCAGCCGAATCAATGCCCGTCTGGAGGGATTCGCACATAGCGTCTTTACCGTCCTGTATAAGGAACGCATCCCTTTCTTCTCCCTCCGGGATGCAGTCAGCCGCTGTAGAAGCACACTCCCAAAGTGTATGGCTGAACCTAGCAAGGGTGCAAGTAGCGTTAACAGACTTTAACGCCATGCTACATGCTGAAAAGACTTTCTTTGCCATAGCATCATATTTTTTATCGTCCCTGTCCTGTGGGACTGTAGGATAAGCCGTCTTGACATCGGTAGAGGATGCTGCTTGTACCACCAGACTTTCTGGGGATGGGTGTTTAGACAAAAACTCTGGGTCTGTGGAAGATACCCTGTACTTTGCAGACAGTTTTTTATTTACTGCTGGTATTACATCTGGGGTTTCCCAGTTTGTCATGATCTTTCTCTGAAGAGCTTTATGAAAGGGCACCACAGGATCCTCTTGTGGGCCTTTGTCAAGAATATCCGTGAGGTCATCTTGTTGGAAAGATTGTGAAGGTGCAGACCACCCCATGAACTCTGTAATCCTGGCCATTAAGGCTCTGTAGGGGGTTTCAGCATGCTCCCCCGGGTCTGGCTTAGCAAACTCCACCTCAGGGGAAGTGTCTAACCCACTTGCCTCATGTAAAGAATCATGAAGATCCTTTAATCTGCGCTCTTCAGAGGAAAATTCCTCTCTAACTGGGGTTACAGGTCCCTGTAACTCAAATGTGTCTTGTTCAGACAAATCACCCTCTTCTAAAATTGAGGATATAGTTCTCAATTGTTCTGAACTCATAAAGGGAGTAAATCCCATTTCCAAGGCAGAGGGTGCCGAACTTGTCATTATTGGCCTCGAAAGCGTCGATGTCGTCGACGCCGAAGGCTTCGAGCGTGGCGTCGAAAACAGAGCTGGAGGCCTCGAGGACCTCGACAGAATTGGAATTCTACTCGACAATATCGACACCATCGACGTCGAGGGCCTGGGGATAGTCACTGGATGTGTGGTAACCGTGACTTTTCTTGGCGTCCCCTCGACAACGGCGTCGAAGACATCGACCTCGACGTCGACGGGACCTTCGTCGACGGCGTTGACGGAACCTTCGAGGAAGGTTTGGAGGTCATAGTCCTGCTCGAGGGTTCGAAACGCGCTCGAGAGGTTTCTTTCGCCAGGTACTGCGACTCGCGGCGTTTTTGACCTTCGGGTCTTTCGACCAGAGCATCGCTCTCGGCAATCTTCGAGGGGGTCGAGGCCGCTTTCTCGAAGACGCTCATCATATTCTTTCGGCATTCCTCCCATTCAGCCCGGGAACTATGTTTCGTGGGGCAAGGGATTCTTTTTGGCGAAACAGAGGAAGAGGAAGACGGAGAAGGGGATCTTCGACGTCTCCTCTTCGAGTGCTTCGATCTCGAGGAGTGATGAGACCCACTCCGAGACCTGGAGCGTGAATGGTGACGAGGAGACGAATGTCTCGACTTCGTCGACGAAGAAGAAGCTTTAAAAGTCTTGCCTTTCTCCAGCTTCCCCCTACGCTCCTTCAGGGCCTTAGTTGTCATGGACATACAGTCCTCGCATTCCGAACAATGGTGTTCAGCTCCCAAGCACCACAGACAAATTCTGTGAGGATCGGTCAACGACATCTTTTTCCCACAATCTCGACATTTTTTGAAGCCGGATCGAGGAGTTGTCGGTTCCGACGAGGAAGCCATCGAGTACGGATCGAATAACTCGAGGTAAATAGGATTAATCTGACTAAGAACTGAGCAACGGTATTCCGAGGCACTGAGTAAGCGCGGAAAAACGGAACTGAACAACGGACGCTGCGCGCGGCCTTTATAGGCAGGATGACGTTGAGCGTCGATACGGCGGCTGTCGAGGGACATCGACTCGGAGGACGTCGACGCGCAGCGCCCTCTAGAGAAAAAATTTTCCGAGGCCAGCAGAGCTGGAAGGAGATATCTAAGATGAGGAATACGTCGGAGGACACAATCCCTTCGAAGTAAAGTTCTCCACTGCTTTCGAGCAATGTTTGAGTATCAGCAATAAATGATAAAATAATCTTGTAACATGAAGAATTGACTCCTCTTTCAAGGCCTACTTAACTTAATCTAACGCAGGGCCACATCTGCCAACTATATATAACTGGGAATGTTCTAAAAGCACCAGCAACCAGACAGCCGTGCTAGCCCAAACATCCCCAGACACTCTACTGGAACTTTAGTCCGGGCATACCAGATGCACAAGCACACCACAGAAGGCCAGCGTTGCCCTCAGGAGGTGAGGCTGTGGTAAACTAGCCAAATCAGTGACACTCTGATAAAAAACAGCTTTGGGATGAAAGACGTGGATATTTCTCGAAAAGTGGTGGATGGAACAAGGAAGTAATCACTGTATTTTCATCTAAAGTTTATATCACGGTTTTATTTTTCAGAGACATCCATGAGAGTTCCAATTACTACAATTGGCTCCATCGCCATAAATTTGTAGTTATTTGCAGGCAGCTACTCCACAATGCAACAAACTAACTTTGCTTGGGGTTGGTTGACTGCCGCCACCACCCCAAACATAGTAACATGAAGACACATTGGGCAATGATCACATATTTGTGTCAAATAGGGAAGCAATTCTAAGAACTTCTGAATCCTGGACGCACAGTTATCACCTTAGTGAATAGACTATTTGTGTAGCGCACCATGTAAAATAGGGAAATAAGAAGAATGTGAAAACACTGAATTAAGTCCAGCGTGTGTTGGAACAGAGTAAGTAAAAAGAAATCATTAGAACAGTTTCGGAATTCGGGAGTCCATATAGAAGTGTTGTGCCTAACCCATCTGGTACAAATTATGTAAAAGCAATATTTTTTGTTTGTTTTAGGAGACTAATGAAAGTAAAAATGTCATTAAATAAAATTCAACATTTCAACTTGCCAGACTTTTTGGGCACCTTCACAAGCACACACAAGCTATCCTTCAGTTGTACTTGCCTCAGCAGTTTGTGACCATTTGTAGTAGCCACTTCAGCAAGGCTTGTGAGGATCTTCAGATACTGGTTTTCAGTTTGCTGAGATAAATGTTCCAGCACCTGCCGCAGCTAACACATGAAAGAAAACAAAGCAATGTCAGAAGTTTCGAAGGAGACTATCACAACAGCACTATGTAAAAGGTATGGAATGAAATGTCGCTTGTTCAAGGTATGACTAAAATGGTTGAGAGTTGCTGCCGGAGCATCCTGGTCAAATTTCAGGGACCGATGATTCGGAACGAAACAGGTCATAAATACATTGGCCAACAAGGATGTATGCCAGATTATTATTTAGCAGAGTAAGATGGACACTGCTTTAGCCGACCTTCGAAGTATAATTGTCATTTTTAATGTGCCTAATTCTCCATAGGACTGATCACGCAAGTATATGCTGCTAAACAGGGCTCATGCCTTTTCATGCATGCCCTGACAGATAGGGCATCCAAGTCCTTTACAACGCCAAAACGTTTTAAGCCAATCAAAGCTTAAAATGACAAGATAACATAGAGCTGACAAGACAATAGATATTAAACAAATAGAGAAGTTTTCAAGATGGAAGAGACAATTTCATTCTACACCATCAGGCTGGAGACAATTAAATAATGTTATAATTTTGATCATTGTCTTCAATATTATGAGCCATACTAATTAATAATGAATTAATATTTTGATGTAGTTCATCTGTAATTAATATGATGCCTTTTGTTTTTTGTTTTACCCCTTAGTTATTTATCATTGCAGTCTTTCTTTCTCTCTTCTTTTATATTTGTTTCGGGATCAATATAACTGCCAGAAAAACTATATACTGTAAGTATGCGATTCATTTTCATTAGCATTTACATAGATTAAACACTTGTACTAAAATGTCAGTTGGTTTACTGGAAGTTCTTTTATGTAACACTAGTGCGAATTCTATATAGGAACCAATGAAGCCTGCTATACTCACCATTTTATGGAGTCATCTTTAATTGAATATAAATTACAAATACATAATTATTTGTCAATAGGAACAACGCTTTACATTGTAAAATGTCTATCCCTGAGTTTCTATTGTAGTATAAGTACCCTTATATGTATAGTAAAGACCAACAGAGCACACAAGTCAGAAAAGATGTTTAACTCCTTTACAAACAAGTGGAGAGTGATGAACACCTATCCATTAGGATAAGGAAGGAAACTCTATGTAACGAGACAGAATAGTCTTCTCTGAGCACAAATTAAACTGACGATGTATAGGGCGGGGGGGGGGTTAGGTGTTGGGCTTCCCACACCCCAGGCTACCTGAGTCTTATCGACTAATCTCAGAGTTATAGCTCCAAGCAGACCCTTTGACTCAAATCTTCTAACAGGTATGGGATACTATGAAGGCATATAGGACCTAGAGTTTCAACTAAAACTCAAACAGAATTACTGTATCAAAGGTGTCAGGATGGGTTCACTAAAAGTGCTGCAAGGGTCTATCTAAAAGGGCCACCTGCCCTTTCTGAATTCCATTATTTAACACAGTCCAAGGATTTAAGCACTCAGCTCGCTTATTGACTTCATCTAATAAATAGTATTTCTCTCCTTTATTACAGTACTACCCTGACAGATATTCTCACCCTGTAGACATGGGGCTCCCTCCTGGGCTTATGACTATACCTTTGGACACTACCAGCAAGATTTTCTTTCCCCTTCCCTAGGGTTTTCATCAAACTGCGTGTCTGTATTTTTCTCACCCAGTGGCCAAACATCACCCTCTCCACTTATCGCTCTCTGGCTCCTGCCAGGATATGAGATGTAGCCTTCAGCAGGCTTGTGGCTTTTTCTCTTCCCTAGGATCTGGCATCTGTCAATGTCTGAGATATATCAGTCAGCCAGTTTCCAAATGTTTCTCTTTCTCTGGGCATGGTCTCTGCCAGTGCCTGAGATATAGTCATTAGGAGGCTTTCAGATCTCTCTTGGGTTCTGGCTCTTCCCTTTTGGTTCCTTCACTCCCCTTCCTGGTTCCTGCGTCATTACCGGTTCTCCATCACTCTGTAGAACTTTGCCTTTGAGTTGGGTGGTTCCTTAGCCTGATACATTCACCCCTTTAGATGTTACGCCCCCTTCTAGTTTGAGCACTGGTCCCTGATAGGTTATTGGCTCTTTTAGTTGGGATTACCCCAGGTGCTTAGAGTAATTCTACAGGCATTGCTTCAGATCCTCATTCACTACACTTGCTATGCTATTTGTGTTAATGGGCAGTTCCACAACAGTGGCCAAAGACACACTGTGCCGCCATTTTGATGTCATGCAGATGAACCCTTGTTTTCACATGGCTTCACGCTTGCAGCCAGAGTCCCTTTAGAGGCTGTGGGTTTGGTGTTAAGCCAAGATGCAGGGACAGGTAACTTTAGTTCCCCCTTGGGTACTAGTGTGTACAAGTCTCTGGAATTATTTGTTTCCTGGTTGCAACATGGCAGTTCTGGGGTCACTTTCCAAGTATCTCTTGTTAAGGATTTTAACGAGGCGTCACACTCCAGACCAGGACTCCTTTCACTGGTAAGGGATGTGGCACACAATAAAACGCTTTTAAATTTATGAATTTGGATTCAACTTTGAGAAGGCAGCCAACCCGTCTCACACCCCCCTTAACGTACACCCTGTGTCGCAATGGACCATGAACCAGGCCGGTGTGTAATAATGAAATATATATTTATTTTAATTTTGAAGAAAAATCAAACGCATTCAATATAGGGCAGCAATCACCAGGGTTGTGATAATTACACAGGAAAATGATAGAATACACTTAGTTTAACCTTCTAACCTAAGATACACAATGCACAATTGAAAGAAAGCAATATTACTTTTGGGTAGTGCTTTTAAATGGCACCACAGTTAAGCAGTTAAGCATTCCCACTGCAACACTTCCTCCAACCCCTGTTAACCAGATTTTGTGTAGTTGGAGAGGAGAAGCAAGGAGTCTACTCTGAAAAAAATCGGATTGAAAATGCGACCTACCATCCCTGAATGGGAGGCCAAAACCGGATTAAGAACCCTTGAAAAATGAGCCAAATGGCACTCTAAATTACTGAATGGTGATTTTACATGTTCGGATCAATGGATAAGTCAAGAAAGTGTGTGGCTGTACCAAAGAAGCAAGAAAACTCGCAGACTACAAGGAAATGTACTAAATAACGGGCATGCAGTGCAGAAAATCGACTTTGGAAGGAAAAACAGTGCAGCAAGAATTACACGTGGCAAAATTGCAATTGCTTTGTTTCACAGGTTTAAAATAGCAAAACAGCTTGGAAAATGAGACAAACAGACAAAATCAGAATGCGGTTTTAAAGCTAAGGTACAAAGGCACATAGCAGGTATGATATGAAAGTGAAAAAGTGACTTGAGTGACAGTATGGGATTCTTTGAAGGAAAGGAAATCGGGTTTTGAAAGGGAAACAATTTCGCGGGGAAACTCGGTTTTGTTAGCAAAAATGATTTGTTTACTCAGACTATTTTAGTGACTACAACTACTAAAAACACTCAACAAAATTGTTGTTTTCGAATAGCAACAATAATGAACGTGAATTTTCAACGGTGACATTAATTGATTTACTTCAAATAATACTAGGGACTTGCGCAGCTAACTGAATGAGTTGGAAAGAATTGCGCTAACACAAAGACTAACTGAGATTTTTCAAAGGACAGGACACACAGAGGATTCTAAAAATTTTAAGAAGTTACTAGGACACATAATATTTCTTATAGGGTTGGACAAATTGCAAGGTAACAAAGCCAAGGATGCAGTTTCTTTTGGTTACTAGGAAAGGGTAATACTTACAAAGAGCACTTGAATGGACTGGTTTGGACAGCCAGCCGGGTCTTTGGACAGCAGAACAGGGGTCTGGTCACTTGGGCAACAGCTGGGCTCTCCTCTAGGGACACAGTGAGGCAACCGGGGTCTGGTCCCAGTGGACAGCGGGGTGCATCAGCTGCCCCCCTTCTCCCTGAATTGTTGGGATTTTTGTAGGGTTTTAATTATGGAGAGTCGTTCTGCCTGGATAGGAGGTTCTGGCCTTGCTCTGGAGTCTGGAATCTTGCAGTGTGAATATTGAATGTCTGGATCTCTGGATGTTGAGTTGGATTTTTGAATCTTGGATTTTTGAATGTCTTGAATTTTGACTATCTCCTCCTTAAATAGGCCAGATGACATCAGATGATTTTTTACTATGTGGGCAGAACTAAGCTGGACATACCTCTAAGATGGATAGGTCAGCCTGAGGAGGTTGCCGCCTCCCTGTAAACAGATTAAAACTGAGTCACTTCCTTCAGTCCAGTTTGTGTGTTTTTATGAGGTGCTTTGTTATGCCATAGTTACTTTTACCAAAATCAGTTATGACACAAAACCCCTATATTTACAATTGTTATTCTCCTGAAAACTAGATAGGCAGACTCCATATTTTACAAGGAATATGCTGTTCCAAATCCCAAGTCGGTGCGATGATGTTTAGTCATTCTGGCAATCTTTCGCCATTTCCATGGAAAACATTTCACCTAAAATTCTACAATTGTCTACATATATACATATCATCACTGGCATATTTTCATTAAGTTTCAAAACTGTACCATGTACGCTTTCCCCAGAAATGTCATTTTACTGGGGTTTGCGTCCACCACATGTCAGAAAAACCTACAATGTCTTATTTTAATGGTGCAGAAATCTGATCAACTTGCACATGGGGTTGCTATGACTTCCCTTTGATCCTAGGCAGTTTGAAGCAGAGGAGAGGTGTCGGAGGATTTCACACTTTAGTGACAGGGCAGTCCATTGTCCTGTGCTGCAGCAATGCCACCAAGTCTGACAAAGTCGCCACTTCCCACACCTCTGGGCCATTCATGTTGCAAAGGAACTTCCTTTCCCATGGGGCTGGTACATTTAGAAGTGCCTGCCTTTCAAAAAGAGGTTTGGTAGCAATTTCAGGGCTTAGCCATGATGTTGAAGTTCATTTTGTGGGGATAAATACAGTACACAGAGCACAAATCACTTATATTTTGGCAGCTTTTCTTCCCAACATGTATAGTTTTGTTTCAGGGCATGTTACAGTGTTATTTCCATTGAGCCTCTACAATATCCACTCACTGCTTTGCAGAGCAGTGCAACACGGGCTCATTTCACTTTCCCTGCTCATTTACAATTTTCCTCGCATCTTTATTCTGAACATTTCCATAGCTCTGGTCAATTTCTAACACACAGGAATCTGTTCAAAAACAAGGGTTCTTTGAAACTGACATAAGCAAAGGGAGAGAGCTTCTTGTGAGGAATTTTGGCAGTGTTACTTTGTTGCAAGAGTAAACGCTTGCCGTACGGGAAACACATTTGCTGCTCTTTCACAGTTTTTACTTGACACACGTGCCATTCAGTGAGGATTGTCCTCCTTTGCTGGTGTACAACCTGAAGATAGATGAGCATGGATGGGCTTTTCTGGAACCAAACAGTGTGATGTTGAAAAGAGGGAAATAGCATCAGTGCGCAGTCATTTTAACACAGAACATTTTCTCTTTCAGTTAGAAGTCTTGAGCTTGCAGCATAGCAGTGCTGCACCAGACTGCTTTTGAATTCTTCTTTTTGGTGCACATGAAGAAAATAACTGCAGCCATTCTCAGGGTGTCCTATGTTTCATCTCGCCCCATATGTGCTCAGCAGAGACAGCGTAGCCATTATTTTTATAACTGCAAAACGCAGTTTTGGTGCTAAGAAATATGTGCTCAGCAGACACAACGCAGCCATTATTTTTGAAACTGCTGAAAATGCAGTTTGGTGATTTAGGGGAATTCGGTTGGGCTGGTAAATGTACCCCACATTCTCTTTTCTCTCTACGTCTGCCTAGGTTGGCAGGCTGCTGCCTATGGGTGATGCTAGTGTTATGTTGCTCCAACAGTGGCTCACAGTGGCCCAAAGAGAAGGGTATCCCCAAGCCTACAGTGCAGTTGAAATCAGATGAGGTTTATGCGGTTATGAGCTCACTAATGCATAATATTTTCATCTCTTGGACAGCCAATGTAATTCTCTGGACTGACCATTAGGAATGATGTCCCCGATTGGGAAATGACCTGTGTTGGGCTCAGAGACCTTTTTCTCCTGCTTCTTGGTTGCATTTGGACTCATTGCAGGTTCGGGTTATGCAACGTCTATCTGTAGATTTCATGAGACTGGTTTAACTATGGCTCTTCGAAATCCACCATATACCACAACTAGGTAGCTTCTCAGCCCGCTGGTGGGCATCCCTGGTCCCCAGAGCCCTCCTTTGTCTCAATGGAAGTTCAACTAATTTGAGCTCATCAAACAGAGTACACTAAAATAAAAACAAAAAGCCTAATAAACAAACCAGACAAAAATATAGTGACTCGCAATACTGAAAATAAATTATACATCAGCCCTACGGATACATTCTAAATTATTCAACACAGGGAAGAGTGTAAAGCAGATTATTATTTGTGTGGAAATACCAGAATATTGAAGGTATATCACTTCTGCACCCAGAATCGTAACCTCAGGTGGATAGGGCATAGGTACGCACTGTCATTATTTTCCTCAAACAAACCATATAGCAAACAAAAGATGTGCTTGCTAAAAAAGCTACATCTAGCAAAACAAAGTTGCCTTTGGGTATGTGTTTATTTCTCTTTCAGGATGGTCAAATTCCTTTTCCAGTTTTGTTCTCCAATAAAATGGTTTGGCTGATAATCGAGGTGGATAGCTCACAAGTTAAGTGCTCACCACTAACACATGTCGAGTCTACACTTTAGCACCTCACCATGGCGAGGTTGATAAACTAGGTACCATTAGATTGGTTAATAACACCTATTATTAAAATGGGATAAATCCAACATGAAATGCACTATAAAAACGTAATATACATTTTTATTATAAAAATTGGAATTTGGAGTTTAAAGGAATGGTTCGGTCAAAATTTTGTATTGCCCCTACGGGTCGGCCATGTGTTTTTAAGCCTAAGTCGCTCGATTTTAGGAAAATTTCCTATGGACCTTACCCGAGTTTTCGTCCATTAAACGCACGCGAAAACAGGCACCAGGAAGCTTCCATTTTGTGATAATCCTATCATTTCCCTCATCACCCTGGCTGACCCGCTTTTGCGGCACTAAATCATATCCCCCGCCCCTGAGCCTGTCATCAGCAAACGCGTACCACCCATTTCACAACGCCAAAGCACGTCTCGTGTCAACAATCGCTGCGCTTCAGCTAATGACGTGTCGCCATGGAAATGGCAGGGCGCCTCTTTCCTCAATAAGTATAAACAGACCGTTTCACAACACACAGCAGCAGATTTTCGATTCCATTCCTCTCTCTGTGTTACTTTGAGTATTCTGGGACTCGTTTCTGTGCTCTGGTCAGCTACCTTCGTTGCTTGTAGCCCGTGTGGACAGATACCAGTACCACCGCTATCAATTATTTTAGTTTGTGCAACACACAATGGATACAATAATGCCCTACATGTACGAGCCCGAGTATACCGAGGAGGAACTACTGGAAAGGGAAACACGCAAAAACGATGGGGCTTCGGACTGCAGTTGGCAGGACGAATCAACGGATGAAGACACTGGACCTAGATGCACGGACGGTGTTTCCACCTGGTGCACATGCAATCGGTGCGAGCTAATGCCGACCGAGGAGGAGAACTGCTGCTGCTGTGAAAACTCGGGATGCGTGGCCTACATTTCGGAAGGCGAGCCACGACTGCAATGCATCACCGAGCTGCCAGACTTCAGGGCAGCCTGCCTCACACGGTCCGTGTTGAGGGTAATGATGGTGCTTATGCACGAACTTCGCGCAACTGTTCGTCCTCATAATCCGAGTAACGAGTAAGTATACTCTGCTTGTGATGCCACTCCTATTTCATGGTCTTCTACTATATCCAAAATTACATATACATATCATTGTAACGCATGAAAGTTTTTCAATAGTGTGCAGTGTCTAGATAGCATTTGTCCGAGCATAATGCCATTAGTTACAAGAATTGTCATTGACAACAAACGTTTATTAAACTTATCTTGGTAATTTAAAAACAGTTTGTTTCATTCCTTTTCACAGGTGGTACAGGCTGGTGGCCTATCGTTCCTTTACATGGTGGCTTCACGGGAGGCTTGGACACTGAGTTCGAAGAGTGATACCCGCCTGTGCCGTTCGTGCCATAAGAGAAACATTCCCGAGTGACAGCGGTCAGTACAGGGGATTTTCTCTCGCTGTGCTGCAACCTGAACTGTACAATGTGTAAACTTTTGTATTTTTGTGTCATCAAAATAAGCTACAAAATAAAACACCACATATATTTTAACAACGGTTGTTTCGATTTTTTAAATCAATCAAGTGTGTCTCCATTCAAGGATGGACGTCAGACACCTGTGCTCGGAATGGGTGAAGTTCAGGTCGCTGTGAAGCGGGGTGGTCACTATCTAAGCTAACATAATATATTATCAATAATGCATGCACTAAATAACACTTGTTCAAAGTCTTTCAGTCGGTTATGTCTCTATAAAAGTCACACATATATCAATACTATCAATTAACATTGGATTATACAGGCCTTAGGTCAAGGGTCTTGACCGCTATAATACAGCGTTTGAAGTGTGGATCTGTGCTCACAAGAATCTCCGATATGTGGCATTTGTTATTGATAGGCAACGATATACTGCAGTAGGGGTCTAATGTTAGTTGGGGATCTGCTAGGTGGCCATCATGGTGTGGTCAGTGGTCTGGCACATGGAGAATAGCTTGCAGGGACACAGGGTCAGAAAGGCAGTAACTTTCCACTGGTGAGGGTGCCTGGGCAAGGACACGTTTGTGGAGATGAACAAGCCATGTGCTGGGTTCGGACCGGTTCACATGCAGGACCGTGATCTCAGAGAGTGATGTGTTACATTTATTAGCTGTTGCAAATACCTCTGGAGTTTTCCAGTCAGAGTGGGAACGAGGCTGTGGGCCATGTGCTCTGCGCGCTGTACTATCGCAGTGAGTCCTGGTCACCAAAATGGAGTGGAAAGGGGGTACAAAAATGGATGCCCCGTGTCCTGCTCAGTGTTCCCATCTACGCGAATGTCATGCAAAGTTAACATCACATAAGGGCAAGGGACGGGCGCAAACGGCCAAGGTGCCAAACAGCATGTACACTTCATGTATCCCACGCCCAGGGGCCATCGCTCACAAGGCCTCCTCAGACCCCGTGTCACCAGGCAGGCCTCCCCTGAGGCAGGCCGCCCCCCTGCAATCCACATAAGTGTGTCTCCATTCAGCAGTCTTCCTGTGCCTTATCTGCACGCCCACCGGCCCATCCATCCCACCCCCTCTATCAAAGGCGGTTCGGACCCAGGGATGAGCGCTGGCATGGGGGGCTGTGATGGGCGCAAACGGCCAAGGTGCCAAACAGCATGTACACTTCAAAAGGTATCCCACGCCCAGGGGCCATCGTTCACATGGCCTCCTCAGACCCCGTGTCTCCAGGCAGGCCTCCCCTGAGGCAGGCCGCCTCCCTGCAATCCACATAAGTGTGTCCCAATTCAGCAGTCTTCCTGTGCCTTATCTGCACGCCCACTGGCCCATCCATCCCACCCCCCTCTATCAAAGGCGGTTCGCACCTGGGGATGAGCGCTGGCATGGGGGGCTGTGACGGGCGCAAACGGCCAAGGTGCCAAACAGCATGTACACTTCAAAAGGTATCCCACGCCCAGGGGCCATCGCTCACATGGCCTCCTCAGACCCCGTGTACTCAGGCAGGCCTCCCCTGAGGCAAGCCGCCCCCCTGCAATCCACATAATGCCACGACATACACATGTCATTCATTCACAAACACACCCCTGTTTCTAATACTTTATAAACCACTTGATATGTCCCATGAGAACAACTTTGTGGTTTGCAAGTCAACTCCTGAACCTTCTACCTGAGAAGCACTGAGATCTATGCTAATCTGCTCATCGCCGTGCTATCTGTGACCGCTTCGAGCAAACTCGTCAGTGTGCTACCTGTGGCCATCTACCTGTTCTCCTGCAACATACTGCTCGGCCTGCTGAATCCAACTGTTTGTTGGTCAAGGTAAGGCCATGTATCCTAGTCATATTTCGGTCATTTTTACATTTCAATCTATTTGCTATTACAGTACCCAATAGAGCTATGGTCATTGGTCTCATTGCTATTGACTTTCAATTGTTATGCTATCAATAGATCTATTTATTTTCATCTGTGTCAATTGTCATCGAATTGCATCCTTCGGGGGTCCAGTCTATAATGTAAGCATGGTTCCTTTTCGTGCAAGACAGAACATCTAAGGGACGAGTCACATGTTCAGAGTTTAGTCACATAATTTAAAAAAGTTCTGTAACTTATGTATATACTAAGCCGCACATGATGAACTGGTATAGTTCCAGCGACCAAAACAAACCATTCATTGAGCATGGTATGGTTCATTTACTTTTTTAGGACATTTTTCTTCATCAAGGTTTTATAATAATCTTGATATTTACTTTTCAGAATTTTCAACAATGCCTGCCTGTTCGATTAGCGGTTGCCCTTCGAAGACCCATGCTAAATTTGAAGGCAATACAATGCATGTATTCCTCAAAACTGTTGATCGAATAAGAGAATGGGTCAGATATTGCGGATATCCACTGGATGAGCTGGAAAGTAGAGTCCAACAAGTCTTTGAGGACAAGAGGGGTGATCGATACCGCATCTGCAGCCGGCACTTTCACTCGAACATGTACACCACATCTTGGGTAACAAAGAAGAACAAACGGCGATCGACACGAAAATTGCTCGCAAACGCTATTCCCACTCTATTCATCCACAATCCGCCACTGGTGAGTCAAGTGTCCGTTTTTAGCTTTAGGCCTTGCGGTAGTGTGTAGGTAGCCGAATGGATTCATTGATATTTTAGGTGTTGTTTCCAATTTGTAATACTTTCGACATCGATATGAGTGTATAGCTTTTTGAATAATGACATTTATCAATATATTATTTTTATATTTCATAACCCACAAATTAAATGTATATATGGTGTGATGGTTGAGGTAAAACATGGCGCTGGTGCGCAGTGCATTCTGGGAGCACTCAGAGCCATAATGGATATTTATCCATGCCTCAGTGGAAAGCTACACTTGCTTTGCGAAACAACATGTTTTCAACGTTATTCGCTGATGGGCTTGGAATGCAGGCCTTCCCAGCCAACGACAGCGCTGGGAAAGCTAAGATCCGCAGGTGCCGGCTGGTACCTGATAGCGAAGTTTGTTTTGGTTTGCTATGCTTGCGCCAAGGTTTTGAGATGAGTTATAGAATTGTTTTCCGGGGCGTTTAGGAGAGAGAAGCGCTTTGTTCCTTGAGGTTACTGTCGGTTGACCCAGCTGGCAACCAACGGTCACCCATCAATGCGCAAGCGCATTGCCAGAAGGTTCGAGAAGTTGCCACCCCTTGTTGAGGAGGGCATATATGCAGAAATCCTCAACGGTCAGACGGGATAAGCACAAAGACCGCAGTCGGAGGGGGGACGCTTCGGTCCGACATTCCTGTGGGCTGTTGTGCTCTCGGCCTGGCTGTTATCGGGGTCTTTCAGCCGCTTCTGGCGAGATGAAGTTTTGTTAAGTTACGCCCACGGTAATGTATTCTTTCTTTGACTTCTTTATGTTTTCTGTGATCTATGTCCATGTTAGTTTTATGAGTTATTTCTATGTACCTGTAAGCTTTGAATAAATAGCCGTAAAGAGCTGATTATCTTGTAAAGTGTGCGTGGCTGTGAATTATTGTGTCTGTTTTTGGGTTGAAGTATTTGCTCTATAATTGCATTGGTGATTTATGGTAGTTCAGTGCACTTTTCAGAGGAGAGCAATACATATGGGCACAGGGAACTGTGCTATATTGCGCATTACTCAAGTATTCTGTCTCCTTACATGGCAATTTTAAATATTGGCATTGTATTATCAAACAATAATTTACCTTTACAACTTCTTGACTATCCCTTGAATCTGAAGCAAGAACATTCTACTTCCGTCACATGCTCGCAGTTATCAACCACTTCTAGCGTGTATCAGGTAATCATACTTGGCTATTCCGCTACAGCCTTGTTTTATGCATGTCAAGTAATAGTTTGTATGTATCGTGTGATTATTTTACCAATTGTTTGGTTAGTGCTTTCCAATTGATATACACCTTAGTTGTCGTCCCCTGGTGTTTATTTTCAGTTATAATTAGTGTTATCCATACTAATGTAAGTACTGTCTTTCAGGGAGATGCTGAAGCGTCCACCACATTGACAACAGCCCTAGATGTTATTCAGCAGCCTGAGGTATGGATACTGACAGCTCAACTGACCGTGATCTTTAGGACTGGAACACTTGTCGTTTGATTGTTCTACACCATGTTTCATATGTGGATAGCCGTTGATATGTACCTGTGCGGTCGACCCCAAGCGTGTGTTGTGTTTTCAATATTGTAATCCTTACTAATGCAAATACTATGTTTCAGGCAGTTGTTGAATCGTCAACCCACGCACTTGATGCGGAGCCTGACATTCAAGTAATTCCGGTGGAAGTGGGACCATGCGGATACAAATCGGCGCAACAGCTTTCGGAAGTGCGCACCACATTGAGAACAGCCCTAGATAATCTTCAGCAGCATGAGGTATGGATACTGACAGCTCCATCGAGCGTGATCATATAACGTGATTCCATTTGCTATACTTTCTTCCCTATTAACGCAAGTACTGTGTTTCAGGGATATGATGGAGCTTCCACTACAATCACAAGATCCCATTTAGATGATGAAGATGTAAAGAAATCGGAGAAATAAGTCAATTAAATCTGATCATTTTTAAATATTCCTTGATTCTTTTAGACAATGCAACATTTGTGGTTATCTCTTTATATGCACCTGTGCCGTCGACCCAAAGTGTGTGTTATGTTTACGATATCGAAAACCATACTAACGCAAGTACTGTGTTTCAGGGAGATGCTGATGCCTCCTCTTCAATACAATCATTCGTGGCAGTCCATGTAGAGCCAGAGGTATGGATACTGACATCTCCATCGAACTAGGTCATCAGAGCTCGAATACTTGTCGTTTGATTGTTCCACACAATGTTTAAATCGTGTTTGGCTGCTGAGATGTACATGTGTGTTCGTCCGCGCGTGCGTTTTACGCTAACAATATTTTGATACACAGTAATGAAAATACTATGTTTCAGGGAGTCGATGGAGCCTCATTCCGTGCTGTCTATGCGGATACAGAAAATATAGTCATTGCAGCGCAAGAGGAAGGGGAGACATGCGGATACGTATCGGAGCAACAGCATGCTGATGTTGAAGGTCGAGTCAAAAAAGTTGCAAAGAAAAGAAACCAAAATAAGGTTAGTTACAAACAGTTCATAACTTTAGAATTTTTTTTGTGCTGGGGACTATTATATGTTTTTTTCCAGTCAATTGTACTATGCTTTATCTTGTGTTTAAACTGAACATCCCTTTTCCAATCTGTCCTCTAGTTACCCGTGGGTCTACGAACTATACATACACAGACAGTGAAGCAAATGAGAGATGTGGCTTGCCAGACCATTTACACTATGGGGGAACTATTAATTCAGACGCGGCATGTTGAGACTCAGGATGCTCATGTCCAATGGCCAGAACATGAAATGAATGTGTCCGGAGAATCCAGCAAAGTTGTATTGGACCATTGCTACAGTACGACCGCACCACCGCAACAACATGATACTGGATGTATTAAAGATAGCTCTGAAGTAGTCGCAGATCAATTCACACAATCTACACCCGCCAAAGAATTGCCACCAAAAAAGCTGTCGACATTGTTGTGTTCTCCCATCAATGTTGAGGTAGCAGATGTTGAAATGACAGAACGAACCAGAAGCAGCATTCACCGACGCATCAGAACTTGATAGCAGCGATATTTCTTTCAAATGTGGTGATATGTCCTCAACGTCACAGGCCGAAACATCTTTGAAGCAGGATGACAGTCTAATTGAAGAGGGCAAATACATAGTATTCGACAGTTGTTTGATGGATATTAGAAGTATGCTGAAATGTGGGCATTCTGTCAGAGGGAAAGTATGTGGGAAGCCATTGATTCATGCGACTCGTCAAAAACAAGGCAGTAACGTCACAATACATGCCGCCTGTAGATTACATCATACGTTCTCATGATCTGCACAACCGATGCTGGGGAAACTGCCAGCAGGCAATCTACTGTGTGCAGCTGCATCACTTTTTAGTGGCTCCAGTTTTAGAAAGTTAGAGTCTTTCTTTCAGTTTGTGGGACTTCATTTCATTTCAAAGATGCAGTACCACAAATACCAACAGGATTATCCGTTTCCGGCCATTAGTGATGCTTGGAAAATTGAACAATTGTCTCTAGCAAGTACATTCGAAGGCAGACGATTCAGGCTAGCTGGCGATGGACAGTGCGACAGCCCTGGATTTTCTGCCAAGTACTGCACACTTTCAGGACATGGATAGTAAGAAAATTGTGAGTTTGGTGGTCGTGCAGGTAACACAATGTACATCCTCAGTGGCCATGGAAAAACTAGGATTTATAAAATCAGTGGAATATCTACAATCGAGGGGAACGCACATCGACCTCATAGCCACGGACAGACACGTTTGAATTGCCAAGACAATGAGAGAGCAGTTCCCACATATTAAACATCAATTTGACGTATGGCATCTTGTTAAATCAATCAATAAGAAAATCTCGGATGCAGGGAAAAAAAAAGGTTTGGAAAGTATTTTAGAGTGGTCCTAGTCTATCAGCAACCATCTTTGGTGGAGCTCAAAAACTTGTGAAGGGTCAGTGGAAATACTACTTGAAAAATGGCGGTCAATGATGCACCACTGTACCAATGTGCACCGCTGGTCAGAAAACCTACATTTCCACCAATGTGAACATGGGCCTTTATCCCCAGTAGAGGCATGGAAGAAGAAGTGGTTGAATCCATCTTCACCGACACACAAAGCCATTGAGAAGATTGTTTTCGATAAAACTCTATCAAGAGATTTGAGGGGACTGACAGAATTCTGTCACACAGGAGGTTTGGAGGTGTTCCACAATATGTGCCTAAAGTACAGGCCAAAGCGCTTGCATTTCAGCATACAGGGCATGAGACATAGGACTCTACTTGCCGTCTTGGTCCATAACAAGAATCTTGGCCGTGAACAATCTAGGACTAAGGGTAATGTAAGGATGCCTCGCTATACTAAGGCCTTCAAAAAGAAGTAAGCAATGGGTGAATAAACCAGTCTATGAGGAAATGGAGTTCGACTTTGTCAAAAGCCTTATTGTTGCTGTATTAGAGAAGCACAGATATGGAATTTTGAACGTTTCTGTGCAGAGCACTGATCCATTGCCACTGTGCCATGTCCACCCAAAGGAGAGCTGGTTGTGAAGTACAAATCCCGGTTTAAATAATTGTAATACGATTGTCTTTTTGTAAATACATTTTATTGTACAGTGTGCATTCAAAGTATGCTAACCCTAACCCCTACCTTCACCATCCTGGGTGCCGAACTACCTGGGTGTCATCTTTGAATTCTCTCTCTATTCACCTCATATTGCTGACCTTGTCTATATGTGTATGTATATATTTTTGTTGATGTAACTAATTTTCGCAATCTCTTATAAATGCTGGGCACTGTTAACCGAGGGGAGGCTTGCGTATTGCAAATAATAAAACAAACAAACAAACAATAAATCTTACTTTCAACTCAAGTCCTCGGGTACTTTATACTTTCCCTGACCTTCCCCAAAAAATTAAAAGTCTCAATAGTTATGGTTCTTTGGGGCTTCAAAGCTCGCAGACAACGAGGACAAAATTGGGGACTTAGAACGCGCCAAGCGAGCCGTTGCAGATGGGAGAGAAGCCAGTTCGCATTTGCACATTGAGGCGCACTACATAGATGGATTCGAAACTTCAAGTTCTCACAGATGGCTTTACTACGGGATGTTGCAAAGAAAGAATGTATGCTAATTTCTAGTGAAGGTCAGCGGCTTTGATTTTCAGCTCGCGCCCTGAAGAGGCCCACAACTCGCACTGGCAGTATAAGGTTCTATTGTTTTTTGACCTTGAGAGACAGGGACCATGCAGAAAGAACTTCATTTGAAGGAGGGGTTGGGGGGTGCAATAACGTTGGAGATGAGGCAGAAAATTCTTAAACTAGACCGAGTTTCATGTTAGTTCAGTATACGAAAAATCGTTGTCAAGAGCACAGTGGGATTTACGGACTGCATTACGCAGAGACACAATGGAAATTGCAAATATAATGTAAGTAACTCATTAGACGCTTTTATACCGGAATGAAGAAATGAATGAATGGATGCATGAATAAATGAATGAATGAAGAGCTTTGAAAAGGTTTGTGGGATCGTCCTTGTAGCGGGCACATGGGCATGCAGGTCCACATTCCACACGCATGTAGACAAAAAGTTGTTTCTCATGGTGTACCAACCTCGATTTATTTCGTTAGTTTTCGCATTGATTTTAGAGCCGAACATAATCCATTGCACTATCCTTGAAAGCTAATAGTTTCAGCTTGGCCGTAATAAATAAAATAAATAATATTAATAAAGATTGGCTGGCGAGACTAATTATAAATTTTATGTTTTCAAAATAGGTACATCCTTCCATTTTGCCCCTGCCACCAGTTTCAGACACCGGCAGACGGTTTCTTCAGCCGCCAGCTGCAGCTTAATGTAAACAACTGCACCATTCTGATGATTTTATGGGACGATCGCCAAGGGCCCATATGCCCTTACGCGGTACTAGCGGCTAGAAGCAACATATCAACCTTTACGCTGGCCTAGTGCCTACTTGATGGAACAGCCTTGCGGTTCAACGTGCGACAAAAGTGCCTCTTTGAACGAAAACCAACTCCCTGTGTACCATAAATGAACAGCGCGTGACTCACGATAACATTTTAAGGATTTGCGGATAGAGATAAAAGAAAATAAATGACTTTCGGAGTTCATATGGCAATTGCAGAATATTCTATAAACATTTAATGTCAAATAAATGTACTTTACCAAATTTACCGTGTTGCTGTTTGATTTTAAAGTACAGTTTCATATTCCGAATTGTGGCGCGCTGTGTTGTGAGCTGATCTGTGTTGGTTTCCGGGTTCTGTGTGAAGTCGCGTAGAAGACGGCTGGGCACATTTGCCTGCGCAGCACAGTAACGTCACGGAGAGAGGCAGGGAATATGAATGTTTTGATAATGTCAGGCTTAGGGGCGGGGGATATGATTTAGTGCCGCAAAAGCAGGTCCGCCAGGGCGATGGGGGTAATGATAGGATTATCACAAAATGGCAGCTCCCTGATGCCTATTTTCGCGTGCGTTTAATGGACGAAAACCTGGGTATGGTCCATAGGAAATTTTTCTAAAATCGAGCGACTTAGGCTTAAAAACACATGGCCGACCCGTAAGGGCAATACAAAATTTTGACCGAACCATTCCTTTAAATCCCCGTTTGTGAGGTGCACGGCAGTGTAAGGTTCTATTGGCTGTGCAAAAGGAGCAGGTGAACACATTATATTTCAAAAGGGTTGACTATGAAGGTAGGTGGGAATTGTCTCCTATGTAGTTAGTGTCACACTGCCACTCAATCCTATATTTAGTCAAATTGGGAAGCCATTCACATTCTTGCTTTCTGTTGGGTATTTTAACATATTGCATGATAAAAAGGTGCAGATGTGTCCCAACATGCATGTCCATTTGCCAAGCTTGGTATGGGCAGAAGTGTTGCTTTGTGGGTTGTGTGGGTGGTTTTGGGATGGGCCACCACTCTATATATTTCACTTGCAATCAGATGGAGAGTAGAGTCGGATCTGACAAAGTGAGCTAGATTTAGGCCTTTGGGTGCCCCATCAAAGCTTTGGGCTCTGCTCGCTGAGACCTTTTCATGAAATCTGCCTTGATCAGCGTTATGATTTACAATTTTCTTTCATCAGTAAAGGGCTGCCCAGCTGGCAGCAACACGTGGGGGAATGAATTGCGATCTACTCTCAACATAACATTGCCCAAAAGCTTCCTAAAAAGTGATAAGAATTGTGTCCCTAGCGTTTAGCAAGACAGCTGAATTTCAAAGGAAAGTCTCCACCAAAGACCCCAGTTGATAGATCAGTCTCTGTCTGCGTTCAAGAAGCAAAAGGGTAAATTAGCACCCTCGACGAGTGCAGGACGAGTGCGAGAGCCAGTCCGGTTGCTCTAAACCTGGGCTGAATCTACTGATGCATGGCCGGGTTAGGAACAACCCAAGTGCTCTGCGCACACAGCCTCCCCCAGCGCTGCTGTTTTCCCTCCTCTCCTGCCTCCTGGTCTACAATCCGGCCCCTCCACCACCCCACCACCCCAATACAATGCTCCTTAACGCAGGGGCTCCTGCGGCCGCACGGCTTCCTGTTACTATGCCATGGAAATGGAAGAGGAGCTCAGAGCGGAGCCCCACTTTCCATTTCCATGGCAACCCTGCCTGACTCTTCTCGGTCAAAGCTGCAAATGAAGCAGTGTGGGTGAGTTTTTATTTGTATTGCTAGTAGCACCTCAACGGTTTGCCTCAGGGTGCTGATAGCAATAATTCAGTGTCCTGCGGGCTACACCGGCCCGGTAACATCACCAGGCATGGCATTAAGGCCCTCGCCGGGCCCTTGGCCGACCGGCCAGTTGTCAGGGGTATTGACCCACATTTGAGTCACTAAGCTGCAACAGTTGGTGCTGTGGGCTTAGAAAATCCAAGATGGCCGAAAAGCCCACGTTGCGCCAGAAACCGCGCAGTTTTGCACACACCAAAATGGTCGCCTAACCTGCCACCCACCAGTGCGAGCGTGATGGACCGGAAGCGCCATGGGTAAAAGGTGGTGCCCAAGGAAAAACATCAGGGCCTGTTAGCTCAAAAGTGCTTTTAAACCACCTCTGTTTCTCTGAATGCAAGCTTAAAATGTCCATTTCAAACATTGCAAGATAGCTAATACAGGAGACCATCTGTTCAAAATCCGTTTTAATTAATGTCAAAAATGGCTAAAATTAGGGGCACAAAATTATTCTACTGCAGAATCCACACCTAGGCCATGTTGAGCAATGTTCATATACTATCAAGAAAATCCCCTTTTTGAAATGGAGTTAATTCAAGACAACTCCTAAAAAAATGGGTGCAGTACCGGCATTGGACACAAACCGGCGCTAGCGGTCTAAACTACAGGAGAACTGTACTTCAGGAGTTGCAAAAGGATCCTGAGCCAGCTGGAAACTTCAAAGCCTTTTGGTTAATTAGAATTCTTAAACACCTGCTGTTCCCAGAAGACAGGCTGATTCAATTAACAGTCCAAGAGGCTGGGAAACCTTCTCACCTCAGACCTCCACACAAGAAGGCAGGATATCACATGGCCCTGTTGATTGAGAAGGAGGGGTTTCTCCTCCAGCCTGCAGGACCCAACACAGTAGACTCTTTCCATTGAATAGGATATGCTGATTTGGGTGTTGACTGTAAACAGTGCCCTGCCAGCAAAGAAGGCCATGTGACCATCTGACTCCCCAAGCTTCTGGGGGCGGACCCAAACACTGAAGTGAAGTGAATTGAAGGCAAATATATGTTTTATAAGAATACTGATAACTAATTGTAACCAAATGACAGAAATGTACAACTTTGGGATCTTTAAAATGATACATTCACTCCCAGTTCAAAGGATAGGCTGGTCGCTCGGTGATGTTCTGAGGCAAAACCCTGGGAATTATGAATGCTGCAAACACTGTATTTATGCTAGAGACACGATAACTTAGATTAATATGCTCAGGAAGAGGGTACAGGTCTGCGTAAAGATTTGATGAAAAACCAATGTTGCAAAAGCTACCAAAAACGAAAATAAGTTGTCATTTTTGAATGCAAGCTCTTAGAAACATCAGAGTTGGAACAGAGACTACCTTATGTGATATATGATATGTACATGTAATGTCAACGACGTGTGTATCTGGGAAACCTGTTAGTTATGAAAAATTCATTTTCTAAGTAAAGGCAAAGGGGCGTTTCTTCAATAGACTGTAAGACTCTGACTCACTCTGACTCACTACTCCCTTCTCAAATCAGGTCAAAGAGAAATCCTTGACCTATCAAATCGTGAGTGGGTTGGGCATAGAAAGTTAGCATCCACACCCATTTTCAAAAGACATAAAAAGAGCCACTGGAAGCTGGACAGGGACATTCATTTTCCAACCTTCAACTGAATTCCTGCGCAGCACGCTGACAGAGAACTCCAAAAACCAGAACTCCAGAGATCCAGACTAACTCCAGAACAAAAACTCCAAAGAGCTGAACTCTTCAGCAGGCCTCAAAATCTTTTGCAAACTATTCAACCGCCGGGCTGTGCGGTTTGCTGCTTGCTAAGAGTCCTGTGTATCCAGAACAGAACCAGTACCCAGAAAGCAGTGCAGTATCCAGAATCCACTTGATCCAGACCAGCAGATCCAGATACCCAGACCGCTGTGAACAGAACCGGTGCCTGATTGACCCGCCGAGCAGAGAGAACCGAAGCTAAACTTGTTGACCAGATCCGTGACAAGGCCATTCCTTTCAAATTTATAGTGCGAGTACCCAGCTAGAACTGTGCAGAACCCATCTCTTAGCTTAAAATAATCTGATTCAAAACATTTGAACCTGTCCAGAACTGCATCATAGGAATCGTGTGTTCCTTCTCCGATTTAAACCTGTAAAGTATCATTTTGCCATTTTGAATCATTATTTCATTTCTGAAAAACGACCTTCACGAAATCGTCAATTTCTCTTGAACCGTTTGTGCAAGGAGCGAGTTTTAACTTTCATTTTAAAGCTAAGATTCTAGGCTTTTCACCGAACGACTTTGTATTCATTATACTTTTTCCGTAATCGCGCTCGACGCACTCGGAAAAAGTGCCGCGATTTGCGATTTGGCTCAAATTTCTTCACTTGTCAAAATAGCAGCTTCTTGCTTTCCTTTGCTGAAATTCGTTTGCAACCTCACAATCATTCATAAAGCATTGCTAAAGTGATCCTGAACTAATTTAAAGTAGCTATCACCCACCCTGAATCTCTTATAGGGAATTAAATATCATTTTTAGCATATTTTTCCCTTCTTTGCATACCACATTTAAAGTACTTTGCCTGTGTTTAAAATCATCCCTGTTTCTCTAAGCTTGCTGGGGGGAACGGGAACTGAACTACATTTGATTGTATTCCTGAGAACTGTGTGCTCTCCTTTCCATCTTTTTATATTGCATAAGGGGGGGGGGGGGTGAATTGCCAAAAGGGGGAAAGTGATTACATTGTCTTTTGTTGAAATCAAATCAAGGTTATCCCTGTGTTGCATTCTTTTCCATCATTGTTTTTCCTGGAAACCATAAAAGCATTTTCAGTTACCTTATCCTCCCTATACTAACTCTTAACTAATTGAATCAGTGTGCTAGTGTAACATCACCCATTGTTGATCACTGTCATCTGCCTAAGTGTGATATCAAATATTAATTTATTATAAAAGTGTGATATATATCTATTGTTTAATTTTTCAAATAAACCTTTTTAATTTGCAAAACACACCTACTTCTTGGCTCAGTGGGATCAGGGGGATTCTAAGAGAGGGGCGTTATACAAGGGTTCATCATCCAGATTATAACTTGTCATAAAAATATATAAATAAGGGCTTCCCTTGAGCAATCCCAGACAAGGCACTGATTTAGTGGGAATGCTTGATTGGAGTCATTAACAGAGTGTAGCCCCCAGAACGTGGGATTATTTCTAAAGTAAAACTTTACAAAATAGTTATTATGGCAGGAGACATGACCAATCCACTTCATCCTCAATTGGCAAAACCACCTAGATGGAGGAGAAAAGGAGCCCTTGAAGTATGAACCTCAATTAGACAGGTTATAAACAATAACATCCTAAAAAGAGCTACACATTGCAGGTTTCTATGCCTCGCCATTCAAGACATTTGCTACCAGTTTATTATCCTCTCGGTCAAGTCCACGATCGCCAGCAAGGGTATTTACCTAGCAGGAGACCTGCTGCATGAAGAGCGTATCTCCATATACCTCTACTTTGATAACTGATTGATTCTGAGGTCTCCAAGATGTCAGGAAGTTGCTCTCCTACCCACAGTGACTGCTGCAACCAGTGTCTACCTACAGTGGTGGCAAGCATCTTCAAACACCCGGGGGAGGACTCGGAGGAGGGGGGGGGGCGCTTTCAGCTCAACCCTCCATATCATCATGATTGTTTTGAAAGGCAGAGGTTGGGGACAATTTCTGGAGGACCGGACAACACAGGGGGCCTCATTACGAGTTTAGCAGTAGCTGTGCCCTTAATAAGAGCACGGCTACTGCCAAACTCTCTGCCGGCAGCGGCACCCACGAATTGGCCATTGCCGGCCCATTATGAGTTGAATGGGCTGGTAATTGCCCATTTGCGGGTGCCGGTATGGCCGGGCTCCCGATCCCCATTCTGCCCATAGGGCTGAATGGGGATGGGGAGCATGGTTGCACCAGCAACGTTTATAATGGTGCCGGTGCAATCACAAGTTCTGCTTGCGGGTGCCGTTCTGCACGCCTGGTCTGACCACCCGTGCAGAGCGGCACCCGCAAGCAGAACTCGTAATGTGGCGGTATGGTAATAACATAGCCGGTAGCACGCCGTTGTTGCCTTACCGCCACATTCGTAATGAGGCCCAAAGTCTATAGTTGGGACTGAAGATGATAATATTATAGCGCTCGCATCAATGGAGTTAAACGAGTTACCAAATCCAAACCTGTGGGAAGGGGACCCAACCTCATGTGAGTGAGGATTGTAAGCAGGAAAAGTATAACTAAGTGAATTGAAGATTACCAGTAACTACTCCAATCATTGCTGGCTGGTGACACTGAGAAGTGTTTTGATCAGATTTTTTGGGATTTTGTATGGGCTGTCCTTTTTAAGATGGCATTTAGGGATAGGTACTTGCGATCCATTAGGTCTATGATTATCAGTTGAGGGCAGCCATGGTGGTAAATGGATCCCTTTAAAAATATTTTTAGTTGCACGGCATAAACCAGGAATACCCCTCTGGCCCCAGGTTTTCATCTTTTTATAGAACCGCCAGCCCAGCTTTTCAGATTGGTTTTTGCAATGCCCCAAATAATGTGCAAAGATGCACCGAACTTCGGCTTTGAGTAAGTATTTGGCTGAATTCCGGCTGAAAAAAAAGCTATTCGGCTCCGGCCGAATAGTTTCTTGCTATTCGGCTGTTGCCGAATACTTTGACATTCTCATTTGAATACAATGCTACATGAACTCAGAAAGACAAATATAGACTTCAGTTTGCAAAACTGAATAGACTTAGACCAGACAAATTGCTATCACACAGCAGAAATATATCTTACATTGTAATCTGCTCTTTAGGACATGTTTTGTTACAGATTCTTAGACATAAAATGTGCTCATCTTTTATACTTGGCCTGCAACAATACAGGAAAATCTTTTCTTTTGGCGAATGTTTACGTGCACAGATACTTTCAGTTTCTGTCATGTCACTTCCCATTGCGTTCGTCATAGTCCCCCCTTTTCTTTTTTTAAGGACTTGAGTCCTGAGTTTAACATTATCTGATATTTTATCAGAAATGATAAGTTGCATATGTTTGTGTATTGGTGAGAAGGAGTGGCTAGGATATGTGAAAAGTGAGCAGCATTTGTTTGGGTGGGGTGAATAGTTCCGAGATGGAGTTCACGCATTTCAGATTTCCTCTTAACTTGTGTCCTGCATGAGCCGACATGAACCAATTTATACATTTCTATGTGAGCTGCAAAGAAGTTTTGAAACTAGACTACATCGACTTTGCAACTGGATTGGGAATCCAATGCATCTGATTCACAAAGGCAGTCCTTTTGCATTTGTGAAGCCTCCTACTTTAACTGGCACTGAATATGCAACAATCTTCTGTACATTTGGTCCCTTCATTTTGGTTAAATCTGCTTTTTCTGGGTTTTATATTTTAAATAAAGATGCTACATTAATTAAAATGAAGAGAAATAAAAGTATAGAATGCATTTCAAATGGTGCTTTATTTGTTTTTATAATAAGTGTGTTTTTTGAAGTGTGGAACATGATTTATTAAATAAAGCAACTATTCGGCGGATACTAAATATGCTATTCGGTACAGCCCTAATCGTACGTGATATTTTACTTTACTTTCACTGCACAGTGTGATGTCTAATAGGTTTTTGTCAAACAAGTTTTTATTAAAAAAGAACACCAATTACAATTCTCGTTTGCATATCATTTCAAGATGCAATCTGAAAATATATCAGTCAAAAACCTTTAAAATAAAACATGTTTATTGAATTGTTAAATAATGAGTTGGAATGGATTTCTAAACCCTGGTCTCGTGAACAGATGTTCAGGAGGGCACCCTTGTTTAGTGAAACAGGGAATACTTCTGTGAAGTTAGCCAGGACCATTCAAGGTAGCTTGAAGAGTAGTCAAGGCTAGGTCTCAGGAGTAGTGGGGATCCGAGGTCTATAAATATACAATTTATTAGGCCCACAACAAACATAGGTGATTAATGCAGAAAACAGTAATACTACTACTTAAAACACACACTAGGTAAAATATATGTACAGTCACTTTTCGGTAAAAGTGCAGATTCCTGCCAAAACCTGTAAGGAGGGAAAACAAACAAACTTTATCACAATGTCCAACTCCAGAAATGAATATCCCTAACTTAAAGTCCAGCCCTACGAAGATTGGAGCCATGTTATCAATGTTATGTTTGTGCGCAAAAGCACTTGTCGATGCGTAAAGCTCACAAGTGACAAACTTCAATGGGAAGGAAAAGTTAGAAAAGGACACTGGAGTGTGAGGAATTCGGTTCCAAGAGTCAGAAGTGGGTCTGCTATGGAGAACAAAGCTGTCCCCAACTTTTGGATAACTAAAGGAAGCAAGAGCCACGCAAGTCAAGACAAGTACCACAAGGTATCCTTTGTGCGTAAAAACAGTATGGAAGAACTAGAGGCCACTGGTAAGAAGTATGATTATTCACCGCCTTTAGCTCACTCTGCGTTCAAACTTGGCAGGTTTGAAGAAGGTCGCCTGGACTCACTGGTTATGCTTCAAAGCGCACAGGCGCTGCGGGTGCGGATGCAGGTCGGATTTACATAAGGAGCTCTCGTCAAGATTTCAGGACAAAGAAAGCACTGATGCAGCTGGTCTCAGGACACTTGAAGAAAGGTGAGAAAGTCGCCAGCAGCGACCACCACTGTGGCACAGTGACGCAGGAGCGCCCACGTCTCACGGACTGACGCGCGCTTCTCTCTTGCGGCCCAAAGCAGTAGGGACGATGAGCTTTGGCAAGAAGGTGCTTTGCAGTGCGAACTAGGGTTCTCCCAAAGGCACCAAGGAGACGTTGAGAGTAATTGGTCCCACTACTCAAAAGGGTTGAAGCACCTTTGCAGGTCTTCGGAGATTGAGTGCAAAGCAGGGCTCTACTGGGGCAACAACAGGCTTAGGGCGCCAAACCTTCTCTGCACGGTTCCGGACAGTCCTTGGATCTGCTTCACTTCTCTGGATACTTGGCTCTGTGTAGAGGTTGATTCGGACCTCAGGGTGATCTGCAGTTCTGCACTCATCATATCCTAAAATCCAGTGAGTGCTCGTACCCAGCTGGCCATCGAGGAGATCTGCTCCACTCATGCATGCCATCAGTGTCCAATCAGGAGCCACTGCGGCTCTCATGCTCTCGTGCACGCCAGACATCCTGGCACCAGTAGTGTGGACTGGGACCAGCCCGCTTCCTGGGTACCCACACACGTCACATGCATTAGCCTGTGAAAAGCGCTGGCTTTCGCAGGAGAATGCATTCCCAAATGAGGATTAGCCGGGTCACAAAGAGCAAGGGGAAGGCCAACGAACAAAATGGCCAAAGGAGGAGACAAAAGACCTTGTGGAACAGCCATAACGGACACTAGTCACAGTCATCAGCCACACACAGTAAACGGGCGGTATGGTTCATCAAAATGCATAAAAAGGATTCTGCTGCCACCAATCTACTTCTAGGCACCAAAAATCCTTAAGTAATGTCTAGGGCCCGCAAACGCAAGGACCCCAGTGTGCGGTACTGTAATGTACTTTGCGCACTGAAATACAGTTGCTAAAAGTGGCAACAATGTCATAAGAAGAAGGGAAACAATGTTTCCCAGTACTGACTGTCAGAAGGACAATTCAGTTTCCCCAGAACGATGAGCGAAAACCCAGTGGAGTGCAGTTGAAGACTGTGCTCCACTGGCAAAAATTCAGCACAGGAGGATGAAACAAAAGCAAAAAGTTGAGGGGTCCACAAATATAGAGGTAAAATAGTAGTAAGTGAAAATGTACCTAACAATGAGTTTGGATGAAAGCAGTAGCAAATTGATGAAGTTAATATCATTGAACCACCCTTTACTTAAAGCCATACCTATCCATGTCTGGGCTAGCGTATACAGTTCTCATTGCAGCACACTAAAATGCTGTAATGCCAAACGATTCAGCCACAAGAATTGTCTGTTCGCCAATATCTCTGCTGTTAGCCTCTCTAAAGCCAACATTTGTCAACGTATATTTATCTATACCATGCCAGACGGGGATTCCTTCCAGTTCAGTGAACACCTCTTACCAAGTTAGCCATGAGTAGGATCACAATGATCAACCCATCACTGGGTGTTCCCAAAGTGTATATATATTGTCCACTAAGATTCTCAGCAGAAGTAGTCCTGGATCCCAAGAAAGAGCTTTCCCAACTACTCCTCTGAAGTGAGAGCTAACCACCAAAACGGTTGCAAAGGAGGAAACAACCACCATATAATCGAGCAATGTACCCTGCCACCACATTCCCTCCAACAATCTTCCAGATTGTATGTCTTAATAGCATGTACACTAGTAGGCATTCAATACCATCTCTAAATTAGCTTAAAAGGGACTTGCATATTGCGGACACAGAGGATATCTTGATTCTAATTCAGATCGATTCCCGTTCCTCATCTGTGACATACCTTCCCAAATCCTCTTCCATTTGTTCGGATAAGCCCATCTTGTCATCCAAGAAGAGGATGCCTACATTCTTTATAAGCAAGAAACCCTACACTGCAGATAGTCGAATCGCTCTGAAACACCAAACCTTTTTTTGCATGCAACAAAAGACCTAATACTTCCTCTTTCAAAAGATCGGATAGCCCGATATAATCGGCCTTCTCCCAGCTGGAAAAACTGTCCCTCTCCAAACCTGTGGTAAAATCAGGATTTCAAAACATTGTGTATTTGGAGATGGGAATGTTATGAGTTAGTTTCCCTGACAATCCTACACCAAATTTCAAACACACTTCTTTACACATGCTTAATATATAAAGAGGACTGTCTATGTCTTTGAGGGAGCCGTGTAAGATCCCACATCGATTGTCCATTCTCTGCACAGTCCATTTCCCACCAAGAGTTGTTAGACATCCTTTGGCTCACTCACTCAAAATGGGGATGGGAGAAACCATTGTTTAAGATTTGGGGCATCCCTCACCCTCTTATCTACACTAGCCAGTAAAGCTCCATGGGCAACTCTCGACTTCCTACCTCCATACAAACCCCAACAAGTTCTTGTTTTCACACAAAATAACTGCACCACACAGTAGTCATTTTCAAGGGTTTGTATTGGTACGGTTTATGCAAATCACTTAGGTACCCTTTGTATTGACACGTGTTTTGGCTTCACTGGTGCCTTTTTCAAAATAATAGGGTAAATGTTCAAATCACATATTATATGAATCACACAGCCGACTCGCGTAACTCGGAAGACACTGTTTGGAGGAGGGATTGTAACATGGGATTTTGCAGAGTTCAAGGTGGATTATAGCCACATGCCATTACTTTCCAGACCGAATATGTGATTTGAACATATGCCCTATTATTTTGAAAAAGGCTCTTTGAACCCTCCAGGAGGAGGAGGGAAGGAGAGACAGAGTGCGGGGGCGATTTGTGAACAGTGATGTATTGGCTAAGGAGTAAAGGTGGTTCTGCAGTGTGAGTAGTTTTGTAAGAGTGGGTAGTTAATGTAGTGTAAGGAGTGACTGTGAAGTGATTGTTATTCAGCGAAAGGAGGGTGCTTGAGTAGTGGAGGCAGTAGAAGTGGTTTGGTGGGAGGAGTTGTGGTATGGAGGGAGAAGTAGAACAAAGGAAGTTTTAGTAGAGGAAAAGGACTAACAAACGGATGGGGCAAGACCTAGCAGTAGTGAGAACATCCAACAGGTAGATGAGTGACTGGAGGAGTGTGCCAACAGGTACAGAGTAGTAAAGGGAGTGATGAGAGTGAGCATATTAGACGAGGGAGGGACGGATGTCCCTAGAGTTCTGAATCACTTGTTACAAAAGATCTTTGAACTGTCCTTGAGCATTGGAGTGTTTCTTGAGCCATCTGTGACAAATCTCTTTTTGCTTTAAGAATCACAATCTGTTAAGGGTGGGGCTATCTCCCAAGTTGAAGTTTTAGAGCAGCACCATTAATTAACAGTTTCTGAAACATCATAAAAGACAATAAATCTGTGAACCCTTTTTTGTCTATTTAGGTCTGATTTATGATATGATATGGCATCTATAAAGCACCCGTACACAAGTGGTTCTAGATGTGACAAGACAAGGAGGGGGAAACAAAGGGAGGATAAAACAACAATCTTACAAGGTCTTGTGTCATTCAGATCGCGCAAGTGCGGGGAAGAGGGAGGGGAGAAGTGCCAGGGGGGCGGGGGGCAATGGAGAAGTGCAGATAACTCAATAAGTGCAGCCATCGGGTGGCTCATAAGCGCAGAGAGAAGGGACTATAGGGTTGCAGGTACAGACCCTTACGTGCTGGGGTAGCCCAGAAGCAGTGCAAGGGCAATGGATGTGCAGGAGCCTGGGCCTGAGTTCAGAGAGTAGCCAGGTGACCAGTGCACAGCGCAGTCAGGGACATCCGCAGGGGAGAGGAAGAGAAAAAGCAGAAGCAAAAAGAAAGGTCTTGAGTTACTTCGGGAAGCAGAGGTGGTTCTGCTCAAGTTTAAGAGAGGCAGGAAGGCTGTTCCAGAGGGATGCCCCAGACGAGGAGAGAGATCTACCCCAGCTCTCTGCTTGGAGAAGCGTCCGACACTCAGAGAGTTGGAGGTGGATGAACAGAGAGCTCGAGAAGGAAGATGTTTAGGAAGAAAAACGTTATAGGTAGTGCGGCCCCAGGCCCCAGAAAGCCTTGTGGATGATGCAAAGGGTCCTGTACTTGACCTTTGCAGCCACAGGGAGCCACTGAAGAGATTTCAGAGCTGGAGAGATACGATCCCTGGACTTGTGGCAAGGACAAGACTTGCAGTCCTGTTCTGGATAAGTTGTAAAGGTCGAAGGGTAGAGACAGGCAGATTTAGAAAGAGGCGGTTGCAGTAGTCCAATCTAGTGAGGACCAGGGGGGGAAGAGAGAGAGAGAGAGAGAGAGAGAGAGAGAGAGAGAGAGAGAGAGAGAGAGAGAGAGAGAGAGAGAGAGAGAGAGAACTAATGAGGAGGATCTCAGTCTTACTGGCAGTAAGGCAGAGATCATTGGTGGCACACCAGTCCTGAATTGCAGCCAGACAGTCTGGTATGAGAGAAGGAGCAGAGGTGGCTGAGGGGAGCATGAAGGAGAGCTGGGTGTCATCCACATAAAACTGAAAGCTGGAGCAGAAAGTAGCGATGCAGTGGGCAAGAGGTGCCAGTTAGTGGTTGAAAGTGGCTGAGGGGAGCATGAAGGAGAGCTGGGTGTCATCCACATAAAACTGAAAGCTGGAGCAGAAAGTAGCGATGCAGTGGGCAAGAGGTGCCAGTTAGTGTTTGAAAAGCCAGGGAGAAAAGGTAGACCCCTGGGGAACACCACAAGTAGAGAGAGAGATAGAAGAGAGGAAAGACTCCAGTTGGACCTGAGAGGGTTGGTCAGTGAGAAAGGAGGTCAACCAGGCCAGGGCCTAATCAGTGATACCCAGGTTATCACAGAGGCGATTGTTTTTGATACGGTCAACCGTGCCATCCTGCTCAAAGTATAGATCAAGGAGAATGAGGACAGAGGAAGATTGGAGTCGAGATTAGAGAACAGGTCTTCACGGGTGTTCAGGAGAGCAGTTTCCATGCTTCTGGCAGACTGGTGGTCATGGAGACAACCAACAGATTCAGTATGCAGATTAAGCTGGGAGATGGCAAGCTTTTCCAGGGGTTTGCCCAGGAAAGAAGTGATGAAGACTGAGCGTAAGTTAGCCAGAGAGGAAGGATCGGCAGAGGGCTTCTTAAGAAGGGGGGTGCACAAGTGAGTGCTTGAGGGGGGAGGGGAAGGTTACAGTGACAAAGGAGTGATTGCAGAAATCGGCCAAGGCTGGTGCAAGGGTGTCGATGTGGTCCTTGATGGTTCTAGATGAGAAGGGGAGAACCTGCTGTGACGAGAATTTCATAGATCAGACTTGTCTAGAAACATCGTCAGGGGTGAACAAGAGAAAGGAGGATGAGAGACGGCCACAGACGGGACAGGAGTGGTAGAGGAGGAGGAAGAGGAGGTAGAGAAAGAGTGTGGACAGGATGTCCTGGTTTTAGGGGTGAAATAAGAAGCCAAGGCCGTGTAGAGGGGCTGGGAGGAAACAGGAGAGGCAGACACTGCAGCAGGATTGGCCAGCTGCTTGCAGATTTTGAAAACTTGAGCCAAGTTGTTAGATGCCACAGAGACGTGGGTTTGGATGTAGGCTCTCTTTCTGGAGAGGACAGAGAGTCTGTACTGCCTTTGTTATTACATTACACGGGATGATAGATTGAACAATCCCATTAGCGTGATTTAAAAAGGCAAAAATAATATCTAGATCAGATGAGGAATGGCAAACAGGCTTCCTAAAGCCGTTTACTTTTCTTGGAATCTTCCTTCAAGATCATTTTCCAGGCTTGGCCATCGAATTTGCGCTTCTCAGCTCTGGTAGTGGAAGTATGTTACCCCAGGGATGGACTCCCTGTGAGGATCTGCCACTGTGGATGTGAATGAGTGGAGGGGCGGCGATTGGTTAGCGATAATTAGCTCGCCTATTGGGTCTGTTGTGTTTTGGAGCGACGCCAAAACGTTGAAGAGCTGACCAGACATCTTGGATTTCACTTTTTGGTGCTGGACTATTTTGGAGCTGGTGTTTTGTGCTCCAAGGGATAGGGCCCTTTAGGTGGGTGGATTTCAAATATTTTTTATTTTTGATACATTTTCCCTATGCAAGTTCTACAGGATGATGCTGTAGGGAAACACATGCTGGGTTCCTACTGGCAGCAGTTACATTGTGAGATCGCTGGGAAAAAAGTGGCATGCTTTGGGTTTTTAGGTGTGGTTTACGGAGTGAATGCTACAAAAAAAATAATCATAGTGTGTCTCTGATATTCAAGTAAACTCATGAAAAGAATGCAGAGAGAGAATTTGGTGGTTCAATGCTGTTCGTGTACACTTGTTAATGTTAAAAGGTATTTGTATCACGCACCATCACCACCAGAGTGGTCCGGAGGCTTTCTGGCAGATCTGAAATGGAGGGTGTGTTTAAAAAGAAAAATGTAAAAAAGGGGAGTGGGAGTTAGTAGGGTGTAGTGGGAATAGGAAAGTGAGAGTTTTGATTTCCTGTTGGCAGCTTCAGTTCCGTTTGCACCATTCGCTAAGCTTGAGTGCGGTTTTCGGGTTGGGTCGACTTCCCATGTGCTGTTGTGAGGAATTGAGTTGTTGTTGCAGTGTGGTGAAGTGCATGCCAAATGCTGTGCAGAGATGTGGTTGTGTGAGTTTCTGTATGGGAATAGTATGCAGAAAGTTGAGGCTTTAGAGTTGGGTTAGCGAGGTTTCCTTACCTCTTTGTCTTTGCGTTTCTCTGCTTAACATCTAGGATTATCCTGTGTGTATGCTATTGTAGTTTGTCCGCTTAGTTGGCGGGCATGTTGAGGATGGGCAGTTTTCCTCTGTGTTACTCTAATGGTATGTCTACCTGGCTCGAGCAGATGAGTTCACTGCCCTGGGTTGGTGACGATTGTGATAAGAGGGATCTGGTCACTCCCTGCCCATACCTTGGGGGTCCTTACTTACCCGAGTTCCCTCGGTGGACTAGCTGTGTGTGAGCAAGGGTTGTTGGGGTGTCCTCCCCCACCCTTCGGCTAGGGGAGATTAATTAAGTTAGAGTCCTGGGTTACTCCTTAAGCTTCTGGTTTCCCGGTGGGTGCTTGCTTCCTAGTCGTTTCCTTCTGGTTCTGGAGCAAAGTGCCAAGTTTTGAGTATTTTCCTGAATTCCAACTGATCACTTTTGTTGCATATTAATTTTGCTAGGTAATTCCAGGTTATTGCTACCAGGTGCGAGAAAGATGATCCTCCAGATTTCTTTTTATTGTATGGTTTTGGTTCTAAGCAAATGATGTTGCTTGATCTTAGTGGTCTTGTCAGATGGTAGACGGTTATTTTCTCTTTTAGGAACTCTGCTCCTTGGCCGTAGATTGATGGTGAGTGTTTTGTGGGTAAAAGAAAGGAATGGTAGGAGCCTTTTTGCTGCGTGTAGGAGAAAGAAACATTTCTTGATTACAGCATTTACTTAAGGCTCAAGTGTTAGTTCGTTGCCGATCAAGATTGCCAGGTTTTTTTACTATTGTTGATGGAGTCGGTGCTGTTGCAAGTTCTGTCGGGGTTCATTTGAAAGGTTTGATCCATATAGTTTCTGTTCTGTTTGTTAGGAAGGATTTTATCCGTAGTAGGGCTAGGTAGGTGATTCCTATTTCTTCTGATCTCCTCATTAGGATGTTATGGTTGACTGTGTCAAATGCTGCAGAGAGATCCAGAAGTATTAGAGCAGTGCTTTTGTCTGAGTCTGTATTAGCCTTTTCGTCGTCCCAGATTGAGAGCAGTGCCCTTTTCGTTTCTTCCATTGGTCTGAAGCAGACTTGTGCTTGATCCAGTAGTATGTGTTCTTTTATGAATTCTTGTGTTATTCTCTGTACGTATGTTTGAGCAGTTTTGCTGGGTATGGGGTGTTTGAGAGATCCTACACATTTCCTGCTGTGTCCTTGAGGAGCAGCTTGATGGATGCCGAATGGAAAGATCTCAGTACTTTCCCTGTTGAACGTGATTGGTTGAAAAGGTTTCTGTAGTATTCCATGGAGGTTCCTTGTGTGATGATTGATGTGTGTGTATCTGGGGGACAGGGATCCAAGGGGGCCCCCAGCTTTGTTGCTGTTGCTTACCAGCTTGATAAATGTTTCCACTGAAATTTGGGGGATGCTTTGGAGTTTGTTCTGGCGATCTTTGGGTGGCTGGCTAGTTTGCATGTTGTAGTTACTTGGTCTGCTTTGTATGATTTGTTGGATGGTGCCGATTTTGGTTTTGAAGTGGTCTGCAAGGTTGTTGCATAATTTCAGTGAAGGTATTGGTGTGTTGCTGCCGCCAGGGGGGATTGTCATTTTGTTTATGATTTTAAACAGTTCTTGTTGAATGTTGGCTGCTTTGGTGATTAGGTTGTCTTATTTCTTTTTGGCCTTATGGATTTCCTTTTTGTATGAGTGAATATGTCCTTGGAATTGTAATTAGTTCACCAGCTGTTTTTTCTTCCTCTATTTAAGTTCCAGCTTTCTGTTTTTCTTTTTTCATGGTGCAAAGTAGCGGGTAAACCATTTTACTGTTGCTATTTTTCGCAATGATCTTGTCTATTGTTCTGTTGATCCATATGTGTAGTAGTTCTGTTTTTCTGTCAAGGTCGGCTTCATCAAGAGTCATTGTGGTGGTTTGTTCATTTCAAGTAGTTCTACTAGTTTGCAATTTTTGATGGTCCTCCAGTTTCTTTTTACAATCGTTGGAAGTTTGTCGGGTTGTTTGATTGTTGATGTGGCAAGTGTGATCACGAAGGGGATGATGACGTGGTCGCTCCAGAGGATCTGCATTGGTGGCGTCGTGGTGATGAGGTTTTTGTTGGGAGAATATTGCGTCTAGTGTATGTCCTGCCACGCGAGTTGCTCCTTTGACTAGCTGATGTAGTTTCATTGTCCTCAGTTTTTTTGCTAGTGATTTTTGAGTGTTAGCAGTTTCTTCGTCAAACCAGATGTTGAAGTCTCCAAGGATTATCAGGTGTTCCTGCTCTATGGCTCGGTGGGTGATGGCTTCAGTGAAGTCGTCCATGAATGTTGTATCATATGTCGGTGGTCTGTATATCAGGATGAATTTGAGGTTTGTCTTTGGGTTTGCTGTTAGGCGATTAGGGATTGACAGTTTTTGATGGTTAGCGGTTGTTCAGTTTCAATGTTCAGGCGTTACTTGTATGATATCGCCAGTCCTCCTCCTCTTTTGTTTTTCGTTGTTTGCTTGGGAGCAATTGAAATTGTCGGGGAGGCAGTTATGCAGTGTAATTTTGTAATGGTCATCTAGCCATGTTTTGGTTATGAATAAGATGTTGATACCTCTGTTGCACAGGAGGCCGTAGATCTTTGTGGCATGCTTAGACATTGATCTAGCGTTGATTAGGTTGCAATGGCTCTTTTTGATGTGGTTAGGTTTGTTTTTTTATCCTAGTTTTGTCTTGCAGTTGTTTAGTTGGAGTACTTCTGTTTTGTTGTCGTAGATTGGTTGGTGATCCGCAGAGTCTGCTTTGTCGTTAAGGCTGTCTGTTAGGTTGATGGTTGGGTTGATGAATTTTTCTGTTTCCTCGTCTTCTTTGTTTTGATGAGGTTGCTGGTGGTGTCCTTGTCTTTTTGTGATGTATGGAGTGATGAACGAAGTGAGGACTTTGGTTTTGTACCTTTCTCTTCTGGGGTCCTCTTCTTTTTTTGCGCGGTTCCAGTTGTTTGTCAGCGTGTTCGAGTCTGTCAGTGGCATTGGAGTGTCAAGGTGTTGCCGTGGTAGCGAGGTACGGTGTGCGATCTAGGTATTTTTCTCTTTTCATGATGTGTGTTCTGTTGGCTGCAATGTTTGATGGGGTGGGCTCTGTATTTGTGGTGGTTTCTACTGGAGGCGGGTGAGGGTGTAGATCGGTTCTGTTTGTTCCTTGTTCTGATTCTCTTTGGCATCATCCAACTCTGTGTCAGGGCATTTATGTGGTCCTTGGTAGTAGGATTGTTAGGGTACTGAGGTTACAGGGACAGTAGCACGCATGTAGGGCCTTGTGTGCTTTAGTTGGATCCGACTCTTATCCTCTTGCGAAGTGACAGCTGGATGTCCTCTATGGGTGGTTGTCTGCTTAGTGGGTTAGGTTCTGTTGTTCCTCTATCTATTGGTGGCCTGTCTAGGAGGGGCTCTGGTTGGGTACTATTTGTTAGAAGAGGGCAGCGCAGTTGGGTATGGGATGTGGGCGACTGGTTCCTAGTTAACTTGGGCAGTGACCTGGCTATCTGTACTAACTTTCAGTGGTTGCTGGGTGTTCATGGGTGAAAGGGCAGGACTAGGATTTGCAGATGGATGGTAATCGGAGATCACACTTGGATTTGAGCTTCCTAGATAGCGGGAGAGAATCCTAGGTTTCACAAAATGGCAGTCAGTTGAGTAAAACACACCTAGATTTGAGCTTCCTCGATAGTGGGAGAAAAGGCCCAGGCTTCATCATACAATGGATGCTTCAATGTGTGCCTGTAAGTTGGGTGCACACTAGACCCCTCAGAGTGTGTTGTGGGTGTGTATGTTTACTGGGTGAAGTACTTATTGAAGGAGGGGTGGGTTTTAGCTATAACATACAGTGAGAGAACCACCCAGATTCAATGTTCCTGGGTATTGCGAGTAAGGCCCAGGTGCAAGCTATAACAGTATGGACAAAGTGTAGCAGGTAGTCACTTATTGGGTGGTTAATAGGGTAACAAGAGAGCATGAGTTGGATAGTGTGGTACAGTGTGTGTTATTTTCTCAATGCGCCACACACTTATCTTTCAAGTAGCTGCTGGTTTACGACTGCGTCCCCTGCGGACACCTGAGGACACCTTCCAGGCTTGCTTATGTTGGGGTGGTCCTTTGCCTCGGGGTCCTTCGCAGAGGGGCTGTAATGAGCAGGAGATGCCCTAGATGGTTTCCATATGAGGGCTGCACGGCCCAATCAGAGGTTGGGATGTGAGGGAGAGGGGGGAGTTAGAGGGAGAGGGCGGTGGGGACCAGGAAACTGCTCCAGGCAGTGGGTGGGTTAGAGTGCAAGGTGCGGCGTGTAAACACCTTAAAAAACAAACATATTGAAAGTGGAACAAAAATGGGGTCGCTGACACTAGGGGAGTCGGGAAGTGCAGAAGGGGAGGCAGGGAATGGGCGAATACGGCAGACAACAACGAAGAACCTTGCAGCTGTATAACAATGCCGGTGAGTGAGCTTGCACTGGGGGATGACCCTGAGTGGGCCTTTGTGTCCAGCTGTAAAACCAATCAGAGCACTCGGGCTAGATGGGGGTGGAAGCGGGGAAAGGGGCTAGGTAGTGCAGAAGGGTGCACTCACAGAACGAGTGCAGAGTGAAATTGCAACATGCCTATGATGTCTGTGTACTCGCTATCCCTTTTGAAGAATTTAATTTCCTTCACTACATAATTCAGTACTCTTAAAAATACTGGAAGTGTCCATGCAGTCCCCCTACGAGAGGAAAACATAACATTCTCTGTTCGGCATGGAAAAGGGCTTGCAATTACTACTGTTCTCTTGTTTCCAGTTCACAGAGTTGGAAGTTGTCGTGCTAAAGAAGACCTTAACTGATTTCATGTGACTGTCCCCTGACCTGAGAAAACAACAAATTGAGGCTAACCAAAGGATCCTTCCCAAACCAAGCCCAGGCCCATCATCTACTAGCTTGGGGAGAGGGAGCACTTGGCCCACCCGGTCACCCCCACATGACTTTCTTGTAATCGCACCGTGGACAGCAATAATTGATGAGGAATGTGCTTATCCATCCATTATCCCTTTACCAGGAACTGCAGTAATAAAGCACACGTGTGGAAAGTGGGATAAGAAGATGCAGGAAAGTCAAACAGGATCGTTTAACTGCGATAAAATCTAAAATAATGTAAATTTGCAAAAGATACATCATTTTAGATCTGTTTAGATCTGTTTAGAAGACAATGATTGTAAACTCAGGGATCCACCAATCCCACCATATAAAAATCGTAATAAAAAAAATAAAAAAAGAGCACACACCAGGCAAGAAACAACATTGTTTATTACAGCTGAGCGAGCACAAATCTGGACTGGAACTGATTGATGAGAGCTGGCATCTGTGCATACAGTGAACGTTAGTTTTATACTACAAATACAATGGCCACGGAATTATACACATTTACAGCTTGAATCTTCATATTTTCTACTGTTCCCAATAAACTCATTGACTAAACTACGTCATATCCTTAGAGCCAACGTATGTTAGTAGAACGTGATTGGAGCTAACAGATAAACAATATCCCATCTCATCGCCTCCATATGTGGCGCCAAATCGGTTTTCAACCTTCTGAGGAACAGTTTACAATTAATAAAATAACATTTGTGCTGACCGCCGGAACTTTATTATACTGCCATTGGTCAGCACCATTGAGGAAAGAACACGAGACACATTGCTTCCGGTGGGAAGGGTGGATATTCACACTGTACCTGCTAGATATCCGCCTTCACAATCCTTGTAGTGGATACTCGGCAGGATTGGCTTGCCGCCTCGTCATTACATCATACAGTGTCGTTTTAGCTGCTTCAGTCTTGCCTGTGATGCGCAGCTTGCGCTCTTTCTCCCTCCTCCCTGGCCCGCGGGGTGGTGATCATGTGTTTAGAGCAGGGTTTCCCAGTCAGGGCCCACCGTGGCGGCATCCCTGCTGAATGTGTTTCCCTGGGTTATTTTTCCCTATCTGGTGCTAATCATAGAGAGGTGGTAGGTGCACCCACCTATCTGGTGCTGAATTAGCACCTTTAATACAATTGGAAGTAAAAAGAAAGCTGAAATTGATTTAAGGAGGGAAGATTTGCAGGCAGCTATTGGAGACCAGGACCAGGGCAGATTCTGGAAAATGTTAACTTTTGGAAATGATTGCCTGGCACCTACGAGGACTATTACAGGCAATTTGTGGTTCGAACACTTCAAAGGTGTTGGGACAGTTGAGCAAGCAGTACCGAGGTGAGGGGGTAATTAAGGGTGTAATGAAACTCATGGTGGCAACAGTAAAGACAGACAAGTGATCACAGTTCAAGGGCGTTTATTGACCTTTATAATGGATAAGAAACGCCAAATCTAAAATTAAATCTAAGATGGGAGCATGCTACGACCAACAAATAATAATAATAAGGCAGTCCTAGTGGCGCCCTGTCAAATAAAAAGGGCCTATTTTAAAAAAAAACACGATTGCCAATCCTTACTACTAGCTACAAAAAGAGTGTGGGATAATGTTCACCAGAAAAGAAAGAAGAAGTGTTCACAAAATGATAAGTCAGGATGGAATGGCTGGGCCTCCCTTCCCCATGTTTGAAGCACGGGATAATGCGGTATTCTCGAGCACAGCACATTCCTGGGCCTTGACAGCACGAGGTTCACAGTTCAGTTCAACGATATCAAAACCCCTTAAGAGGCTAAGTCTCTTTCCTGCAAATGTCTCTTGCCTTAGAAGGTTTGCTGATTCAAAGTACCAAACAAAAGTTCTCTCGATGATCTTGCACCTTGGACGATTGCTCTTCACCCCTAGGATCTCCCTCTGCCGGGCTCGGATCCTCCTTGCAAAAATGGGCCTCCCTCTGCCGGGTTCACTACGGCCTCTCAGATATTGCTCGTAATCTTTAGGAACCTTAATATCTGTTTAGACAAACAACAAGGTGACACTCTCGGGTGTATTATTCTTCACCCCTTTTCGTAGAATGGAAAACAAATAAACAAACAAAAAGTTCTTTGGGCAATTGCTCTTCGCCCCTGGGATCTCCATCTGCGGGGCTCGGATCCTTCTTGCATAAACAGGCCTCCCTCGTTTGGGTTCACTATGTCCTTTCTTCAACACAGTTCATGTATTGCTCAGTTTTAGCTAAAAGCAGGGCTTCTTTCTAATTAGCTTTCTTTCAACATCCCTTGGTCAGGTTCACATTTGCCAATTTTCACAGTTCACAATCGTAGTGGAAAGCAAGGGTCCCTTGCCCTGGCTTTCCTCTGGCAACGGGAGACTTTTGATTAAACAAGGGAATTGAGGTCACTCCGACGCCTCACGCCACCCTTTCCTAGGGCCTTCTTGTTGTTGTAGTTTCAAAAACAGGTCCCGGTCAAAGTCTTTCGAATGAGCGCCCACATGGTGCCGGACCCCTCTGCACCTGGACCTCAACTGGGCCTTCTTTAAAGTTCAAACCTACACACAAGTTCTGTCATCTTGCATTCAAAAGGTGGCTACTCACAACCTTGGGCTTAAAATAGTTTGGTTTGAAATCAGCTTCCTCCAACTCACCGGCTGTGTTGAACCTGTTGGCTTCTTCGTTCTCTGGAGTCAAGAATAGCACCACGGTAGCCAGCTTGCCTCTCTGCCTGCATTATCAATGTGGGAGGCCCACCGTGTACCATTGACATCTGCTGCTCTGCACCCCAGCTGTAACTCCCGGTCTTACGATTTCCCTTCTGGAGGCTTGCCGGGTCTTAGTTGAAAAGGGCAAGGGCAATTACCCCTTTGTGGTCCTTCCAGGTCTAACGACTTTTCTTCTCGCTTTTTACTGCCGGTTTGGTGTAGCTGTCTCCTCGTAGGACCGCTAGGTGTGCGTGATTATTGTCAATTGGCTGACTCTGCCTGACCCGAGTGTTGGGGCATGTCAGATAAACAGCTCTGGTGTTAGTCCGTTGTCTGTTACCGTGTAAGAAAGTGTTTGTGTAGGAAAAGGGGGGTTTGGGGGCGGGCGGGGTGGTAGAGCTTGTAAATATCCTACAGGGTAGGATGAGGAAGAATTGTTACAGGGAAGGGAATACTGCGTCTTAACCCTAGGTGTCCACTTCCATTCCCAAAGACCCCTGCCCAGGTGATCCTCCCACACTGGTCCACCCCCAGGAGCTGGATCCAGTAGCGAAGGCAGTGTCTGACCACCTGGACGATAGATCTCCGGGGACCAGCGGGTGAGACACCTTCAGCTAGTAGACACACAAACACACCCCGAGTTGCCAGATCTCTAGGACATTTCTGAGATGTTTGTAATTTGTGACCTTGTTGGAATGAGATCTTATTGTTTGTTTGAATTCCTCGATCATGGTGATATACTTTACATTATAATTTCTTCGCCATCAAGCATTTCCCAATTATTTCTTATTATTTTTCTTGTTTCTTCTTTTTAGTACTTATGTTGAATATTACATTTGTCCTTCTGCTTGCATGTCCCTGAAGTGCTGTTTTCTTTGTATACTATTACCCTGATGACGTAATTGCCTGCGTTACGACATGACAATCTGGTTCGTATGTCCAGGTGGAGCTCGAATGCTATTACTTTAGCGTAACTGGAAGTTATGCCCTGAACTATCTTAGTCCTGATGCTACTAAGGGCATAACTTGCTTTTTACCTCAACTTTGGCAAGTAGACTTCACAGTATATTTGCTCCCCATGTGGCATTTGAACTGCCACCATGGCAATCACTTGGCTTTCCTATTCATTTTTACGATTCTTTTTTATTTTTTTCAGTTTGAGCAGTTTTGCCCACGTTCACAAACAGGTAGTTAAGGAACACAGGTACTTTTTTCTTTATTGAGTAACAACATCTGTTTGTTTACATTCTATACTGTGCTGTGGGTAACTCATCTATGTGTTCCATCTTTTTTTTTCCAGGAACATGTATAGAATTTCTATTTTTGGCACTGGCTCCTGTCGAGTATGCTTTTTTTCTTGTTCTTTACACGATATTCTCCTATATGCAACTGCAAAGTGGGGTCACTTTTACAATGTATTTTTCATGTCATTTTCAGGCACTGTTCTGATGAAGGGCCACATGGATCTGAAATCCATTGGCCAAATCAGTCTGCCTTTTGAGCATTGAAGCAGGTGCTACTAGGTAAAAAAAAAATATGCTGATGAACTTTTGAAAAATAATAATGTGTGTGAATTATAGACCAATAGGGAACTTGTAGTATTTGCTGCTAGAGTGCAGCCACCTCTGGAGGTGCTCTCCTCAGTCTTATTTGCTCATCCATGTCCACACGGTGCCTTGTGGCTTCTGGTATGCACCAAATACGTGTTCGACTTTGAGTATTTGTTGTTTACCAATGTGTGGTGGTGCCCACTCCACTTGAATTATCTCGCACACAAGAAGGCCAATAACATGAGTCTGGACTCAGAAAGTAAAGCAATATTTCATGAACTACAAGAACAGGGTAAGCAGCTTAACAAGGGGACTCTTAAACACCACTATAATCCATTTATATTGACAATGACACTACTACTCTATTTTGTGTTTGTGCACAGTCGATTGAGAGACATTGTTACCTTACCATATTTTCACGAAGATCTTCATTCTGAGTCATTTGAACAATTGTCTGAAAAAGCCTTGGGTGATGCTGAATTAAAATTTCACATGTTTCCCCATAACCGCCCTACAGAGTAAAACACAAAGCAAATTACTATGCTGAAAAAAGTCTATAAGATTTAATTCTACAAAACGATACATACAAAATATGCCACAATTCATTGAATACAAAATGGTAAAAGGGTTTAGTCCACCGCAGCCATAGTCCCTAACTGATACAAATAGATCTCTGCAATATCTCACACGCCTAGAAGAAAATTACCAATTTCTTTGTTTAAGACTCTCAGCTCTTTTTGACTGGAGTTAAAATCTAGAGGAAACTACTGACACAATAGCATTTTGATGGCATGTGTTTGTATGTTTTAAACACTATACTTTTTACATAAGCATAGATCAGAAATCCAAAGTTATATATTACCACTAGGAATACAGTTATAAGGCAGGAAGAAATACATGCATTGTGTCCTTAACGTCAAGCAATTGCTTGATCTTTGATTTTTACACTACTACAATCATGTATTTCAAAAGAATAATGCATCACTTTTGGATACGCTTTCAAGTCAATCCTCTGAGTATTGACATTGAAAATAAAATGTGGCATTTATGGACTGCCCCGTAACTAATTGTCACTCATCCCCACTGGCCAACGACTAACGTAGCATCCTAGAAATGCATTTTAATGTATCGATAGCTACCACTATGTGGAGCGGACAGTGGCTATTACTGCCTGCCAACCCAAACCTGTTAGCACAATTGCCTTGCAAGAGCTCAGGGCTGTTACCAACCCGGCCTGCGCCACACAGCAGTTTGTATTGCTATTAGAACTCAGGGGCTCCCTCCAGGGTGCTAATCATTCGTGTTTTAATTGTATTCAAATGGGAACTGGGGCCATGACTTTGGCACTTGCACCCAATTTCCCTAGAACAAAAAACAAGATAGCTAAGGTATAATATAAAGCGTAAATAAATAGTTCTTTACAAATCCCTGCACACATACCTCATTTTGTAGTGATGCAACCATGACAAGATTAGAACAGGCATAGAATTGCCCAACTCTTTCCTCTCTCATTTCTCATATTATACTTGTGCTGCACAGCCCAAGAGTTTCAGGATGTGGATGAACAAGTCCTCTGCAATACAAAGGTTTGTTGAGGAATGGGTGCACTCATCCTCCACAGCTAAGCGAGGCAACTACATCGCGATTCTGCAATTTGCCTCGCCTTATGAGTTTGGCCTTCTATATTGTTCTTTGCATTTAGAGTGCTGTCTTACAGTTGTGCTTCTGCTTCTGACCTACACTCCATTACCTGTTCTTGGTTTTTCATTTTGCATAGGATGTTTCCTGTTTGTTTTTTGGCTCATGCCTGTTTGGACTACTCTTTTGGAAATGCTGTGATATTTTGCTACATGTATTATTGGATAATTTTGTGGGAGTGGTGATTGCATTTCTTGAAAACATGGTGATCTCCTGGAGGCTCTCTTATGCTGGATTATCATTTGGATTATATTCATTTTGATCTTCTTGTGGACTGCCACAACTGCAGGAATGTAGGTCAGTCTTGCTGCCTCCTTGTCTGTGCCAGGCATCTATCTCAATGTTAGTTATCCATTCTTCTTGGTCTTGCCTTTGACACACTATTTGCGGTTCCTTTGCAGCTTCAGTGGAAGCACAGGTTTCTGGCTATGGCAAAACCTTTCCCTGCTCACTTGGCTGGCTGGACCATGGAATAAGAGGCGGGCTTTGTGCCATGACAGGGCTGGTCCACCTCTGCAAACACATGGCTCTAACAACAACACCCAAAGTTCTATCCCAAGTAACTCTTTTTTCCAAACCATTCTTTTACAAATGTACAAAACATAATGTTTCCATCAAGCAGAATAATATTTCCCCCTCCCTTGTTCCCAACCTTCCCAGGAAGCGCAGCACTGGCTATGAAAACCCCAGGTGATTTTCCACATCCTTTGACCCTCTAAACCCCTTCAAAATGGACTTTTCTCAACATTACAAATCTTTCATACCTGGATCTTGTCTCCACTGTCCATACGAAACTTCTGGTATCTCTTGTGGCGAACCAGTAGGAGTCGGACAAGTTGACATGTTCAATGGGTTTTATTCAAATTAAAAGAAAAACGCCTAACTAGCCCTACCGCTATGAGGGAAGTTCCCTACCTAGCAAAGCAAAAACTAAGGGGGCACGTCAACTCCAAAGTAAAAGTCTTCTGTGTGAAGCCTAATCACTAACTTGCCCTACCACTTTTGAAAATACCTAACTAAAGGAAAAAGAGAGGCTAGCACAACAGCCTCAGTGGGGACTTCTGCCTGTCTGGTCCACTGGTAGATGTGCTCACAGTCTCAAAGTTCTTTAGACTGCAACAATATGTTTCTCACAATCTTCAGAGTCCTCACAACCTTCAGACAATGTCTTTCGGTAAATATATGGCAAAAGTCTTATTTACTTCGGGTGGAAACCAAATAGAACGAGCATTGGCTCTAATTCACTAGGGAAGCCTTCCAAGTCTCTTATTTATCCCAGAGCCTCCTTCCAATAGGTTTGTATTTTATCGCACGACCACCACACATGCCAAAACGAGCCCAATCTCCACACACCCTCCAATTTAAAGGACTCAATGTTAAAGGAGGGGCGGGGGACATCCCAGACAATCCGTGTGCTACATATTGCCACCTGTGCAGCTTTTTCACTCAATGTATTTTGTACTTGCACACCACTGACCCATTGAAGGCCCTTGTGCACATGGACGACCTTGTTTCATCAAAGAAGGCCCACCCATATCGTCTTTGCGACAAATCCTTACTCTCAAGGGTCCCTAAAGTAAGCCAGGATCAGAGTTTTATACAGCTGGGTTATCAGGCCCTTTCAATCTTACATGTGTGTCTAGGATTATTTCAAACTGTGCAATTCCTTTCGTAAGTCCAGAGCCCACTTGGGAGCCGCGAAGACACAAATCAGTTGGAGGTATAGAAAAACAGAAAGCTGCACTAAATCGAGTTCTTCCCCTAGTTCATTTACCAGTATAAAATCTTGTTTTTCTATAACTCACCCACCCCCGTTCTAGTCCTCTCTCACATCACCCCTGCAGGGCAATATCCAGCACTGCAAGAAAGTGGGGGTGGGTGGGCACAAAAAGTCCTGCTACCTTCCCCCCAAATGCACCTTGGAAAATGAATGCTAAACTGACACACAATTGTTCCTGCCCCCCATATGATGACTTCACTCCATACCCTCTCCCTGCAACATTCGGACAGGGGTGGGACATGGAGCTGTGTGCTCCTGCTCTGCATCTGGCACTGCCCCTTATTGGGGCTGCAGTGCAGTCAACAGCCTGGAGTGGGACACAGAGCTTGCTCCTGCTATGCCCCCATTGTGCATGGAGGGTGCAGAGCAGGGGCATCCTGCCACACTGCCGTTTGTGTTCTGCTCCAGACCGTTGTTCTACAGGCAGCCAGGCCGAGCAGGAGCACACAGCACCACTGCAGTCCAAGACAGAATGTCCAGAAAGAAAGTCATGCCACATTAAGAAAGGGCTAGAATGGCTGCCCCAAAATGCCAGTCTAGCCAAGTAATAAAACATACCATAATTGGTTGCACATGGATACCCAGACAAAATGTCAGGCCACAGTAAGAAAGGGCTTAACTGGCTGCCCTAAATGACAGTCTAGCCAAGTAATAATGCATACCATATATGGCTTTAAACCAAGTATGGTATGAGTTATAACTTGGCTAGAGTGGCATTTGGGGCAGCCAGTCTAGCCCTTTCGTACCGTGGCAGGTTTTATTTTGGGCATCTAGATGCCCAGGAAAAAAAACGTCATCATGCCACAGTACATTGTTTGATATAGCCTATTTACATGGGAGGACTTGAGGCAGGGAAGCAAGCACTTTTAACAGGGCTCAAGTCCAAAAAAGAAATTGGGGGTGTGAGGAGTTCCATAATATTTGCATAAACACTGAGTTCATGGGGGCAGAGGGCATAGTGGCACCCATTCTCCTTGATATGATAGGATCGCCTATTTATATAGCGCCTATACACGATGTGTTTCAAAGCGCTTCAAGGCAAGGGAGGGGAAAAAGGGAAAATACAATGACATTCTTACAGGCCATGAACAGCAAGGATGTGAAATTAACTATCGTACTCGGCCTGACGACATTTCAGATAGGGAAATAGCTAAAACATAGAAAAGGAAGGGAGGGAGAGAGTGGGAAGGAAATGAAAACAGACAGGCGACTACTGTACTAGGCCTGATGACATTTCTAGTAGAGCCGGAGGAAAACAAAAGGTGAGGGAGAGGGGTGCAGAAAGGGAGGGGAGCAACAAAACAAGCGACTATCGTACTAGGCCTGATGACTTTTCAGATGCTGGGGGCGAGGGGGAGACAAATGGGAGAGGGAGACAGAAGAGGTTGCTATCATACTAGGTGCAGGGACAATTCTGATAGAGTAAGAGCATAGAAGAAAGTAAGGGGAGGAGGGGAGGAGGTGAGGAAATGGGAAAAGGGAGGAAGGGAGAGGAGGAGAGAATAGAGGGTAAGCAGTCAAAGAGTGGCGAAGAAAGAGCAGAGAGCGAATACAATTGCATGCTCATCTAAAGTGACGTGTTAGCATGCATCTTTCAAAATGGGCAAGTGCTACTCATTTCAGAAATGGGAAGGAAACCTGATTAATGGACCAACTGGCCTTTGATTGGAGAGGATGGGTAGGCCAAATCTGCTATGCGGGTGTAAGAGTAGCAGGGCATCCTATAGCAGAAAGCTGCAAAGACCACTCAGCAGGTTAGGTGACTGTTGCTGAGATGCTATAAGACCTTCCTGTAAACCATATGCTGTTTTTCCTACTCCTACTGCAAAATGTACTGTAAAATGTGTTGTTTCGACCTGGGGATGGCTACAGCTCCTTTCCGTCACTCAGTGTGAGAATCTCTGCCCGATATCAAAATTCAAAAGCGGTCACCCATTAATATATGCACAGTAAGTCAACATATCAAGCTGACACCCATTAATATATGCACAGTAAGTGAGCATATCTTAAAGTGAAATATAAACATTTAGTTCAATTGTTATTTCCTTTAAGAAGAAAGCGCACAAGACAAATAAGCATTTGCCTTTCAAAAGAACTAATCAAGCAGGAAAAATAATCAGAGAGAGGACAATTTCCAATAACTAAACTGTCAAAGTATAAAAGTTGCTCACCTTTTAAACCCAACAATGTATTATGACATATTCCAAGCAAAACAAAATCCAAACAGGAGACGTGTGCTTTAATGACACTTTTATGTGGTCTTGTGGTTTCGCATCTGCACTGGAAACATGATAACCGGAGGTGAAATCCTGGTAGCCAAACACTTGAGCAAGCAAACTTTTGTAATGCTGGAGGGGTTGCGTCCGTCCCTTGACAAAAGGGGGAGGACAAAGTCCACCCACGTGCATGCTTGACTTGTACCCTGAAAATCAATACAGGGCTAGAACCAGCGAAAATAACCCCTGCAGTCTGCAGGAGTGCAACCTTGCTTGCCACAACCTGGGCAAATAGTAAATACTTACTTGCCCTCTTGCCCTTTCCCCGCTCAGCCCCATATTTGGCTTTCATCAATATTCTATTTTATATAGATAACTTGAAAAGTACTCGCACAAATACATATATCGTTACAGAAGTATGCTAGGCAAAACGTTTTCACTCATGGCATGTTCCCCTCCCACCCACCTTGAATGAAAGACTAAAAATACCAGAATGGCCCATTGATCACCACTTCGCGACCGGCGCCCGCCAGCTCGACCTGCTGGAGCGTCACTCGCCCACCTCTGCCAGAGGCTAAAGCCAGACTTGACCAGGCCAAAGTTGAAGCGTTCTTGGGACTGCCCTGACCTGCAACACCTGAACCGCTGCCGTTCGACCGCACCGAGCACCCACATTAGCCCCTTCTTGATGCCACTTGCAGCCAGGGAATGCGCGATCCTGCATGCACGACTGAGCCTGATTAGCTTGCATCAACATTCAACCCGGGTCTGATACGTCAGCCCACCCAGAACCAAGTTCAGGTACTATAACACTGAACTTTTCCCCCTGGTGCATTTGGGCCCTAGAGACTGGGTAGGTCATGATCCTCCCTGTCTTCACAAAGATTGTTTTTGTAGTACCTTACCTACCACCCCTGGAACTAAGCTCAAAGTGCTACTTTCTCCAGTCTGTCGCATCTTCTCTGCCTTTCCTACGGGGTGGGTTTTTGGACAGTAATCCCTTTTCATTCTACTTGCAGGTGGTGTGTTTTAATAAAGGGTTTATATTTTTATAGAACCTTGATTGGACATTCCCTTTATTTTGGACTGTGATACTGTGTTGTTTGGGTCAGTACTTGTTCACCTTCAAACCCCTCTTAGAAGTGTAGCCTACCCATGTCCCACACTAACACAAAAGGCGAAGGAGCTATTTCTCTTAATACAATCATAAAGGTATAACGGGGACAGTTGTGTTTTGGTTTGTAGAAGTGTGAGGGCTGAGCGAGCCATTTTGTCCCTGATCACCCTTGTACTCCTGCAAGGCAGAATCCAATTTGTCACAAGGAGACAGCGAACTCATTTTCAATACATTTCTGGCTCTTACAATCTCTCAAGTTCTCTGCTCACCTCTAGGACCTTCTCTTGGGAGTGGGGTAGGGGAGAGAAGAGGGCAGCTGAGACTAGGGCCCCATAACAATGCTCTCCTCAATCTTCCAATCTCGGGGGTCCTTCATCCAGGTTGATCGGTGTACTTGTGGAGTCACCTCTTCGCCTACTTTACTTGGAACTTACCTCTTCAAATCCACTAGGGGGCCTCAGGACTCATGTGGTCCTCCTCATCTGCCACCCCACCAATTGGGGTATGGGAGGAGGATGTTACCTGTCCTCCCCATGCTTTACCATGGCTGCTACAGGGGTTAGCCTTGCTGTCCTCTGCGTGACACCAGAAGTGTTTCCACAAGGCTCCATGCAAAGGTACCAACTGCCACATGTCCCTAGATCTCAGACACAGAATGGTCCAACCATCTGCTTTATCACACTTCCACACTTGGGTGGTCTGTCTGCCTCCATCCATCCATCTCACTCTACGCCTCCCGCTCCCCCTTCTTTCTTTCTCTCTCTCTCTCTCTCTCTCTGTCTCTCTCTCTGTCTCTCTCTCCGTCTCTCTCTCCGTCTCTCTCTCCGTCTCTCTCTCCGTCTCTCTCTCCGTCTCTCTCTCTCTCTGTCTTTCTGTCCGGGTCTCCCTCTCCATCTCTCTCTGTCTCTCCTCTGCTGCAATACAGGGCTCAGACACTCGTTCTTGCTCTCTCCCTTCCATTTCAATATGGGGCTCTGAGGTGGAGGAATGCCACCTCCCCTCTCAATCTGCTCTCCAGAGGTTGGAGGAGCTCTCGTCTCCCGTCCCATATTACCTTGCCTGGAAGTCTCCCTACCTCCTGGGTGCCTGATGCTGAAGCCCGCCACCGTCTGGGCCATCCCCAGTCACTCCACACCAGACTGGAGGGGTAGGGAGTGACAGTTACAGATAAAAATCACCTCAGAGGATGAAGATTCGTCCAGTCATCCCCATGTTTCTATAATGGGGGCCCTTTCCTTGCTTTTCTTCTGTGGGAGGCGGTTAAGGGGCATCAAGGAGCTAAGAGATAGGCCACCATCTTCGCCCTGATGGTCTCTGTAACTCTGACTTTAAACTATGATCAGGTACCTTGCTTGTTTCACGCCATGCTGGTTTCACCCGTCACTCTTTGTTGACACTTTTTCTCCTCATCTTTCATTCTTCACTCCGTCACCCTTGTCATACAGCTCCCACTCGGTTCCTCTTTTGCTTTCTGTATCGTCCCTTTACCCTTTCTCTTCACAACCTAACTAATAAGCATGTCTACTTAGTTAGCTGTTCTCGAATCTTCAATGTGATCTTAGTCTAATGCTCAAGCCTTATGTTCTATTTATATGTCTCTATGTAATGTAAACTGCTGTGTTATGCGACCACTGACTCAAGATATGCGCCCGGTAGCCTACGGCCTGGTTTGCGCTATACAAATAGTCTAATGCTCAAGCCTTATGTTCTATTTATATGTCTCTATGTAATGCAACCGGCCTCACACCCCCTCACCTTCATCGCCCCCTCCGTCCTCCTCCTCCTCATTCACCCCTGTCAAACCCGAAGAAGTTACCAGAGTTGTCTGCTCCATGAAGGACTCTTCCAAGACCATTTCCTCCTGCTCATCCAGGACCATCAGGGATAACATTGACTCTCCTGCCCCTTCCCTCACTGATTTCTGCAATCACTAATTCATTACAGGATCTTTCCCCTCCTCTGTTAAGCACTCCCTTGTGTGCCCACTCCTGAAATAAACCCTAATCAGATCCTACCTGCTCTGCCAACTACCGCCCCATTTCCTTCACCCCCTTCCTGGGGAAACTGCTGGAGAAGTTGCTTTTGCCCCAACTCAATTCACACAGTGAATTTGTTGGTGGTCTCAGCAACAATCAATCTGGATCCGAGCATCCACGGAAACTGCTCTTCTGAACACCAGTGAAGAACTGCTTGCATCTCTGGACTCCAACTCCCCAGCTGTCCCTATCTTTCTCGATCTCTCCTCTGCCTTTGGCACAGTCAACCATTCAATCCTCATACAAAGGCTCCACGATACCCCTGGTATCTCGGAACGGGCACCTGACTTGCTGACATCCTTCCTTACTGACTGCTCTTCCCAAGTCATCCTGGGCACATTCTCCTCTCCCATTTCCCTCTCCACCTGTGGTGTCCCCCATTGTTCTATCATCTCCTCTGGCTTTTTAACATCCACCTTGCTCTGCTTACATGCCTCATCTCCTTCTCTTCCAACTTCAAGTGTTACACAAACAACACTCGCTCTTTTTCAAACTCCCTGCCTACCCCCTTACACCTTCCATCATCCCTGACTGCCTATCTGCCATATAGTCCTGGTGCACCACCATAGATCTCTGCCTCAACGCCTGTAGAACTGAGATCCTTCCCATCGGGACCCCTGCTCCCTCCTTTTTCCCTTCACTCTGGCCTTCCTCTTTGGGCTCTCTCCCTGCACCGTCTTCTGAAGCCGGAAACCTTGGTGTAATCTTCGACTCATCCCTCTCCTTCCTCCCTCACACTCAGGACATTGCCAAGAAGTCCCACGTTCAGCTCTTCCTTCTCAAAGGAATTCTCCCTTTTCTCACCTTCCCCTAGAGGCTCAATGTGACCCAAGCACTGGTTCTGTTGAGGCTTGACTATTGCAATAGCCTCCTCCTGTATCTACCATCTTCCACTCTGCGACCCATCCAGCTAATCCAGAATAGGGCAGCAAGACCTATAATTGGCCTTAAGCTCAGGGACCGCATCTCTCCTGCACTAAGAAGTCTTCACAGGCTCCCGGTTGCTGCACGGATTAAATTCAAATCCCTCTGCATCATCCACAAACGCGGTCTGGGCCCGGGGACCACACTATCTTCAACTTCATCTTACTAAATACTCCCCCTCTAGACCACTACGCTCATCTGGCTCTAACTCTCTGTGCGTAAAGCGTTTGGCTAAATAGAGGGCAGGTGGTCATTTGCTTTTGTCAGCTGGCTCCCTCCAACAGCCTCCCCCCACCCCTTTCGCCTTGAGCAGGATCTTCTTAAATTCCGGAAGCTCCTTAAGACTCTCCTCTTTACCTTCTCCTTCCCTTCTTGTTTCCCCTGCTAATCCCACAGTTGATGCAATTGGTGTTCAGGGCCCTTATGCATCCCCAGGGCACTGGCCTCTCTCATCCAATTGGCCCAGCTCCTGTCTATCTGCACTTGCACTTACACCCTCCGCCCTGGTGGCTCGCACTTACACCACTCGCGGCTCCAGGCCATGTAGCACTTAACATTCCTAGCACATCTGTGCCTCGCTCATGAGCTCAGAACCCACAGCACTGTCCCCCCTGCCTTCTTCCTTGCTGTACTTGCATGTTCTGGATACTCACAAGGAATAGTAGGTTTGTCTTTTTTTCCTCTTCCCCCCCACTACTCTTATTTTATTGTGTTTTTAATGTATTTTTAATGTATTTACCACCCCTGCTCCCTTCTTTGCCCTTTGGGTGATTTGAAACAGTATTTTCTTAAGCGCCTAACAAACAAACAAATACAAATAAAATACATTCCTAATCAGGTTTTCTCTTATGGGTTCTTTTTCCTTATGGCGGCCTGCATGAAAGGATTGTGAAATGTACGCATAAAACACAGATTGGAATTAACAACTCTTCCATGCAATACTCTCAGTGTTGAGAACATATTTATTGTGCGTTTGAGAATGTCACAGCATCTCCGTCTATATCTGATTTTAATGTGGGTAAAGGGTTATGGATTCCAATTGAATCTACATGTTTTATGCATCACCAAAAAGCAGACAGAGAATCCATGCAAATGCCATCTGCAATGCATGGACATGGTAGGTCGCATTCACGATGGTGAAAAACGAACATGCAAACATTGGTCTGCATGGATTCCTTGTTAGAATACCACCAGCTGTTAACATGATTTGGAATAGCATGGAGTGGAGGACAGCTTGCACGTAAGTGCAATCCTAAGAGGTTCCAAAACAGAATGACCATCTTAGGGGGTCATTACGAGGTAGGAGGTAAGGGGTTAACGGCGCCGGTAAAGGTGCCGGAGCCGTCAACCCCATACCGCCCCATTACGAGTCTGCTCGCGGGACCCGCTGAGGAAGCCTGGTAAAACCAGGCATCCTCAGCGGGTCCCGCTAGCAGACGAGGATGCTAACAATGGGCCCCTTATTAACGGGCCCGTTGTTCACATCATCACCATTGAGCCCTATTGGGGATCAAATGGGGATGGGTTCCTTGAATGAAGAATTACCGGGCCCTCCAAGGTCAGAATGGCTCGGTAATTCCTCATTCAAGGAACCCGGAGCCGATACCCGGTAAGGGGGTAGCCATCCCACTAATAGCGGCATAGTTACTTCCTACCTCGTAATGACCCCCTTAGTCTTTAAAAGGACACCAACAAGTAATATCGACGTGCAAAACATTTGAATGATACATTAACAGGTTGATAGAAAGGCGATGGAAACATACAATGTTTCTACAATTTTCACATTTGAACTGAAGGAATATTGTTACCTGAACACAAAGATCCAGTGGTGTGACACCATTTTTGTCAGGCAGATATTTGGCACCTCGTGACAAGAGAATTTGTGCTGTATCCCTTTGGCCATGGCTGTATGAAAAAAATATTATGTGTAGTTTTTAATTACTTTTGTTTTTGCAACACAGTAACCGTATTTTTAAACCGTTTGGGTTGATTTGTGTGCTCATCATAAATATAGGTACACATGCAGAATAAGCTTTAATGCTACTTTGCCCATTTGACAGTTTTGTATTGCACTTGTGTGTCTATATCGAGATAAACCAATTGCATTTGAGTTAAGAAGAAAATACATTTCCATGCCTCACCTGCAAGCAAAATAGAGAGGCGTTGCTCCGGACACATTCGGCCTGTTGATATCAGCACCACTGTCTAAAAGGCACAGCACGGTCTAATGGGAAAAAGGAGAAATGCATTGCTAGGACGTGCTACAAACACACACAGCATTCCTAGTATGCAGTTTGTTAATGCACACAGAGTAATATAAAACAATATCCGGCTTGAATGTAGGTTTTCCTTTTGTGATAGAAACCAATAAAGACCAGAGAAACAACATTTTCATATCTTCTCATTTTAAGCATTAAAAACTAGAAACTTAGCTAATGAGAATGTTTAAGCAAAGTAAAAACGATGCATTGAAACAAATACAATGCTCTCGTGTAAGTTTGCAAAGTCAAAACAAGGCTTATTAAACTGATCACCTACGAATGAACTAAGTGCAGGAGTGGCCAGCGCTTACACTAACCTCCTATGCAATTCAGGAGGGAAATATATACCACTTCGGAGGTCTAGGGGGTGCGGGATTCACTAGCGGACTAATGTCTGAACGTTATTAGGGAAACAATGATCAAACAATGACTGTTACAATGGATTATAAATAACCTGTTGTGAATTAAATCTAACCTCTTTTTGGTTAGATTTTAAAGGAGGGCAAAATTGTCCTCATACATTTAAATTGTCCAAAAAGGGAACAGCACACTCCACAACAGGCACACCAAAGGAAATGCAATTTAACTCAGTTTCTGGAAGGTAGCTATCTGAGAGGAGGTATTGTCCAATGACAGTCTAAGAAAAAGAGTGCACAAAAAGATTAATATGTGGCAGACTCAAGGGAGGGGAAGAAGGTCTTGAAGGACACATGCTAAATGAAGGCACAGTATTGCCACTCATTTATTGAAGTAATAACTCCAAACGTGTCTACCCCAAATATTTTACAGGGAAGGTTCAATCTCTTTGTGGTTTACATGAGTCACGGCTTCAATGCCTCCATGGCCAATCCTGTTTTTCAATGGACAGCCAGTTTGTTCTATAGCGATGGGAGCTTGAGATGCAGTCTAGCCACAATCAACCCAATGTGAATCAATCACGCCTAAACAGGACAACCCACACTTTTTCACTGTGATCATTTGCAGCTAACCATGGACTGAATCAAAACTAATAAAGGCAGCAAATATGTGCAAGTCTGCATGTTTATGTAGCCTGTGAGAATGAAAGTGGAAAGCTGGGAATAGGCCAGTCAATCCAGGTGCTGCCTGTGGGAACCTTAGGACTACCGCTCCACTGCCAAGTTCTGCTAACGATATGGACATGCTGATGGTTTGAGGTCCGAACCTCAAGGACATCAAAACCTTACATGTTGAGATAATCGCAAGCTTAATTGTTTTCAGTAACACATTTATACTTTGTATTGAGGAAACCCACCGTTTTGTGACCATTTTGGCATGCCACATGCAGTGCCGTCTGCCCCATTGAATCTTCCACATCCACGTTGCTCACATGCTGGACAAGATCATGAAGCAGTTCTGTTCGTCCATTAACTGACAGCCAGTGAATCTAAGAGGTAAAGAGAACTCAAAATTTGTTGCCACTTAGGTGAACTCTAGAGCAATATTATATTACGGAAACCACCATTTTCTATGCTGGGACACTTTAATTGTGGAATATTGCAAAATGGAGACAGAAGAACAAGTTACTTACCCCTGGGAACCTTCTTTCGACTGGATGTTCCACCCATGTAATTCCTCATCTTTGACACTTGTTGTCCAGCTTCAGCTGCTTCGGAAAACATTTTCGGCCGAGGGTGCTGTGTGTCGATGGTGTCAAGTCGGTGTCCCTCGAAGGCCTCCATTGAGGGTGATGTCATCGAAAGCATATATATAGCACCTACAGCGCTATCCTTTTCTCCTCTTGCAGCAGCGATACCCGTAAATACAGGCGTGACTGTACTCAGCCTTCTTGGAACGGAAGCTGTAATAGCACAGGAAATTCTACTGAGGGGTAGGTTGGGAGGGCGATGAGGAATACGTGGGAGGAACATCCAGTTGAAAGAACATTACCAGGGGTAAGTAAATTGTTCTTCGAATGGATTGTGTCCTCCCACGTATTCCTCATCTTTGACAGACTCCCAAAGCAGTATTATGTTTGGAGGAGGGAGTAGAATAACAATGTATGCATTTTCATGGAAAGAGTGAAGGACTGACTTGCCAAAGACACCATCCTGACCATGAGAAGAATCCAGCAAATAATGTTTAGTAAAAGTGTGGATGGAAGACCACGTTGCTGCTTCACAAATATTTCTAATTGGAACGCCCCTTTAAAGGGCTGTAGATGTAGCCATGCACCTGATGGAATGAGCTCTAAAACCTTCAGGAGGGTATTTTCCTGCCAGCCTCTAGCATTCTGATATTACCAGAATGATCCACCTAGATAAGGTCTGTTTGGTAACAGCCTGATCTAGTTTGTATCCTGTATATCCAATGAACAGCTGATCTAAACTATGGAGTCTTTCCTCCTCCATACCAGGATGAGGTGCGAGATAGAAGGAAGGTAGAACAATTTTCTGACCTAAATGAAAATCCGAAATTATTTTGGCCAACAAAAAGAAGGTTTGACCTTCAAAACAAACCTATCTTTGTGGCAGATGGTAAAGGGTGGTTTGGTTGACAGTGCCTGCAACTTGCTCACTCTACGGGCTGATGTTAGAGCAAACAACAGGATGGTTTTAAAGGTAACAACCTTAAAGGACATGTGTGCAAAGGGTCAAAGGGTGCACATTAGGAATTTTAAGACCAGATTTAGGTCCCAAACCAGAACCTGGAAAGGAGATGGAGGGAACATATTAGTGAGCCATTTCAGAAATTGAGTCACCAGTGAAATTTTGAAAAAGGAACATTCTTCTGAGGAGTGCTTAAAAATGGGCAGTGCCACCAAGTAGCCATTAATGCTACCAATCGGGAGCCCGAGATTAGCCAAGGATAGAAGGAACGATAAAACATCTGGTGTTTTACAGAGAAAAGGATCTACATTCTTTTCTTTGCACCAGTTGCAGAACTTATTCCAGCGGCAACGGTACAAAGATTTTGTTGCTGGCCTTCTGGTCGAAAGCGACACCTCCATAACGTCATCCATGAGGTCCCAATCCTTATATCTCAGCCTTTCAGAAACCAAGCGTCAAGTTTGAGAGTGCTGACCTCTGGATGGAGAACCCGACCCTCCTCCTCTAGAACCAGACATGTCCAGCAGGTCTGGGTACCACGTCCTCCTTGCCCAAAACGGGGCAATTAGGATCATGTGTTTCCAGAACCTTCTCAACCTCCCGATTACCTGAGGAAATTTGTATAGAAGTGGAAACTCCCAGTCCACTACGAACGCATCTCCTAGAGCTCATCTTGGAGGAAATTCCCTGGAGCAATATCTTTCACACTTCCAGTTGACTTTGGTCACGAAAAGATCCACTTCAGGGGTTCCCCAAAGGGTGAAGATCTCTTGAAGGACTTCTTGAGCAAGTTCCCACTCGTGGGAGACTGTGCTCTGCCTGCTCAAAGCGTCCACCGCTGTGTTCTCCTCTCCGCCTAGGTGAACTGCTGATAGGGAGATTCCTTAGTGAATTGCCCAGTACCAGAGCTGCATTGCCTCTCTGCACAGTAGAGGTGACGCTACACCTGTTTTGTTGAGGTAGTTCATGGCCACTGTGTTGTCCGTCATTATCAGGACATTCTTTCCCTGTACAGAGGACAGAAAAGCCTTCAGCGGTAGTCTGATTGCTCTCAGCTTTCAAATATTGATGTGCAGTTTGGACTCCGATGGAGACCAACAACCGCAGATTGTCAGATCGTTGGCGTGGGCTCCCCCACCCCCGTGAGTGAGGCATCCGTCACTACTGTACTCTTCAGCCATGGTTGCCAAAAAGGTTCCCCCTTCAGAATATTTTCCTTGCAGGCCCACCACAGAAGATCCTGTGAGACCTTTGTTGGAATCTGAAATCGGCCGACATCTTTCCTGAGAATTGGGAACATTGTGTTCTTAGAGCCCATTGGAGGGATCTCATTCTCAGGCGGGCCTCTGGCACCAGAAAAATGCAGGATGCCATGAGGCCGAGCAACCTCAAGAAAATAGAAGGCCAGAAGACTCTGGGCACTCTGAAATTTGGTAACCATCTGAAGAATGTCTTGAGCCCTCACCTCGGGTGGCAAGCTCTTTCCCAAGGATGCATCTAGAACAGCCCCAATGTACTGGAGCTTTTGCGAAGGTGTCATATGGGACTTCTTGTAATTGAGGGAGAAGCCCAGTGTGTGAAAGTTGACGCTGAGATGATCCAGGACTTGTTCGGAAGAACGCGCCCTAATCAGCCAATCGTCCAGATAGGGATAGACGTGAATACCCCCTCTCCCGAGATTCACTGTCTTTACCGCCATCAGTTTGGTGAAAACCCTCAGGGCGGAGGTCAGCCGGAATGGCAGGACCCGAAATTGATAATGAGAACCGCCAACTGCGAACCTCGGGTATTTTCTGTGCTCGAGATGGATTGGCAAATGAACATAAGCATTCTGAAGGTCCAATGACATCAACCAATACTAGAGTTGGAGGGCCTGAAGGATCTGAGAAAGTGTGACCATATTGAACTTGTCCTTTCTGAGGAACTTGTTCAAGTATCTTAAGTCCAAGGTGGGTCTTAGTCCTCTGTCCTTTTTGGGGATCTAAAAATATGGGGAGTACCATCCCTTATTTCTTCCCACTACAGGCACTGGTTCTATAGCACTTTTCTCTAGCAGGGTTAAAATTTCCTTCACAAGGAGCGGATCCGGAATCCTCAAAGAGCGGTTCCCCAGTGGATTGTTCGGAGGTCTTCTCATAAAAGGAAGGCACTAACGTGGGCTACGGTTTCCAAAGTGGATGCATCCAAAGTTATGTCTCACCATTTTTCCAGATGCTGAGACAGTCTGCCTCCCACTGGTGAATTGTCACTCAAGACCGCAGAGTAGTTTTGTGGCGGCTGCTGCAGAGGCCGATGGTAAGGAGGCTGCTGCTTGAGCTGGCTTTGCACCTATACCTCGTCCACCATGAGAAAATCTTCTCTGGCCTCTATGACTGGCCATTCCTCTCGCCCTTCCAACTGAGGAGTAGTAGCGAAAACATTTACCCCTCCAAGGTTGCCCACTAGGATGAACAGGCCGAGGTTACCTTATAGAGGCGCCTAAAGATTTGGCTGCCGCCTTTGAGGTCTGCAACTTCTCGAGGCTCTTGTCAGCCTTATTGCCAAAAAGATGAGACCTGTCAAAAGGCATGCTGAGAAGCCTAGATTGCACATCAGGTGCAAAACCCGACTTTCTCAACCACGCAAATCTCCGCATTACGGTGCTGGTAGGCATGGATCTGCTGATGTTATCCGCAGAATCCAATCCTGATTGAAAGGACTCGCACATGGCCTCTTTGCCATCCTTAACACTAGCTAAGAAGCCATACCTTTCATCCCCCTCGGAAATGTGCTCTGCTGCCATGGAGATACAGTCCCATAGAGTATACGAAAACATTGCGAGGGCACAATGGAATTGGCAGATTTTAGTGCCATGCTCCCTGCAGAAAATACATTCCTCGCCCATCCATCTACGCGCTTGTCGTCCCTATCAGGAGGGATGGTAGGGTACACTGCTGGTTTAGAAGTAGCCTTAGCTGCCTGCACCACCAAACTCTCTGTAGTGGGGTGTTTCGACAGGTAGTCGAGGTCGCTACTGGAGGGGCGGTATTTTTTTGTCAAGTTCTTGTCGGCTGCCGGATTAGATTCCGGAGTCTCCCAGTTCTTAGCCACCTTCTTTTGCAGTGTCACGGCAAAATAGGATCAGTTTGGAATGTCTGCGAGGTCATCTTGGTTATAGGGCAATAGGGGCCTACTCCAACCCAAGTATTCAACCACTTTCGACATGAGCTGTCTATCAGATGAGTCTACATGTTCGCCTGCCTCTGGCTTTCCAAACTCAAGTTCTGGCGAGGTATCTACCCTACTTGCTGATTGCAAGTTCTCATGCAGGTCCTCTATTCTGGATTCTTCAGAGATAAAGGTCACTGGGACGTTGGGTGTACCGCATTGCAAGTCAAATGGTGCTTCATCATTCTCAGAGTGCTTCTCCTCTTCAAAAATGGAAGTAAGTGATTTGAAGAACTCTTTCTTCGGGAGTGGAGCATATATCTTATCAGGTTTTGTACTAACACGCTTTGATGTCGGCAAAGTCGTTGATATTTTCTTTATCAGCGCTGATTTTGGAGGGGCGCTTGGCACTGACGGTGTAGCTGGCAAGTGTGGCACTGCTGGCGTCGAAGGCTTCAACGTCAATGTCAGCGTCGAGGGCCTGGCGGGCATCGAAGGCACCGATGCTTCGAAGGTGTCGATGGCGTCGACGACCACGACTTCTCCTTATGTCTCGTATGATCCTTTGATTTTTCGGATCGAGTTTTCGAGGGCTCCCGATGTGGATCAGGCCTTTTACCGGGGCTCGGGGTGCGCAGGTTTTCAGACGAACCCTTCCCTTGCCGGCTTCTTTCGAAGGCTCAGTAGGAGCATGGGTTTGTTTCTTCGAAAATCGTTAACATTTCTGCCCTGAAGGCTTCCCATTCAGCCGGGGTTGATTTCTTTGCAGCGTAATCAACCCTTTTCGAAGGAAGCATCACACAAAGTCGATGAAGGCGACCTTCGGTGCCATCTCCTCGAAGAAGAGTGGTGGGAACCACTCCTCAACCTAGATCGCTTGGCCTTCTTCCTCCGGGGAGAGTTGCCTCTCGACTCGTCGGTCGAAGGCCTAACGGGTCGGGTCGGTGATTTCTTTAGGGATTTTTCCTACCTTAAGTTTCACCTTCAGTTCCCTCAAGGCTTTTCCCGTCATGGATTGGCACTTGGAACAGTCGGAGGTATAGTTGCCCTCCCAGAGGCAGCACAAACAGATACAGTGCGGACAAGTGAATTATATTTTTGACCAACAATCCCGGCATTACTTGAAACCGGACTTCGGCGTCGACGAAAAAGACATATTTATCGAGGTTTTTGTAACAAGACGTCACAAGATGAGGCGCGCCGAATTTCACTCGAAGCGATCGCTGTCGCGGAAAAACAGAACCGAGGCCAACAGGCGCTGCACGTGCTATATATGCCTTCGATGACATCACCCTCGACAGAGGCTTTTGAGGGACATCGACTCGACACAAACGACACACAGCACCCTCTGCCGATTTTTCCCTAGCAGCTGAAGCTGGACAACAAGTGTCAAAGATGAGGAATACGTGGGAGGATACAATACATTCGAAAGTAAGAATAACAAAGACACTTCCACAAACCATTATTTTCAAGTCAAGTTTTCAACAACGTTAAACTATTTCTTACAATAGCTATTGGCAAACTGTCAGCAATAATCATGGGTGACCACAATATCAGATTTTCCCCATGCACCATTTATTGCACTCAATGATACGAACTATAGCATTTCAATAATTACAAGTCTTCGCACTGCAGCCTGTGTATTTTATGCCCTTTTCTAGAGGCTTGGAATGTCTGGGTTGAAGCCTGGGCACTGTCGGCCCTTGTGAAAAGCATTTGGAGAACCACTACCTTGTGAAATCATACAATCAGAAATATGTGGCCCTCATGAGATGGAAAAGGGGGACAAAAAGGTAACATTTCGCAAACTTAGATCAGGGCATTTATGGAGCACTGCTATAAAGAAAAATAGCCTTGCTTACCCACCACTGATCGTTTTGTTGCCCTCTAGTAAGAGAAGCCATGCTTTACTTCAAGGCGGGGGTTAGGCCAACTTTCACTCATGTCCTGAGGATGATGTCACATTGCTAAAACCTGAAACTCTGACGAGGATAAACACGTTGTGTAGATGTGCAGCTCTATCTCAAAACCAAAGTCTATACAATATTGCTATTTAGCTAAACCAAAATACTTGGAAAATGGCTTACAGCAGTGAGTCCCTCGTTGTTACAAATATTGACATCTGCGTTGTACTCCAGCAACTTGCTCATGCATTTTTTCTGACTGTAGGGACAATTGAAGAAAAATGTACATGTATGTTAAAATCACTCTGAGCGTTATACAGTCATCTGTTATGCACACCTGTAGAACAATGCTGAAAACACATGTAATAACTGGTAGGGCATGCATAGGCTTACCATTAACAACCACTGTGCCTGAATTGTAACGTATAACCATGTAACCGTAATCAATATCAATTCAGACACCTGAAAGAAAAGTAGGTAGTCTGACACCCGAAAGTATTAAATCAGTGGATTTTGAACTAGGTTGAAGCATAATAAATCTTGTTCTAGGTCATGCGGTGAGAAGCATCAAAATAGCTAAGCACAGAACCTTAACCCAGTTTAGCAGTTATTTTTACATTGTAATTAAACATGTCCGAATCTAGAACGTATAGATTGTAAAAAATGAAAATCCAGCTCATGTACTGCTCGTCTGAGAATAAAGCAAAACAAAAAAGGTGATGGATGGAAGGTTTATAATTAATCTGAACCTCTGGCGCAGCTCGGGGCAACCCTCCAAAGCATTGTTCTTTAGCCTGCCAAGTCATTACACAAAGGGGAAAGACAATATGCAAATCTGGTTTGGCCCCGCCCCAAAAGGGGCAGTCCAAACCGAACTGCTTTGTAGAATCCCTTCTGCACGAGACCACAAGCATGCCAGTGGTTCAGATGTATTCTAAACCTTCCAGCCATCATCTCTTTTGTTTTGCTTCTGGGAATAAAGAAATGGAAATAAAGCAATGAGGGATGAGGTTGAAATCATGTTATGTATTGCAAGTCCAGATTCAATTTTTTAGTCATTTAAAAAAAAAAAATCCTGCACCATACAAGTAAACAGGCCAGGACTCAAACCCAGGCCAAGTGACTGCAAGGGCTAACTTTTAACCACTGGACCACACAAGTCCCTTTCAAAAGGACACCAGCAATCACGCCCGGTTTAACTGATTTAAACAGAGTATGTTTGCCTGCTGTTATAACTTTCATAGGACTGTGTAGTCCTATGAAAGTTATAACAACAAGGAAAACAGCACTATTTAGCATAATGAAAGTACTTTAATTCCGCTGAACGGGGCATTTTACCATGTTGTTTTAACCTGCACAGCAGTGCACAGTCCTATGCAAGTTATACCAGCAGTGTGTGCATGTTTGAATCCACTGCCCTGATGGCAGTAAACAAACACAAGCTCCCTCTAGCACGCTAAAGTGGGCTTGTGTTTGATTATTGCCTCAAGGGTATTGAAAGAAACACAATCCACACACATTGCAAAATGGGTGCCTGCACACTTTTGAAAAGCAGTACTTGGAGCACATTCAGTTGCCCTTTTTACATTTAAAAAATAATTGTAACGAGTTGTATTTTTCTGGTGTAGCAATAGTTTAAAGCAATAAAACATTTAAGTGCATCTCTCCTTGGAGTCCATCACAATTTACAATTACTCACTTCTTTTTCATAGAGCGTTTAAAAAGAATCACGTTTCCTCTCTTATGTCATCTGCTCTACTTAAGAGCTTTTGGTGGGTAAACTCTCCTTTTAAGGCCTACATTAATTAAATACTGTAGATGTGGGCATGCACATTCTATATGATAATGCACCTTTTTGGAAAAGGATCATAAAATTATACACTTACCATTGATTTCTTGAAAGCTCAGGATTTTAACGTGTATTAATTGTCAAATCTGTGAGATGTGTGAAGGCCTGCCCACGTGTTCTCTGAAAATGGTTTCACTAGAATATGATCCTTAGCATGACTCGCAGGTTTCTCTCACTTCTCAAAAAGTATGAGTAGTTGGTCCTCACAACACACACTCCAACTAATTTCTGCACTGCTTGACCGTTCATAGGCAAATGTTAGGCGTGTGAACCATAGTTTGGAATTGTGTTATGTTCTTTATTTGCACAACTAGGCATGCTAAGCTCGCTTCATTCTTTTCGGAGCAACTATGATATATCCCCTGATCATTAAAATGATTTGAAAGATCATTGATAGAGAAAGGCATTGAAAAACTGATTGAAAGGTTTCGAGTTTTGAAAGCAGTGGTCTTTTGTACAGAATTGCATCCCTCTGTGCTCGTTTTAAAAAACTAAAAGATTTTAAATGTTAAAATATTGCCTCAAAACTTCTCTTCGGAGTCTTGTTCAGGTACTTCACTCTGAAAGCAGAATTTATCGAAACCATGAGAGAGGTAGAGCGAGGGGAGAAGAGAAGGAGAGAGAGAGAGAGAGAGAGAGAGAGAGAGAGAGAGAGAAAAGAAAGAGGGGGAGAAGGAGAGAAGAAAGGGAGGGAGGAGAGAAGAAATAGAGGGAGAGGGGGAGAAAAGAGGGAGACAAAAAAGAGCTAGAGGGAGAGAGAGGAGGAGATAAGGGGAGGGAGGAGTAAAGTGGAGGGAGGAGAAAGAAGGAGTGAGGATAGAAAAAAGAAAGACGAAAGAGAGAGGGAGAGCATCAGAGAAGAGCTAAGAGAGAGGAATAAGTAGGAGAGAATAAAGGAGGGGAGAGAGATAGTGGGCACAGACAATCTACACTGATGAGAATGATTCTTGGAGGACCGGGAGAGACCATATAATGAGTTTGCTGGCCTAAAAAAAATAGGATTAAAAAGGGACAATAGAAGAATACATGATGTGGCAGAGGTATCCGAAGAATAATCTTGAGACTTTTGTGTACGGTTTGTTTGAAGCAAGCTTACAGAGTGATCCTCTGCAGAAAGTAAAGTTAGACCGGGTCCAGGGTTGGATCCCTACGCAAACACTGCTAGTTGGGGTCCCCGAAACATCTTGGTACACCTTCACGATTTTAGTGTTGGAGAAAGATACTTTGATTGGACACTCATGCCTCATCTTCCAAGACGTTTGCCCTCTTATTCTCACCAAACGACAAGGCCTACACTATTTGACAGAACATCTGCACAAGGAGATCATGCCTTACCAGTGGACTTTATCATTTAATATCGTCTTCATTTAAAGGGTCAGTCAACATCACCTAACCTTGGCATATGATCAGTTTTGATCCTGCAAGGAATGAGAGCCACTGGCCAGTCCAATGAGAAAGTAAAAGCCACCAGGCAAAATGAGAGACCATGGGTCAGAAGCATTGCAAAAAAAGCCTTTGGGGATGAGGGGGTAGGCTAGAGATAAGATCCAGGATGTTGACAAACCTTAATCTAAAGGTTATTCTGATTCTGTGTTGAGGAATTTTATATTCTCCAAGGACTTGTTTATGAGACTATTGGATCACACAGAAAATTATTGTGGCTTTATTGTGGCTGTTTTACCACAACGCCAAAGTTCAAGTTATGTTTATTGGGTACAACAGAATTCAGGATTATCTTTTTTCCAGTCATAAGCTTAGGAGCAGCCGCGATCTTCGCATCAAATCCTACCGGGTGTCCCCTGCCTTCTTCACTCAGTTCTGACCTATGAGATCCTACCCCTTTAGCGTCAGCCTTGGACAATGGATGGTTATCTGTAGTGTGCAACTATCGCCCTTTCTCTATTGCACTCTTCCTTTGGAAACTCCTGGAGAACTTGGTGTTCCCCCAATTGACCCAACACATTGATCTTGTTGGTTGTTTACATTACCATCAATCTAGATTCTGAGCATCCAAAAGGCACGGAAACTGCTCTCCTGAACACCCGTGAAGAGCTGCTCGCAAATCTTGACTCTAACTCTCCCACTGTTCCCATTCTCCTCAACCTCTCTTCCAACTTTGATGCGGGCAACCACTCTATCCTCAAAGCGGCTCCAGGATATCCTTGGTATCTCAGACCAGGCACTAGATTAGTTGACCACCTTCCCAACTGACCACCCCTCCCAGGTGCTACTGGGCTCCTTCTCCTCCACCACCACTTTCACTGCTTGCAGTGTTTCCCAGGGCTCTACCCTCTCGTCCTGACATTTCAATATCTACTTTGCACCACTTGCTCACCTGATCTCCACCTTCTCTCCTCATTTCCAGTGCTACACAAACGACGCACAACTCTTCTTCGAGCTCCCCTCCTCAACTGATCCAGAAAATAGGGCTGCAAGACTTATCCTTGGCCTCAAGCCCAGGGACCATATCTCTCCAGCTCTAAAATGTCTCCACTGGCTTGTGGTCACTACAAGGATCGAATTCAAGACACTTTGCATCATCCATAAGGCTGTGTGGGTCCTGGGACAACGCTACATGCAACTCTCTCTCACTAAATACTCTCCCTCCAGAGCCCTTCGATTTTCTTGCTCCAACTCTCTGCTGGTCAAACGCTTCTCCAAGCAGAATGCTAGGGGCAGACCCCTCTCTTCGGCTGGCTCCCTCCTCTGGTACAGTCTCCCTCTCTCTCTCTTTCTCTCTGTCTTGAACCAGACCATCTCAAGTTCTGCAAACAACTCAAGACCCTTTTCTCCTCCTCCTCCTCCTCCTCCTCCTCCTCCTCCTCCTCCTCCTCCCTCCCATGGTAACAATCCCCACAGCCGCCGAGATTGGTGCCCTGGTCCCTCAAGAGTCCATTAAGGTCCTGGCCATCTGCCCAATCGCCACCAGCATCCATGCCCACCCCTGCTCTCTGCGCCCACACCGGCCAGTGGGTGGTTTTGTCTCAGCCCTTCACTTAACTGATGGGCGCTAGACCTCCCTTGCTGGCTTGTGATGTCTCTGCCCATGCACTTACCCGTTGCCTCCCCAACAGGCACCTCTGGCACTCTCCCTCCCCCTGTGCACCCTTTTAGCACTTACACCCCTACCCACCAGCCCTTCTCTTTCTCTGCTCTTGCATGCTGCAAATGTCTCATGGCCTAATAGGACCGCTGTTTGTTTAATTATATATTCATTATCTTTTCCACAATTTGCTCCCTTCCCTTTGCCGTGTGGCGCTTTGAAAGACTTATATTGTATAAGCGCCATATAAAATAACCAATAAATAAAATACTGGGGTAAATAAATTTCAAATTCCTCCCCTTCTATCTTTCTTTCCTTTTTTCTTGCAATTGATAAGCTACAGGTTTAAGCTTTCTAGTGTTTGAAAAGACTGAAAGCGGGCCACTCCTTCCTGGGCCTAGTGACATAGGAAAGGACATGCATCTCTACTAGTTATTTGTGCACCAAACAAGCGTTCTGCACCAGATGACTCATTATCAGGTCGATCTAGTGAAAACATGCAATGAAGTTCTTATAATTATCTAAAACAGAATTGGTGGCTGAGAACAAAAAGGTACAGCTCAAGACAATGCCAGGTTCCAAATCATAAACTGAACCTTTTATCAATCTGTCACGAAATCAGGGCACCACCAGGCCTGAAAAAAGTTTAGGCGGCTCTGCCATATGGAATGGAAAGTGGCGTCACAGTAAGTGAACATATTGTAAGTTACAATCTGCAAATTTCTGTCAATTGGTCTTTCACAAATTAAAGAATGAGAGACAAGACAAATAAGCATTTCCCTTCAATAAGGCAAGGGAACAGATCTCCCATCAGCATAACATAACGTTGCTGTCTAAGAATTAAAGGTGCGCAGCTTTAAACCTAAGATCTGTGTTAAAATATCCCGACCACAGAACAGTTAACCCTCAACCAGTAGTTCAATTCACTGCAGTAAATGTATGTTTTTGAATGCCTCAAAAACATCCTCGGTGGGGACGCCCACCCTCTGAAAAAAGTTGGTAGACGTTGTCCACCAGCATGTACCCTTGAGTACCCTCCAAGTGTGTCTTGCAGAAAACCATGTGGTCAAATAAACTGATAAAGAAAGTATTGACCTGGCTCCGTTCCCTTCAAAGTATTCAAAGGACAGGACTACATGCAGGGGAATCCATTCGCACACCCTGGTCACGTGGTTAGGGAAACCTTGAAAGAACAGTCAACTTTCAAGTTGTGGATCCTAGGGAGATTGATATTCTCTTTTGGAAACCTTTTCCATTTCACTTCAATAGTTAAAGTGCTGGTTTTAGATACAAAAAGCATAGGAGAATGGGTACACACAGCAATACACATTTCACATTGCAGATCACCACCATGTCAGAGCACATCACTGGCCCATTGTGGTTTTTAAGCCAGAAAAGACCACGCTCTGGAGAAGCTGTCAGTTGCTGTAGAACAGGAAATCTTTTCAAGTTTCAGCCACTCCTCTGTTACTAACTTGCTTTATACATGAACGTCTAATAAAATTCAGAATAATTAAACGCTGTAGATGTTAAATTAAATTCCCCACTGGTGATGAAGCAAATGCATTCTACAAGCTTTCATGGTAATCTTATTATGTCTGCCCGCTGTTATGTTCAGTTTGAGAGAGATCCAAGAATAGCGTCATACTTCAAGTCATGCTCCAATGATCAGCATTCACTAAATCACCTTTGGCTAACCAGAGCCATAGCATTATTCGGAAACGGCAGCAACTTCACAAGAAAATAGCACAATTCAAGGCAGTGTGCCAATTTCAGAACCAATAGGAAAAACAAACTGGATAACTGTATGAAAGACTTGTGCACAGGACAAGCTGATCACCTGCTTATGATGAAACCTCAACATTAGGGAACCAAGAGCAGCAGTGGTCGCATTCCATGCTTTTAAAGCGCTGACTGCATATCCTCCAAACTAGAAGGTATACACACAGCATTTCTTGTGACGCATATGGGAGATGTGTTGTATGATCAGAAATCTACACAGAATTGTCATTATTACAGTGGAACGTCACAATTTTGGGGATCAGGTCACAGGATGTCCACTCCACCTTCATAGCAGCATCACTTTATGGTGGCAGCTATTACATACGCTGAGCAAGGGTGGCAACATATTTTACCCTAGAGCCATATGTGTGTATATTCACGCACAGATAGAAGTACAGTTGCCTAGAATGTTTTAAATTGGCTAAGAAATAAAATGCGTCATTCTGATTAACACATTCTCTGCTGCTGTTCGCATCTTTAAGGCTTTTTCTTACCCATTTCTAGCTGCCAGATGGAGGGGTGTGCACCCAGAGATATCTTGATAATTTGGATTTGCTCCCCTCTTTAATAGCAGGATCAAGCATTCTACAGAACCACAGCTGAAAACAGAAAAAAAGAAAAAATATCAGGAGGCTTCACACAAGACGAAATTCAGAATGAGGTTTTGCCGGTAAAAACAATGCTATTGTCATGTAAAGCTATACTGAAAATCACTCCGGTTTTACCTAAATGATGCAAAGCGGTATATCAATGAAAGTCTTAGGTCATCCACAATTAAATGTGTGAAATGTCAAGATAGACATTCCCCGAAGTTGTTCAACAATCACATGTGTTTTGCAATGCTTGGCATTCGTTTATGTAACGAGGCTGACAAGCTTGAAAAAGAAATCTATTGAATTAAAAACTGTGGTGTAATCATTTACTTCAAGGTTTAGGAGGAAAGAAACATTCACTTTGCTGATCTTGAGGACTCACCACTCCTGGATCTCACCAGGTTTTTCCATTCCAGATCCCATTGCAAAGCATAAAGTGAGTGTTCGCAACAGAAACAGTCAATCCCACTCCTAAAACAGTAGAAGCACATGGTCAGTCAGCATCAACCTCTAACACAACCAAGGTCACCCAAGGGAACCCTTTTAATCCAGGCTAAAATGTTCAAAGGCAATCACCATTAGTGATTTCTGAGGCACCAGCAGCACTGCAGCAAAACTGTATATAGACTAGGATGGGAAACAGCATCATAGTTCACCTGGTATTATATAGATGGAAGAGTTGCTCAAATGAGTCCTTTCAGTAAACATTTTTAATGGAGAGGGTGAGGGGATAATTTACCACAAAGACATTTCATTACGTCACAGGACACAACCAAACTAACTGATCAGGCCGAGTGGCGATCAACCTCCTGGCAGATCTATTTTTCATCCTCTATCTTGTGAAAACAGCCTTGAATTTGGTTGTATTTGGATGGGTTTTATGAGCAGCACAACACACAAGATTCAAGAAATACATTGGAAACGTATCCCTTCCTTTCAAAAGGTTCCAATTTCTCAATGCAACGTCGAAAAACAGCCATATGAGTGAATGCGTGAAGCATCAATTTTGGATCATTTCTAAAGTGTTTGCCCATTGTTGAGTTGGTCTGAAAAATTAGCCTTTAGGAAAGGCTTCAAATGTCTGAACCCTAACCACCTCACAATGACTTACATCGTTGACGGAGAAGCACGAAATAGCAGCAATAAAGAAGTTCCCAAATTGTACGAGTCTCACACAACTTTCCATAGAAGTGTACAAGTGGTGAAAAGCTATGCACAGAACCATTATTGGAATTACAGGTTGAAATCCTGCCGCAAATGCATAAAGGACAACCAGAACAGTAGCCTGCACCCTTCAATCTGCAAGGAGTTCTTTAAAGATTAATCCATTCACATCTCTTCTCTACAGTCAATTTCCACATATCTTCAGCTATGGGCTTGATGGATGTTCAGGACTGCTTTGCAGCAAAGAATACACATTTGACCTGTCCAGAAGGACTCCAAAACGAATTCTGAAGATCAAAAGGTAGCAGTCAAAGCTAGTTCCATCACCCATTTTTGATAACCTAAAGCTTCACATCTGGCTCTTTGAGAGCTAATAAGCTAATAACAGACCTCCAAAAGGGCCTGATGTATTTGTGTCTATCTTCGTCTGGATTGCATCTGCAATCCTCATGAGATGCTAATTTTGCAAGGCACTGTAGAAAACTATCATAACCATCCACTGAGAATCGGGTTGCTCAGTGGGGTTAGCAGGTAGACCAACATTTCAAAGGAAGCAGTCTCCAAAAAAACAAAAGGAATTAAGATAAACTAAAAGGACACTGTCTGCTTTGGCTTATAAGTAATATCAGATAATTCAGTAGCTGTTGTGAATTTCCAATCACCTTTTATTCAGGATAGAATCTCTTCCTTATCTAGTCTTCAGCATTTGTAAAGCGACTACAACCAACATGGTATCGAAGCGCTAATTAATGTAGAGATAAACCAAAGAAAGTAGCAATTAAAACTGTTGGATTTGAAGTTGCCACTAAAGCATGGAAGCTGATCAATTCTGCAAAGTTCCATAGGAAGTATATTCCAAGCATTGATGGCTGAGAAGGTTTAAAGTGACATTTTCGAATGCCGTATTTTTGAAATGCCATTTTGTCGACACAAAATTGCTGAAATCTTTTTTTCAAATGTTTTTTTTTAATTTTATTTTTGAAATGGGGGTTCCGATCCGATTTGCCTAAACATTGTAAGGTAATAGTAGAGCTGACAACTTTATTAGGTTGTTCAGTCATAGATAAAGAGTCAAGATATAATTCCAGATAACTGATTTTTTAATTTTAATTTCAGATTTTTTAAAACTCCTCATTTAAAACTTGACATACACAATAGATCATTATATACAATGGTATACTTTTCCACGTTTTACATTACTGTGTTCAATGTGGTGATCATATTCAACAATTGACAAGTAGCGGTTTACAATGCTCTCGACAAGTAAATACGAATGTCAGCCCAGATGTCCCTTGGCTTGGATGACATTGGCATCATTGTAATTAAGAGTTCCTTGCAATCATTAGCCCACATTAGTTCTTTCATCCACTCTTCTTTTCTAGGTGGATCGTTGAGCCTTCCACTTCTTTAGTATACACCCCTTAGTTAATATACATGCCAAATTCAAAAACCTCCTCTGACATTTTTCAGCTACATCACGCTATTCCCCAAATAGACATCCCATGGGCATCCTTTCCATTGGTTTATCAATTATGTCAGTTAGAGTTGTAAGTGATTTCAATCTGGCACACACCCAAGTCACGCCCAGCATGTAGTGCGCAAATGAAACCCTTATTTATATTTATCTATAAGTTCACTATTCTGAACGATATACCAATCATATCACACCCTTCTCCTGAGACCCCCCCACCGCCCCCAGTCACACTGAACCAGGAATCAGGCTAGTTTGCAAAGGTAAATATTTATTTATGTATTTAGAATTTAATCACAATATATTTTAATATGTAACAACAATCAGCAATGGGGTGACAGAACACTGAATAATATCTTTAATGCACTAGGAATCAAATAATGAGCACAAAAACAGTTGCAGCACAGAAAAGAAAACTTTTGGGTTGGTTTGGAACAGATAGCCCTATGGTTAGGGGTTCCCCCTGCAACACCCCTCAACCCACCAATAGGCAATTTAAATAGATGTGAGGAAAGAGCAGGTATTCAGGAATAACACAGATCAGACAGTATATCACTCCCACCTTCCCCCTTTAAACACAAGAGAAAAACAGAATTGACGTTTCAACTATGGCTTTGGAATTGACTAAGCAAAAACACCAAATGTGGTCAAAAATGCTTAAATTATGATACATTTCTATGGGAGCCGCTTTGAACAGATGCAAACAATCACAAGCAATGATTTAGTCAGAAGAAAACCTTTGAAATCTCAAAGTCCAAGTGGGAAATAATTTAAAGCTAATTCACACGTGTAAACATTTTCAGAATGTCAAATCGCGGCAAACTTTTCTTTGTGCGATTTTTGCTATAAAAGGGACAATCGCAAAGTTTTGCACTGTTTTGGGTTCTGTGGATAGCTAAGGAAGTAGGGTACAACTGGGGGTTGAAATTTCGCTTCTATCATAAAAACTGAGGGAGTTATAGAGGTTTTAGTAAGCGACGTTTTAGCAAAATAGGCGCGAGAATGGAAAACAGAAATTCGGGTTTAAAAATGACATAGGTTTTCTTATACTATAATAAGGACTACAAAAAAGAGAGTGCCACACAGGAATCAGTTATTCATGGCCGCTCATAACTATTCATGTTTGATACTCTAGTTTCCGTGTGGTTTGGGAATTACTTTTCTTAATCAAATCAATAAGAAGTCATGGTTTAGTAACACAGATGAGAGAAAAGTCAGCGCAAAAATAGTTGGGATCATACAATGCAGATATATTATGGGTCACTGTTCTTTCCATTAATACTTACATTTTTTTGTAATGGTTCTGGTCATTGGATCGGGTCGATCAAGGAAAGGACAGCACATCAGGCGCGGGACTGGATCAGCGAGGCCGGTCACCGGATTTGCACAGGATCTGCCCTTCTTGTTTCTGGGTATTTCAAATCAGCTGGTTAGCGAGTTCTTCACACAAGCCTTGTGGTGGCACGCCAGATAGTTTCAGGATACTAGTTCAGAAGGCTTTCCCACACCACAGAGCTCCACTTGGTTGTGAGAATAAGTTTGAGGATTTAGGCCTTGCTGGAAATCAATAGTTCTCTACTGCTTGGCAAGGTTCTGGGCATCTGCATCTGGAAGGATGGTAAAGCTGGATGTAGAATGCTGGAACAAAATGCTTCGCCGGAATCAGGAAAGTGAGTGAATCAGTGAGTTCCTATGTGTTGTCAGCTGTCTCTATTTATCCTTTCAAATGACATCACAAAATGGGTGTATGGGCCGGCTTAACTAAGCTTGCCCCTGTGAACTGGGATTGGAGCAGGGCCTCATTTCCGCCTTGCATCTGAGTGATTGGATCAAGGCCGGATGATGTCACATTTATGGTTTGGCTTTAGTGCTTAGAAACCTCCCCTCAGCTACTAGTGTCAAAATCGGATTTTATCCTATATACATATTTCTACATTGGTCACCTCCACACAAACCACACGCAAAGATTCCATATTTGATGTAGCATCTGTTCATCAAAATCCCGCAGTCGTGGGATCTTGTTTCACCTTTCTACAGAATTTTGTCCTTTTCACCATGAACACAATTTCCAAACATTCAGGAAATGTCCACAAATCTGTGGGTTTACCATACGGATGTGTGTGTAACTTTTTACAATTTTAACATTAATACAGTTCACATAAAAGCACATATATTGCCATTCCTGTCCAGAATGTGTTACGCAGTTCTACCGCCTCTTGAAACGAGCAGCCAAAAATTAGACTAGCAGATCTGTCTTATATTTTTCATCACTTTGGATAACAAGTTATGAGTCTCTCAAAATTGTTCATTGTTTATTCTTAAGAGCAAATGGTCCGCCTTTTTGTCTCACCCTGGAGTCCAGGAGCAGACCCCGCCTTTGGGGAATTCCTTCCAGGAGCAGTTTACGACCCTTTAACACGTCCGTTTCCTAATCTATTCATTCTCTTTCTGTAGACAAACGTCTGGCCTAATCCACAATTATCATCTACCAGTGAGTTTCTGCTGAGAGGATTTCCCTCCCCTTGGGAGAAACCTATTTTTCTACTTCTTGCAGCTCAGCCAGGCTAATTTATTCTTAATTTCTTATAGTCCAGCAGAAACCAAACTTGTTGCATCAAATGACATGAATAGATTACTCTTAGCTTTAACTCTATGGGATCAAAAACACAACTGAGATCTGTATTCCTTTTAGCAACAATCCTTTTATGTTTGCTAATCCGGCAGACTTTTAGTTTAGATACTTTGAAGTTTCATCAGGAGCGCATCTGACTGAGCTGTCATTCACAGGTAGCCCAGTGTACTGCACACAGATTTTGACAGGAGCTGTCAGTTTACAGACAATCCAGTTTGTCTGAGGAAATGTTATGCTCTTTACACTTTAGGACTTTGTATATTTGCCATGCTTCATTAGATTACATGAATTTTAACCCCAAGCATGATTTTGAATGTTGAGAAGTGTTGTGTATAGGCATTTTGGAGTTTTTAGCAACAAAGCAAATGTCATTTATAGGCACATTTTGGAGTTTCATTTGCAAAGCGCTGCTTCTCTCTCTGCACTCTGTTTGCTGGTCATGGAGCCCACTGGCACATTTTCTGCAGTGTGTGCTCTATCCCAACACATATGCACCATGGGTGGCAGGTTGTGCATCCATCTTTTTGTGTGTTTAAACAGGCGGTTTTGGAGGTTTTTGGCGCTCACAAGAGTTTTGCCGCCATTGTTGCCGTTTCTTGCACCATGACTATCAGAGTGATGCCGCATAAGATAGCGGAGTGGGTGAATACATCCCACAGAGTAGCACATACCGAATCCCAGAAGACCTGAAACCTAAGGCAGTTCCGGGGCATATGCATATAATCTGCCCCCTTTTCCACGCAGCAGGGGTAGGCAAGTATCTTTCTGTTCTACGTAGATCTTCTTAAGTCTCACAGGTGTTTAATGGAGGTTGTGAAGTATTTTAAATGGTGCAAGTTTAAATCGTGTATTCATGGACACCTCCTTAGTGACGGCACACATTTTATGCCACAGACCATCATTGATTTCTACTCCCATGTGTGCCTCCCATTTCCCCCTTGCACTATGAGTTTCTTCTGGGGGCCCATCTACTATAATTTTGTACAAAGTGGCCACAATTTGTCAGCATTTTATGCGTTTGATATATACATTACACATGCATGGTCTGGGGTGACGGGGGAGGTTCTACTGGGAACATTCCAATGTTTTCCCTACTGCAGCCCTTAACCTGTAAAATTGCAATATTTCTACAGCAGTACCTTTGTGTTCCCTCTTCCATGTCTGCAACATCAAGAATTGCCCTTCTTAGAAAAGATTCCTGATGGTGGAGTATCCCATTCACTCCAGTAGGCAGTGATTTTACCAAATTAAAAATAACAAATATCATTTAAACAATTTTGCCGAATAAAATACTGAATTCTTTAAAATATATATGGGGGTGGGGTAAGGGGTTAAAACAGGTGGGGAGGGATTATAAACAAAGGGAAACAGGGGACTTGGGAGTGGGGGCCAAATAAAAAAAAATAATAATCATCATTCTTTTTTTGGTAACCATGCGTAGATAAAAAAAAGTTGTTGGTATTTTTTTGGTAAAATCACATGCACCATTCTCTCCCAGTGCTGTCTGATCTCCCTGTCCTAGGTGGGTAGTAATTTGAGGAACTTCCACAGCGGGCTGCTTTGTAATACAGGGTCTCCCCCGCTATTACCTTGAATATTTTGCACCATGCAGCGTGTGTCGATTGTACTAGGTCATAGAGGCAGTCATCTTCATATTTCCCTCCCATCAACAACGTTCTCAATTCGGCCCCGGCCCGCTCAAGTGTGACATGTGGTGGGACTACTTCCGTCCCAAACCAGTAAGCAGCAAACTGCACTTGCATCGCCACGGAGTATAATTCAGAGTGTGTTCCCGCCAACCCCACTCTGTGGTACGTATGTGCCATTTCCTTCCATTCTGAGTGCCATAGGAACTGTGGCATCAAGCCATGGATCTTGTCAAAAAACAATTAACATATATGTAGAGCAGTACGAGCAGGTTTGACATCTTAGTACGATTAGATGTTCGAGTGGGCACCGCTGCGTCACAGTCTACGTCTATGTCTTCTACTGTGCAAGTTTTCTAAATCGTTATTTGGTCCTGCTGCCAGAGATAAAAGCTCCACCTGCACAGTGGAGTGCAAAATATATCTCAGAATTTTGTCTGGGTTGAATGACCCAAACGCCTGGAAGGATCTGTGTGAATTTATCACTACAAGTTTGTATTTATGCATTCCGTTTAGGTCATTGTTTTAGCAAAAATATGTTCCTTTACACAAAAGCATCAGTGCACAAAAAGTCAGAAGTATTTATTTCACAGAGGCATAGGCTTTCTTAGTGTGTCCAGTGCATTTTGGTCCTAGCGACCATCTTGAGGGACAAATTTCAGCCTAGGTTGGGACTTTGACAGGTTTTTGTTTTCCTGTCAATTAATCGTAGGTAGATTCTACTTCATAGCGGTCAAGTAACCTATTGAAACATCTTATCCTGAGGGGTGTGTGGGGTTCCTATTGAGTTCTAGTGGCATTGATTTTGCTGCATAAACGCGGACACAGGACACTAGGACCGCTGGGAAGTCGGATTGACATCTCTAGCTAGGCTGCCACCAACCGCTAAGGGTATATGTTTAACTTCCTTGCTAACTGGTGTTATTGCGCAATGTAATTATATGTGTATACTGTTTCCCAAATACTTTAACACTCAGATGTTTAATTTAATCTGGTGACCATTTCAAGGGGTAGTTTCCTTGGGGTTCCACTGTGTTTGTGGTCAAGGGAAACATCTAGGATTTGGTGTAGCTTATTTTAAAGCCAGAGAAATCGCCAAACTGAACTTTGTCATCCATAATAAGGTCTAAATTTAGGATCTCTATTATATAATAATACGTTGTCTGCACATCATGATATGATTTCCGCAGGGTCAGTAATCCGGATTCCTCGGTTTCTGTGTAGTGCCCTGATTAGGTCTGCCATAGGTTCTATTGAAATTGGAAAAAGGATAGAGCAAAGGGGGCATCCTTGGCGGCTCTGTGTTCCCAAGCTAAAAAGGTCCGACAGCATAGCATTAACTAGAACCCTGGCCACCGGGTTTGCATATAAAATCTTCATATAGCTAACCAGCTGCTCTCCAATTCCACATCTGGATAACATTGCGTATAAAAAGTTCCACGACACCTACCAAAGGCCTTTTGTGCGACGTGTGACCACAGGGACCACAGGTGCAATCCGTCCAGCACATTAAATACCCGTCATATATTAAGTGTTGTGGATCTACCCGGTACAGATCCTGCCTGATCCCGATGACTCACATAAGGCATAAGTGGTAAAAGTCAATCTGCAATGATTTTATCGTATATTTTGGTGTCTACATTTATAAGGGATAGGGGTCTGAAGGTACCGCAATCCTTGCTAGCCTTCCAAGGTTTGTTCAGCACCATTATAGTGGGAGGTAACTGATTATGATTAAGCAGGAATTAGTTCTCCCATACCTTAAGCAGGTACACGGCCACGGCATCAGCATATTCCTTGTCGAATTCTGCGCCTAGTCCATCTGACCCCAGCGCTTTGTTTCCCGGGAGCTCATTTATTGCTTTTAAGATCTCCTCCACTGTGAACGGGGTGTTAATGCTGTCTCTCTCTGCCAGTCCTTGCTCAGGTCTTTACTCCTCTCCATATTCCCTAGTTGTCCTTGGCTTCACAAAGTATTTATTCTCCCTATCCACCTGCTCTCTAAACTGGTCCATCAGTCCTTTCATTTCCGTGAATAAGGACGGGGATGGATTCTTTGCGTATTCTGTTTATAGAGCTTTCAGCTTGCCTTCACAGGTCGCATGTCTCTATGTATTGATTTAAGTACACCCGCTTCCTCAGAAATAGCTATTCCTCATATATATACCTTAATGGCTTGCCAGACCGTGCCAATGGATACCCCACCATCGTTGGTAATAGAGAAATACATATTAATCGGTTACGGAATGCTTGCCCGGAAGACAACGTTTTGTAACGCTGCAGCCTTAAATCTCCACGAGAACCTTTCACGCAGAGACTCACCTAGGCTCAATTGCAGCTGAATGGGTGAATGGTCCGAGTAGGTACGCGGGTGAATAGCCGCCTGTCACACTTTGCTCCCCATGCATCGTGACACTAGAATCAAGTCTATTCTAGAGGCTAGATCATGTACTGTCGAGTAATAAGTAAATTTGTGTGCCTGTGGATGTAGCTTTCTACAGATATCACAGATCTCCAAGTATTCTACAATTCAGGATATGCTGCATGTTGCTAGTGACAACGGTCTGGACGCAGTCCCCGGCCTAGCCGTCTCTAAGTTTAATATGGTATTCATGTCCCCTCCCCAAAACATCGGAGTCAGAAGGTATGATGTTAGTATCTCTGAGATCTTGTCATAGAATGCTGGATCCTCTTTGTTAGGGCTGTAGGTGTTCAATAGGACCATTTCGGGTCCTTGTAACACACAATGTATTATCACATATCTCCCTTCTAGCTCTGTATGATGGTGCACAACTGAATTTCAATGCTGCGTGAATTATAATAGTCACCCCCTGGATTGAGTGGAGTAGTTCGTATAGTACCTGTCCATTTTTTGCAAAGTTAACATTGATGCTACCTTTAGCGTGGGTTTCCTGCAATAAGACAATGTTGGTTCTAGGTCAATTTACACATGCCATCATTTTACGTGATTTAGAGAGTTGCTGAGATCCCTGACATTCCAGCTTAGAAAGTTAATATCACCCACACGAAGTGTAATACATTTCCTCTGCAAAGCATTAATTTGAGTAACTATCATGTAAATCTCAGTCTGAGGAATCGTTACAAATAGTACAGTGTACTGTGTATGCCAAGTTAACATTTTGAAACTTTCATCCCAACTTGTCCCTCCCTCTCCCGCCCTCTGCACCCCAATTAGGGTGATGTCATCCACCCCACCACCTACACATTCTCCCCCCAACAATAGCCAGCATCCAGGGAATGGAGGTAACAGCCAATCAATACTCTAAGGATCCTTAATTCAACATTTATTCTGAAGTCCTGCTACGCTTCATACAGGTATGACCCAGCCTAGACGCAGAATTGCGATTACAGGTCCACTGCAGACCGCTATCTTAAGTCATCTTGCAGCTCGTTCCCACCAGATTGTTAGTCATTCTCATGGTCCATTCTGTCCTGAAAAACTAACACACAGGGATTTTACTCAAATACACATTACCGCAAACAGCGGGTATGTGTCCTTTCTGTTATCAGAGAAACACTGTAACACACAAAACAGAGTAAGGAACAAAAGCTTCACCGGAGCTATTTATTATATTGTGCAGTTAATGCAACCCTAACTCTTTCCCTATAGGGAGTACACTATACTAACCCTGCATGATGTTTCTAACCCTCAAAAGCGATGATGCGCCGACTACCGGCAGGGAATGTATGGGGACTATTCTTGCCCTATGTCGAAACAATGGAAAACCTTTTCACAATGAACTTCCACAATAGATTTTATACATACAAATTTCATACAGCTATGGGTCATTAGCCCAAACAATTAAAACCAAAGCAGTTACGGGAAAATCATTTCCAGGCTGCACCCTTGGATGAAACAGCCAGGTCACGTGGGACTCAGCGTCAAACACTCTGACAATTTATTTGCCCTCTGTGAGGTGTGTCTGGTTGATCCAGGAGTAATTTCTAAAACATTTTTTAAAGAATATAAGTGTCGCGCAAATTCTCAGCACAACATGCACTCTATGCTCAGCTCTTTTTTTACAGGTGCATGAACCATTCTCCTGTGCGAGAATACATGACACATCTATAAAAGAAAACATAGATTCTGTAACATTGATTCAAACAATTTTTGTCTAAAAGTGCATAAGTCCACTTGTGTCACTCTAAATGAGGTGACATCTGTATGTCTGGTCGACCGGTTTCAATGATGTCTTGCGTGTATCATATTCTTCAGGACCCATTATTGCTTCTTTTGACCCAATCAGCAAGCCCCACAGGGGCGGGATTGCGACGTATTCTGTGGATAAAATGGGAGAACGTCAAAATGACTTCTCTCATATATGGGAAAAAGCATGTGGCATTTCTTACTGGCTCTTATTGATAGAATGAAATAATTTTACTTTCCAATGTACTGAACCAGTCAATTTGTGACATTAAAAAAGAGGCTATCTTCACCCTACCCCATCACCATTAAGTGCATGACATCATGTCTAACCTGACAAGATCATACCTGCCCAACTGTTTGTATATGCGAAGAAGAGGCACACTCGATTTCGGCAGTGTTGCCACTTTCAGATAGTCAAGTTGGGACGCCTAAGATGGTACTTAGTCTGCAACATAAGAACACTCATGTTACATTGTCTGTGTGTGTGCTCCCAAGGTATCACATCACCTTGTCCTGAAATATATTATCCCCACAGTTCTAAATCTATTTATCTCGCCACTCATAAACATCCCTTTGATGAGATGAGCTTCTTGTGGTCTCGCAACCTTATTCGTGATGCTTTTGAAGGGGTCCTGCAAGAAATGTCCTGTGGGGATAATATATTTCAGGACAAGGTGATGTGATACCTTGGGAGCACACACACAGACAATGTAACATGAGTGTTCTTATGTTGCAGACTAAGTACCATTTTAGGCGTCCCAACTTGACTATCTGAAAGTGGCAACACTGCCGAAATCGAGTGTGCCTCTTCTTCGCATATACAAACAGTTGGGCAGGTATGATCTTGTCAGGTTAGACATGATGTCATGCACTTAATGGTGATGGGGTAGGGTGAAGATAGCCTCTTTTTTAATGTCACAAATTGACTTGTTCAGTACATTGGAAAGTAAAATTATTTCATTCTATCAATAAGAGCGAGTAGGAAATGCCACATGCTTTTTCCCATATATGAGAGAAGTCATTTTGACGTTCTCTCATTTTATCCACAGAATATGTCGCAATCCCACCCCTATGGGGCTTGCTGATTGGGTCAAAAGAAGCAATAATGGGTCCTGAAGAATATGATACACGCAAGACATCATTGAAACCGGTCGACCAGACATACAGATGTCACCTCATTTAGAGTGACACAAGTGGACTTATGCACTTTTAGACAAAAATTGTTTGAATCAATGTTACAGAATCTATGTTTTCTTTTATAAATGTGTCATGTATTCTCGCACAAAAGAATGGTTCATGCACCTGTAAAAAAAGAGCTGAGCATAGAGTGCATGTTGTGCTGAGAATTTGCGCGACACTTATATTCTTAAAAAAATGTTTTAGAAATTACTCCTGGATCAACCAGACACACCTCACGGAGGGCAATTAAATTGTCAGAGTGTTTGACGCCGAGTCCCACGTGACCTGTCTGTTTCATCCAAGGGTGCAGCCGGGAAATGGTTTTCCCGTAACTGCTTTGGTTTTAATTGTTTGGGCTAATGACCCATAGCTGTAAGAAATTTGTATGTATAAAATCTATTGTGGAAGTTAATTGTGAAAAGGTTTTCCATTGTTTCGACATAGGGCAAGAATAGTCCCCATGCATTCCCTGCCGGTAGTCGGCGCATCAGCGCTTTTGAGGGTTAGAAACATCATGCAGGGTTAGTATAGTGTACTCCCTGTAGGGAAAGATTTAGGGTTGCATTAACTGCACAATATAATAAATAGCTCCGGTGAAGCTTTTGTTCCATACTCTGTTTTGTGTGTTACACCATTCTGCCCTGAGCCACCTCCAGACGCTCCTACAGCTGTTTTGCTTGGGATAGAGATATTTGACTAAATAAAGGTCAGCGATTCGTTGTGTATTGTAAGAAGAAAAGAAATACACCTTGCCATTCTGCTGGATTCGTAAGTGAGCCAGGAACGGCATTGAGTATTCACAGCTCTTTCTCTCAGCATTTTCTTCACAAGCATGAACAACTTTCTCTCCAGCTGAACTGTGGTTGATAAATCTGGATAGATGTGAATCATGTTCGATTCGTACTGCAATGATCCTTTCGCCAGGAGCAGAATTAAATCCCCATAGTTCATCACCCTAGTAATAACTGGACAATCAAGTGCCCCGGTTTAAGTCTCATTGCAGGCATTTGATGCGCCCTTTCAATCACAAGCGTGTTGGACAGGCCCGGATCATCCAGGATCTTCCGAAGCAGGCCTTCAATCAGCTCCACCATCTTTGCTTTACCCCCGGGCATCAGGACCAAGCCCATCAGCTCTGGAAGCAGGCATTCAGATACCTTTTAAAACCCCAACAGCCCCGGCTTGGTGCTGTTTGGGTTCAGTCCTGGCACCTTAGGCGCCAGGCTCATCATGGAAATCAGTCCTGGCCCCATAGGGACTTTTAACCCTAGATATTTGGGACCTTACACCATTAAGGCCATTATCAACCCGGTGGCCGTCAAATTGGAATTACCCTCTAATATGTAAATTCATCCTGTCTTTCATGTTTCACTTTTAAAACCAGTTCAACCAGAACAAGATTAACCAAACCACTGGACCCCATCTTGATAGATGGAGAACCTGAATTCGAGGTAAAAAATATCCTGGACTCCAAGATGGTTAAATCAAAACTTTTTTATTTAATCGATTGGAAGGGCTACGGACCACAAGAAAGGTCATGGGAGCCTAGTGACCACGTTCATGCACCTCGGTTAGTGAAGAGATTCCATCGGGACTTCCCAGACAAACCAGGGCCAAGGGGAAGAACAACTTTAGGTGGGGCCTTGGGGGGGGAGTGCCGTCATGATGCCTACCCCCGGGCATCAGAACCATGCCCATCAGCTCCGGAAGCAGGCATCCAGATACCTTTTAAAACCCCAACAGCCCCGGCTGGGGGCTGTTTGGGTTCAGTCCTGGCGCCTTAGGCGCCAGGCTCATCATGGAAATCAGTCCTGGCACCATAGGCGCCAGGCTCATAGACTTTACTTACCTGATGCAGACCATGCTGCTAGTGAGTCCAAGCCAACGTGAGGCCTGGATGGGACTATTTTTCTACAGGGACTACTTTTTACTCGGGCGTGGTTCTAGGGAACTTCTTACATGGAACTACTTTGGAGGCTATTTAAACCACGCCCGAACAACAGCACACGCTTCCCATTATTCTGCATCCAGCAGCGTAACGCTCACCATGCCTGCAGTCTACATCCAGTCTTCTGCCACGCCTGCCTCGAACCTGGAGCTCCTAAAACCAAGAGGAAAGAAAAGGACAAGATTAGAAAACAAACTATTTCGAATTCCTCACCTGATTTCGGATCCATCTCGACTCCGGAGCTGGAAGGAACATCATTTCTGTACGCGTCGCATCTCCAGCTACAGCGCCGCGCCATACTCACCAGTCCTCGCAGCATCTTTCGATTCGGCGCTGCCTCCATCATTTCTTCGCCGAACTCCGGCACCTGAGGGACAAAAGAAAACAACAAGGTGAGCCGAGAAAACCAACAAATAAAACACTTATCATAGACTTACTTGATTACCACCGGAGGCATTATTCTATAACTCTCCACATCTTCATGTGCCGCACATGCAAAGGGAGAGAAAACAACACGTTAAACACCGGCAACATTTACCAGACGGCGTTGGGTAATACAGACTCTTACCTGAGCGCCACCAACTGCCAGGAGGGGTATCTTCTCACAATCTTAGTTGCAAGACAAGGAAGGAAGGGGGGACAAGAACGAATCATCGGACATATTGAACTCTATGAACTTGATACTTACCGAACCTTGCCAGGAATCTCAGAGTCAATACTCTCTGGAACTCTCCCACGCCTTCAAACCAGTGAAGTAACTGGCATCAACGCGCCCCTGCAATCCACGCAGGATGGAGAGCTCATCATTTAAAAACATAAGGTGAGGTTCCTAAAAGAGGATATCGGAGGTGGCAAGAAGGGAGAACGAGAACAGTGGGAGGGGGCTATCACTCATAGCCATGGGTGGCTAAATCCCTTTCTCCACTTGCAGGAGAATACTTCTACGGATCAAGCAGACGAGATTAGGCAGGCCAGTCCAGACAGTCATCTTGGCACTACGCATCACGTTGGTGGAGACCGCAGCTGTCCGGGTCCGATCGACGCCCCTGTGGGAACCAGGTGAGCGTAACATTTGCCCGATCCTCTCAGGTATGCCCAAAATCCAGATATTATTCCCTCTTGATCTTGATTTAAGGTCTTCACACTTCTGCAAAGCCGCCTTTAAGTCCTTGGTTGGTTTGGCCATTTGGGTTTTGAGGGTCTGAACATCATCTTCTACTAGACAGAGCCTTGAGCTTTCCTGGTCCATTTTGGCCTTAAGGGAGCTAATAATAGAAGTAATGTTGTCTAGTTTTCGGTTTATGGAAGCAAAGCCATTCTGCATAAATTCCTGTATTTACTGCAAGTCAGGGTCCTGACTCGTTTGCGCGTCCGCATCATACGCCTCTGCAGCTTGCGTAGGCCGTGGTCTGCTCGTTTGTCACGTGAATGCCTCCATGTGGCTCTGTTTTTTAGCACCTTCACCCCCTTTGGTCATGATGGTGTGAAGCCTGCGTAGTGTGGGTGCAGCTGTGCTGATGAGGCTTTTTGAGAGCTGCATAACTCCCCCTTTGGGTTTTGGGGCTAGTTGTCCCGATTCCTCTAATGTTCCATGTGGAGTGGGGCGGGGGTGAAGGAGTGGCTCTTACAGGCTGCTTGGGCCTCCTGTAGAGATTAGCTTCCCAGTGTCTCCACGAAGGAGCACTCCCGTGGCAACGCTGCAGCTCACTATACCACTCAGCCCCTGGAGCCGCTCTCTACGGACAATGGCAATGGTTTTGCAGGCACCAGGTCTCGCCTTACGGTCTCCTCGGCGCCAAAGGGATTCCCAGGGGCAAGACCTGGGAGATGTCCGCCACGCCTCAGCTCTAACAGTGCACAGCTCTGCCTTGCTACCTATGATGAGGTGCTACCCAGCTCTTCCTTGTGTTGGCCTCCAACCCCCATACCGAAGCACACAGTGGGTCGTGTAGCTTCTGTTCTACCAGTGCAATCACCCTCACATTTTCACTGTGTGTGCCTGGCCCTTTAATTCACCATTGCCTGGAATGATGGTGTCAGCGGTTCCATATAGCGGTACGTCTACAGGATTTTATGGGTGGCCTTCGAAGAGGCTCAACAGCAGGCAGCCATTTTGTAGGCTGCTCATCAGTGACCCCAATTTTAATATCAGATTTGGAATGGAAATTGCATCATAAGATGTTTGGTAGATTGCGATGGAATATTTAATTCGAGTCATTACGAGCAAATTAAATGGAGCACTGCATACCCCAAATGCATCCCAGAATGCGTATCTGAGGAACTGTTTGGGTTTTATACAAATACTTTCCTGTTTATTAACCCAATTACAATTTCTGCTGATGTATTTTAATGATTTAATTCTGTGCACAATATGATTGAATTATTTCATGGATATGTTTTTATCCAAAATAAACTTAAAGAAGAAAAAGCATCATGATAATCAGTCAAACGGTTTAGATCTGAGAGATTGGAGGAAAACATTAGACATTCTGTTAAATGCATTCAGGCGGAGCCAGTTCCAATCCAGCCACTTCTTAATGTGTTGGAAAACACCTGCCACAATGGTTTTATCAGCATAATTCGGAAATTAAATATTTTGTGAAACCAGCCAGTCATGCAGTGTCATAAGATAAACAGCAATGGAGACAAACATGCACCCTGAGGGGCTCCATCCACAATGTTCACTGCCTCAGATTCATGGTCCCCAATCTTTACTCAAAGGTCTATTTTTCAAGAACGATGAGAGCCATTTTGAGGCCTTTGAGGAAGGTCCTGCAGCCTTGTTTAACCTAGCTATACTTATGGAAGAGGTGAGGGTGTCGAAAGTGGCTGAAAAATCAAACATTAACAGTCCTACTGAGTCATGGTCCACAATGTTGAGAAGATGGTCTTTAACATCAATCAGTGTAGTTTCAATGCTCATGCCTGTAGCAAACCCTGATTGATAGTGAAGAGGCGTTCCCGTTTCAGATGAGGTTGGAGCTGCAAGTTGGCTACCTTGTTGAGAAATGTCAAGAAAAATTGGATATTGGTAATTGGTCTGTAATTTAGAAGATCATTAGGATTCAGAGATACTTTCTTTAACAGAGGAGTTAGCCACATTTTCTATTGCAACTATTATAATTTATAGAACAACTATTTCCACAGACCACAATGTAACATGATTATAAGCAAGGTATACTTTTGCGAACTATGCACACCCATTTAGTTGAAAAAACACACTGCCCTAGCATATTCTAATCTATGAGGAGTAGTGACTTTTCCTTGTGTTTAGAGACTGGGAAGAGCACTGAGATAACTTTCATAAACAGTTGCCACCAAAAGAAAGATGCTTACATTCCTTGATTAAAAGAGTTTCAGATTTTTAGGGACCTATTGTTTTTCCTACTGGATGCATTTTAGTACATTATTAGACCCGTCAAACTGATTCCTTCCAGTAGAGTTTTCCTGCTAATTTTATATGGCATAAAGATGTACTATTTGATGCATGCATTACTATTTGATGCATGCATTGTTATGAAACTGCAATGCAGATTACACCCTTTTCCATATTTAAATTATTTGTATGTGTTAGGAAACCCACATCTATGTTCTTTTTTCTAAAGCTGGCAAAGTGGGGTTCATTCTGTTGTATGGAATTTTAAATAACTAAACCTTTGCAGAATGTCCCACAGGGAATCTAACGGCCACTGGGGAAGGTAGGTTCGAAACAACCTTTCACCTGCAGACTGTCTGAGGCAGGAAACACTAAGGGCCTAATTCACAGAGCAGTTTTGCCAATATAAAACGCTTCTGTGAATTAGACCCTAAGTGTTTCTTTATAAGCCCTTTAAACCTGAAATAACACGTGCACAGCAATACTGAATTTCATCACAGATGCAGGTATAAAATCTAACTGAAAATACATATAATTTGTAAGTGTTTGTTTTGGTTAAATAGACATGATAGTTGGACATTGCTACATCAAGAACTTAATTGATTTGTGATAATAAATCTATGTGGGCATAATAACTGGAGTTTATACTTATAGTATGACATTTTGTCATTTCTTTTCTCTGTATTGCCTTTTGTTTCTTTATTTTATTGTATACGAGTGATCATTGTAATATCATAATAATATTGTAACAAGCAGAGACATTACAATTGTCAGTTTAATAGCCAACAATGTCTCGAAGAAGCTTACGGCAGTAGGTACAAGATCTATATCCTGAACCCGCTCACAAACACGTGTAGGCAAAGTTAGGGGGAATTCATTAATTGCATTCCAATTCATCTCAATTTAGTTTAAAAGATCAATGTATTTATTTTGATTGGTGTATATTGTATATCTTGTAATGTAACTAGGAAAATACGATAATTTCCTTAGAAAGGGTTACTTGTTCCTTAGATATCATTGATGTTCAATTAGTGGTTTCTAGTGGAATTGGATTTGGAGTTACATTAGAGAAATTAAGAGCAGAAAAACAATTTTGTCTTTGTGATGTCTGGTTTTAAGGGCTCTAATGGCAAATAAGACCCCACTCCTTATCTTTTTAAAAGACATATACTTCAACTTAAACACTTCTGCAAAGACAATTGCCTGCAAACCCCTGTCTTGATACTCAGAGTGCCCCTTAAACAAAACAAAAAGTTCACCATATTCTGTGTATTCCATCACTGGGTACGCTGTATTTGTTTGTCCTTTAATTTTGATTAACGCCTTGTATTTTACAGGACCTTGATTGGGGCATTTCTTTTATTTGGTTATCACATTACTATTGCTGCTTTGGATGCTTCCTTGCTAGTGCACACCCCTCTTGAAGAGTCTAGCCCATCATCAGTCCATGCTACCTTAAAGAAACAAAGTAGGAGTATCATTCATGTTGAGCCTGGTTCCCTGTATGTTTGAGAACACTGCTGGTTTAGTAGTGGTGTGGGGCTGAGTAGGTGTTATAAACCACTGCTCATGCCTGTAACTCCTGCAGAGTAGTAGTCGTTTTGGCACAGCAGCCTTGCTTGCTTGGGAAAGTGTCCCTTTCTTTGAATAATAAAAAGGGAACTTTTTTCAAAAAAACATTTCACTCCCTGTACATTGTACCGGGGTGTGAATTGAGCTAAGAAACTGAATGAGGGTCTGACCTTCATGGCACCACCAATCCCTCCTTAACTTGGTGGCGAGCCATTAATGGGAAAAGGAGCCTGCTAGTCAGGTTCTTAATACCTCAATAAGCCATTTGAAAGTGTATACCCTTGGTGATTCGTAATGTTTGCCGCCACTTTTTCAAGCATATGTGGATACAAAATGATGCAGGAAAAATATACACTTCAGACATTATGAAATGTTTAACATCCTACCTCATACACGGAAATATTTGTAGGTAGGCCTACAACATACATAGTACGAGCAACAGGCATGCATTCGTTTGTGCTCGAGTTGCGGCAGGGATATGGGTTTCTTGATCTTGTTTGCTGTGAAGTTTACATTAGAAAAGCTAAGCATCGCCCTCATTTTGTATTTGCATTGTGTGCGACTTTTACAATGCTACAGAACATGTGGGGTCGTCAGAAGTAGCAGTTGCTACCCCTGGTACTCCTCCCGATACCCTGGCACTGTGCCTACAACTCCTGGTCAGAGGCAGTACCAGTGTTCAAAGGCCCACACACTTGGTGTCAGAAAGTGATTTATGTCCGAGCACAGCATCTATAGCTGCAGAAAAGCATGTTGGGTCTGAAATAAATCTCTTTTGCTCCAGTCGTTTCAAAATTATTTGGGCACCATCACAAGAAGCAACACACCCAGAAGTGCGAACCGAATCCAATTAGAAAAGGAAATCAACAACGCTAAACAAGTGCACCCGAAATTGCATCTTCTAAATTATTATATTCAAGTATTTGCTGTTTGTTTGTCTTCTCATTTCTTATGTGCGACACTTTGTGCACAATTACTTCTTTAGTCATTTTCAGAAATGACCCCCTTTCAGAGTCTGAATAAAGGGATGGAGATGGCACAATCACTTAAGGCTTAGCTTCTACCAACTGGTCACAGTTTTGAATCCCAGCAGAGACCTTCAGCCTTTCACCCTTCCAGCCTGGATACATTCAGTAGTATTCAATTGGAGAACATTTAGATATATTATTTACAGGGCTACAAATGGTAACAAGAAAACTGAAACATGTATAAGGATTGTTTCACACAACAAGACTTAAAAACTGTAGCTTCATATTGTGGGGTTCATATATAGTTTGGTGATTTACAGATCACCTGTCCTGAGCATAGACAGCAGGTTCTGGCATTGACAAAAACAACACACACAATTATATGTTGGGGTAAAGCAAACAGTGGTATGGGAGGAATAGCTAAATTAGAGACTGCAAAAATGGGATAACTGTGTACATATCCTATCTTCTCCACTTTAGCAAATTGTGTGATCCTGGGCAAAACACTGTACCTCAATTGACCTAATGTACCTTATGTCCTCAAAAAAAAGATTCCCTATAAGGGATTTAGTTAGGTTTTCAATATAAAAAACAGATAAGCTCAGATCTACCACTAAATTGGCCATTGTCATATCCCAAGAGCCCCCAATATTACCTACAACCCATCCCTACCACCTTTCCCAAATCCACACGTGTGCTTTTCTTGACATGCCTGCTATGGTCTTTTATCAAACATCTGCCACTGCTGGTGAGACATAGCATGCCCACTGGCACTAGGTTGTGGCATATGATGGCAGCACCTGGCCATTTTTATATGGGGAAAGTACCTGCCATGCATGGCTTTACCTAGCTCTATATGGTTGATTGAGGTTATGCTTTGCATATGCTAGCTACACCTGGCATAGTATGGCACTACCTGGGTAAATGTGGTTGCACTTAGCATACTGTGGAGTGTCTGGGCGTTTTTGGCTTTATTTAGCATAATTCTACTACACCCGGTATGTGATGTTTGACTAGTATACAAAGCTAACTCCCCTGAACTATGATGGCTCTGTTCGGTGTACACTTGCCATATCATGATTCCACTCATGGTATGTTGATGCAGCCAAATAATAACATGCGATTAGCAAGGAAAATAGCCTTCCGTCAGCATTGTTAATATTTGTGGAAATGTAATATTAGACTTATTGTAGTATCACCTTCTGTGTCACCATCTGGCCCAAAGGTCACCTGACAACACTTCTAATGATTTAATTGGGTGAAACGTCATATGATGTCACTTCCTTTGATGTCATTGAATCGGTAATGTGACTTCTGCTACCCTAGGATTTGGATGAATTGATCTCGCTGCTTGAGAAGATGAAAGTCACAGAGGTGCAGGACAGTTTGGAAATGTGAAACCACAACACAGGCAAGAACAAACTAGTTAAACTTACTTAGCTGCAATGTGTAGCAAGCTCCGTTTTACGCGACCAAATGCATAATTCACATCAAATTTTGAATTTGACAGAAGTTCAGACACAGACCTGAAAGACACAAAGCATTTTATTTTGGACAGTGTAATATGGAGGTATGGAATGACACAAAACCTTTAATCGCTGATACTGCACAAGGGTTCCATACTGTTTCTGGTCATATAAAACAATAGCCCAATGCCCCACTCATTGCTTATTTGGTCAGCTTTGAGTTGTAACCCTAACATGGTTTGTCAGATCTACTAAAGGTTGCAAGAGGAAGACTACAAATAGGGGTTATGTAGCAGAGCATGGTAGTTTCATTTGGACCACATTCTAGGTTTGACTTTCGCTCAATACGCAGTTGTAAAATCGAAGCCCATTGAATCCATGTTTGAAAAATTGTATATAATTAATCACAACTTCACCCAAAACATCTGAATTACACAAAGTCACCTTGAGTGAATATCAAGTCTATTTCGTGCTGCTTTAGAGAGCCTAGAGAGGGGAAAGGGGGGATAGGATAGAGAAAAACAGAAAGAGGCATGGGAAGGGGTAGGGAAAGAGGAGCTACAAGCCAGTGTTGGGGTGGTCAGGAAAGGTCCCCATGATTAAGAAGTGTTCATGTTTGCACGCCATATTAATAACTGAGGGTGACAGCAAACTGGGTGCGATGTTGCAATTTCATATGTATCAAAGTGCAGATAATTATGTTACTTTAGCTTTACTGTCTGTCATGAAATTGATAGATAATGGCTAGCATGCGCGTAAAAAGATAAAATGTCAAAATCACCAAATGTAAAAACATACATGCACATTAATACAAATATATGGGGAATTCATGAATGTCAATATAGTGGGCTTTTCACAAATGGATGAAAACACAAGGGCTGTTTTGCAAAGTGAACTTTGAAACTGGTTCTGTGAGGTTTCAGGAGCCAGGGGATAGGTGACTAAGTAACTTCACAAACCTTTGCGATCAGCACAGCTGTAGAAAATAGCCATCAATACGTATGGTTTGAGAAGTATCATAGATATTAGATGTAATCTCCTGTGACAGAAGGAGTTTTGTTAATTATTTTGGTCAGCAGTAAAACGCAGGGTAAGCCAGAGTTTCAATTGCGCGATTAAATGGCAGTTTTGCAGATTGGAAAGTTTCACTGGAACAGTGACCTGGGGAATTCGATAGTATCGCTAACTCAAAGGGAAATTATTTACCTAGCCTCCCTCATATTGCTTGAAATATTTACACGAACCATGTGCAAACTAAAAGTTAAAGCTAAGAGCTTAGGCCAGTTATTGCTAGTAATTAATTATGTTTCATTACCAATGTGCGGACGTCATGAACTACTATGGACGAATCCTATTAAGAGGTGTGTTCTATATATGATCGGAAGATGACAATTAAGATAAAAATGGCCAATAAAAATGTAGGAATTGGGATAAAATGGTGTTTCTTTGAAGAGGTTTTTGTCCAATCATATGTGGGGGTTGATTGCAATAATGTATCTGGGAGTGTTTTAACTGTTGCAAAAATGTATATAAAAGGTGAACTGATTTGGTTTGTTAAGACTTGGGTTAGTTTAGTCCTGCAACACCATCTAACTGCTCCGTGGATAATTATACAGTAAGTGTTATGTACAACCATGTACTCACTTAAGTGGTGGGCCTGTTTGGGTTAGGGTGATTAAAGGCCCATCTGTACACCAGTTACATTTACAGCAAGACACAAGTAGAATTCAACTTGTATAAAACATTGCAATTTCCATTTTCAGAGACCATGTCTGTGGATCAATTGCCTATGTCTTAATTGCAAATGAGCCCTGGTTTCAAAAAGGGGGCGTGTAGCAGAGATTGAGAGACAAAAACAGGTCACGTGGGGGACTCATGCACGTGATGAGGAATAAGCACATGCAATAATCCAGATAAGAATTTGAAGCAGGAGTATTTTAATCATTTTTTAAAGTTGTGAGTAAAAACGTAAGCCCCATTCCTAGTGGGAGTATTTGAGGGACTAAACATGTTTTACCTGTAAAACAAAAATGTTTTCTAAGAAATATATTTCTTTGAACCAAGATATTCATGCACATTAAAAGGTAAATGTTCACCTCTTCAGATCAGGCAGTAACAATAGTGGAGTTTCTTCCTGTGGCTCTACGCGTACTACTGGTCCAAACATATCCATGCAGCTGTGTTGATGAAATCAGTGAGGAGATGCTCTGATGTGTCCGTTTCCCATTTTAATTCTTTTTGGGAGTATTTGACTAGTTTTAGGGAGTAAAAGTGATCGATACACCCCTTATCTTTATGAATGGGCACCTCACCTCCCAGTGGCATTGAAAATATCTCAGGGGTTCCCGAATATAGTTGCTAGTCCTCAATCTGCCAAGCTTTTCTGCCAAGATGCAACTTCTACCAAAGAGCGCGATGGAGCCAGGAATAGTCTCCACCGCTTCAAAGACCCTCGCTCAACTCTTGGGTCAGTTCCCCAACTCCCCTAAACTGTGGACCCCCCACCCACTTAGAAGGGTGTTGGGGGAATCTCCCCCGCCCACATTCCCAAAAAGTAAAAATGACAAAATCATCCACGGGGAAAACACCACTGTTAAACTGCCAAAGTGTAAAATAGCTGGGGTGAAAACATGTGAAACCCTTCCCTCTTATCTCCAGCACTTCAAAACTCCTGGTATGACTCCCGACACTCTCTAACAACCCACAATGACACTGTGCTCCATGGGTTTTACAGCGCTCTCCCTGGAACGGACTTACACAGTGAGTCACACCACCTGTGTTTGGTAATTGGGGCAGGGTTGTGGTTGAATACCTCTTTGTGCATCTGACCCATTCGTGTTTCAGGGGACTAGAACACACCTAAGTCACCCATCGTTGATCCCAATCCTCCCTTTCTGACCATTTCAATGTTTCCCTGTGCAGTGCTCGGAGCTTCTATTCCCACATTGTATGATGGAAACTTCCTTGGTAAATTAAAACCTCCTGAGTTTACAGGAATTGATGGCTTCTGGTGGATATGCAACATTGTACAATGAAATGGTAGGTTTCTCATATACAGGGGAAAGCCCACAGTTACAAATCTTCAAACTTACCAGTTTGTAACAATTACAAGAATCTGGAGCTCACAAAACACTCAGTGACCTTGTAATATTGTATCAAGTCTGGAACTCTCTGAGCATCTTGTCAGGGCTCTAAAATAGGTTTCTGATACTGCTGACATAAGTGAAATAGTATCAGAACAGAGGTTATTACCAGCAAATGATTCAAAATAGCTCTGAATAAAAGGGGAGTGTTTCTTTTTCTCTTTGAAGGCTTTGGTTCGGCCTAGAGAGAGGGATACATGCTCTCACAGTTAGGGAGGGTGTGCATTTAAGGTGGTTCTGTGACTCACAGGTGTAACCTAGGTAGAATGACCAGGGGATCGTCTCCATGCCTACCCCAGGACAATGCCCATTATTCCCTGCCTCTGGAATGCACCTGTATTTGTATTTGTATTTATTTATTTGTATTGCCTTCTTTGCCCAAAGGCTTGCGGGCGCATGTTTGGTAGGCAGTAGCAAGTTACAGAGAGGACGTTTCAGAGACATGCACGGGAGCTCGTCACAGCATCAACAGGTGTGCAGTAATAATATTGCGGCAAAAAAGTTGTCTGTGAAAAGAATCAAGGCAAAAAACCTGGTAAAGGTGTACCCATTGCACTATTTAAGGGGAGCAGGGGTATCCCATGCGCCCCTTAAATGGTATGAGTCCAGGGGTTGCAGGGTGTCCCCCGCATTCATTACATGGATTGTGGTGGCAAAACCACTGCCTTTTTGCTGAGATTTTAACACATGGAACTCAACAACATTCTTCCACCCGCTCTTCAGTGTGTCAGGTTGGTCTCACTGATCTGGATGACCTTAGTTGTCTGTATACCTGTGCTACAGAATAGCTAGGTACACCGTGGATGGATCCCATGTTGATCTGTGTACTAGGCACTGAATTTTTATGGTTTTGATGGTTACTCGCTGTACTATTTTGGAGCCAATGGAGTGACATAAAACCCCATGTGATGTGGTGTTGTGTTCTAACAGAGTTCCAAGCATGCTACCCAGTTCTTGAACAGTTGAAGTTGTTTCAATGTATTCTTTGTAATCCCCTGCATAGACACTTCAACACAAATGCTGGAATGGTTTTCACTCTGTCACGGAACTCGAGGTAAGATATGAAATTCCAGAATATAATGAGGTGGTTATGGCAATTTCTGGATTATATATGACCTGATTGTGAGCGGACAGACTGGCATGGAGTACAATGTCTAGATTCCGTGCCGATTCCGCAGAGGTAGGCAATGTACACATGGATTCTGGCAAGGTGAAAGGTAGGTATTTTATGCTAATAAACAATAAGATTTCTGATTTTTTTCCAATTAAATGAAAGTTTGCCCCCGAGTGATCTTAGCTGTGCTGTGATGGTCTTTGGGGTGTCTGCAGGAGGTCAAGACTAATGAGGATTTGTGTTCCATCTCTGTTAGGCAGAATTATATGCAGTACCCTTTGGGAACACCACACACTATTAAGACCACAATTGACAGTACAATTTCACCTTTGGTACAAGCCTGTACTACACAGTTAAAGTGGTAGCAGCAGCGGAGCAGCCAGACTTATCTCAAGAGTAAGTGAGCAGTATCGAATAGTTACACAAAGGACAGCAATTACTATGGTTCAGGAAAACACTAACTCAAGGTTTCTAAGTAAAATAATATATATTTATTTACTCAACAGTTGTATAACATTTCACTATTCTAAGCAGGTTAAAAATCACAGTCATAAATACACCACACCACTTCCCTTAAATTCCAGACAAGTTAAGCTCACAAAATGAAGTGGGAGCAAAATGTCACTCCAGCAATTTAAAAGGGAAAGACCAAGTTATTAGAAATTAACTCAAACCCAACAGGTAAGTACTCAGGGCAATTGAACAAGAGGAACTTCAGTGAGGAGGAGATCAGCTAGAAAAGGCTTAAGGCGAAAGTCAATGGTTCAAAAGTCTTTTGCTCAAGATCACACAGTTCAGGGTAGTTTGTGGTAAAGTTTGTGGCACAGATTCCGGACGAGGTTGGTTGAGAGAAAAGTTAGGTCAAAGAGAAGAGAAGGACAAGCCCTAGGATTGGAGAAAGATTTCAAACACATTCATCGCCGCTCAACGAAACAGACAACCGGATTTGGACAGTACCAACGGAAAGGGAGCTGTAGCTGAGGTGGACGTTCCTGGTGGTTTCTGCAGGCTCACGGTTCCTGGAGCGACTGTCGGACTGACACGAAGTAGGAAGACTGGAGGGTCCTGCGCCACCCAGGGGAGAAGCCAGCAGCAGAGCAAAACAACGAATAAAAGGTGTGCCCCTTAAAACCCAAGCAGGGCCGACCTTCCTGGCTATCCGGCCGACTGTAGCTCTGTACAGCGAATTCGACCAGAGGAGGGGTACTGGCTTGTAGTTTGGGCAAACTGGTTGGTCCCACCAGGTCAAGGGAAGAAGTTTCCTGGAGGATCTTCTCTGTCGTAGGATTCTGAAGATTCAGACCTGCAGCAAGGCTTCACCGGGCAGTTCAGTCTTTGTAGTGGTCCTCTTCTTCCAGTTCCTTGTTGGTTCTTTCGTTCCAGTGGCGACGCTGCCTTTCCAGTCCCAGAGATCTGCTTTTTATGCATTTTTCCCCCATTCGTACAGCCTGGCTGTCAATCACACAGCAGGGTGACTGTCCTGGCAATGACAGTCCCCTCAGCCAATCAAATAGGAGTGTGACTTGGGTTACCAAGGGAACCCATGGCAGGGGTCCGAAGACCCCTCATCACATCCTGCCTACCTAGACTTTCAGGAGCCTTAAGGAGGGCTTCTGTGCAGAAGCCCGCGAAAAGACAGCGAACAAAGGAATCATCCCCAGTTTGGCGCGCAGAGAAAAACACGAGAAAGACTAACAAAAAGAAATGGCGAATAAACCCAGCCGGAGCCAAAATAAAATGTATTTGGTCAAGCGGGTTTATGTTCGAGGCTAATATAATAGCCTAAAACTTTACCACGTTTATATAAGATAACCACAGTAGAAAAGTTAGGGTACATACCACTGCCACCAGCCAAGTCTTAATGTAAAGGGAGCGAAACAATGCTCCAAGAGGCACAGACAAAAAGGGATAAGAGTTAACCCTTTCCAATACTATAAGATGGGGTGTACTGGGTATGTGGTTTAAAGTGACTAAGTGACAGTAGTCAGCCCCAGAAAAATGGAGTCAGTGGGAAGTCTAAAAAACAACCCTGTGTCACTGCACTGAAGGTGTTGTGTAACACACAATAAAAATATGAGGCCATGGGGTAGGTGAGGCTCCACTGCTCAAGATCACACAAAAAGTGAAAATACAAACAGCAAAACACATGTAAGAGTGGGAAAAAGCCTCACACTCTTACCAGGTGAAAAAAAAAAATCCTAGAAATCCAGCAAAGCTGCTGAGGGACTCAGTAGGTAAGGGAAATTAGCCATTTATGAGAATTCTCCCCAACAATCTCCTTGAGCTGGAATGCTAGGACAATGGTCCGGATCAAGTTTGCTAAAGGGTGCATGTAAACACTGATTATGCATGGGAGAGGGCTAAGCATTGCAAGACCCCAAGTTTCTGGCCCAAGTTCACCAGTGCTTTGCGATCCTGGAGGAATAAAAAGATCCATGCCAAGGCAATGCCCGATATTCCAAAGTAATGATGAAAACAGTGGACCAACATTGTGTGATCTACTGTGTTATTTGCTGTGGGTACATCAAGACAAATCTGCACAGGGAGTTTGATTATTGTCGGCAGCTTTCAGCATATCTTCTCTGGTGTTGATCAGTGTCCATTCAGACCATCTGGAGGATCTAAACCCAGATTGCCGGTTTTGCAGCAGGGTACTGGATTCTGTAAGAGGATTCAATTCAACACTACAGCTAAGTCAATGCCTAGTCTGGGATTCTGAATGGAAACCCTTATTGATATATCTTTATGTCCAGTTCATGCGTTCTGGATGACTACCCCTATATAACACCCCTCTCTTGGAATCCCCCTGACCCCACTGAGCCAAGAAGTAGTTCTGTTTTGCAAGTTAAAAGGTTTATTTGAGAATTTAAAAAATATATATATATATATCACACTTTATAATAAATTAATAATTGAATATCACACTTAATCTGAGCAGTAATCAATAATGGATAGTCTGGCACTGGCACACTTGTGAATAGGAACAGAAGAATAAGGTGGTAGAGAATGCTTTATATAAGTTCAGATGGATGCAATGTTGAATGAAAATGCAATACAGAAAATACTCAATATGATTTCAACAAAACAATGTAATCACTTTTCTCTGGCAATCCACTCCCCCCTTTATGTAATGCAAGGAAAGGGAAGGAAAGCACACAGTTCTCAGAAATGCAATCAAATGTAATTCAGTTCACCCCAGCAAGCTTAGACTACAGAAGTTTGAAACACAGGCCCAAAATGCTTTTATATGTGCTGGCAATGAAGTGAAAAATATGCTAAAATGCTTTTAATTCCCTCTAGAGGTTCAGGGTGAGTGGTATCAAGTTAATATTAGTCCAGGCTCACTCTAGCAATGATTCAGGGATGGTTCTTAAGAGGCAAATGAATTTTTAGCAAGGAAAGCAAGGGAGCTGCTGTTTTCACACATGGAGAAATTTGCAAATCGCGGCAAATTCGCGAGTGCGTTTTTCGCGTTTGCGGCAGAAGTGTATGGAATAGGAATGCGGTTCTAGGTTCGTTGAAAAGCCAATATTCTAAGCTTTCAGAGGAAAGTTACTGCAAGTCTCTAAGACAAACGGTCACGGAGATATGAGCGATATGGTAAAGGTTGTTTTTCAGATTTGAAATTTTAAAGTTCAAAGTGACAAGTGACAGCTAGCAGCTAGAAATGACAGGTGACAGCTTTACAAAATGACAGGTGACAGTTAGGAGACAGTTCTGGTTAGATTAAAATAGAATGAATTATATTATTTTAACTAAGAGATTGGTTCTGCACAGTTCCGCTAGGTACTCACAATATATTTAGAAATAGAATGGGCCTCGCCACGGATCTGGTCAGGTTTTCTTCACTCGCCACGGACGGTCTCTGCGCACAGCGTCTGGGTCAGCCCACTCTGCTGGTCTGGTCTGGGTCTCTGGTTCTGATCAGGTCTGTGGGTCCGGATACAGCGGTCTCCGGTTCAGCTGGTCTCTCTCTGGATACAACACTGCTCTCTGGCAAATGGCAAGAGTTCTTGCAAAGAATTCAAACAGCTCTCCTGGCAGTGATGATGGCAATGATTTGAGGCCTGCTAAAGAGGGATTTAGCTTGTAGTTGACCTCTCTGCTACAAATTCTGAAGTAAAGTATTGGTCTCTGAAGGTGGATAGATTGAAGTCTCTATGTTGGCGCTCTGGAGGTTGATGGAGGTAAAGTATGGATTTTCCCGGCAGAGCGTCCCGCAGCAGATGGAATAGAATGTCCCTATCTGTCCTGACTGTCTGCTTTTATGTGTTTTGAAAATGGGTGGTGGAAAGGCTAGCTTCCTAGGCCCTACCCCTCTCCACTTGTCATTGGCCACTTCATCCTCTTCCCCTTGATTGGGGGAATGAAATGAAGTGTCATCATGATGAGGTCTGTTTATGGTACAGAGAACCCACCCCTGTCAAATTACACACAATCTATATTTTGACCCAAAAGACATTTGCACAGGTACACATTTGTTTAAAATTACATGCACCCATCACATATCACAGGAGGTATACCCTGTCCAAATCTGCTCTTCCTGAGAGCTTGCATTGAGAAATGGCAACATATTTCACTTTTTGGTCAGGTTACCAATATCAGATTCTTACTCAAATTTACCCAAATGTGTGCAAGGCATGCAGGCATTAATTGATGAAGTATCAGACTTTTAACATGCATACATTTTAAGTAATACCCTCTTAACTGCTAGCTTGCCCCCAGATCATGCCACCCGTTCTAAAAACCTCTTAAAATGTGGGCAGAAAAATCACAAGAATTATGGTATCATTTAAATAATTATGACAAGTCCGTACTATGAGTTATTCATCTTTTTCTAAGACCATATTCTGGCTACAGGGGTGTGTCTTTTCAGGTCACATGGTACAGAAACCAGTCTTTCCACTTTCTTCAAGCTCAGCCTCTGTCTCCAGTTTCTCCCCCTCCCAGTTTCTGCCAAGAGGAAGCCATTTTTATGACCCCTGCAATAAACCATCTGCCTGGGCCCTGGAAGGCCCATTGTTCAAGAGGAAGCCATTTATGGCCCCTTCAATAAACCCTCTGCCTGGGTCCTATGTTTAGTCTCTAGCAGTCCCTTGGTAATTCAATCAGAGAAGTGTCATATCCCTTTTGGTGGGAACAGCAAAAGGCAGCTAGGCCTGGGAACACAGCAGTTGTGCAAGTCTCAACTCCTGTCGGGGGTAGCTGGTGGGCAGAATTCAGTTCCCTAAGCCAGGCCCCAGCTAATGTCACTTTTAGTTACCCAGTTTTCTGCATTCAAATAAAACTAACCATTTTTACATATGCAGCTAGAATGCTGATTCTAAGTTTCAAACTATGACATTTAAACAATTGCAACCTATGTGACACTCAAAAGTAGGTCACTCATTTCTTTTAAACATTTAGATTTTTAGTGTCTTTCAGTCCAAATTTACTTAAACTGCTGAAATCCACAGCTCAGCCAGTCTTGTTATAAACCTTCAAGTCACTTCAGAATATAACGTTACATTTTATCCACCTCTCAGTAAGTCTTTCTTTGGCCTGCTTTGGGTTCATCTATTCAGTTTTACACAAATGGCTGGTGTTGTTTTAAACCGCCGGCTTTCTGATAGTGGTGAGTACTGGTAATGCACCCATTTTTGGGATTTTTCTTGGATTAATGCATTCCAAACAGGAATGGTTCTTACATGGTAGTAAATCCTTGCTTAACATTGTTTTGATGGGGCTCCTTACAGTAAGATGGTTATGTGGAACCCCACAAAAGGGTTGAATCTTTAAAGTGGTCCAATGAGTCACGATTTCAGCAACTTTTTGACATCAGTAACAGTGGATTTTGTTAACAAAGATCTTTCTTTACACTGGTGGGTGGCAAGTTAGGTAACCATTTTGGTGGGCGCACAAACTGCGTGGTTCTCCTGGATTCTGGCGCACTTGTGGGATTTTTGGCCATCTTGGATTTTCTAAGCCCACAGCACCAAATGTTGCAGCATGATAGCTCAAACGTGGGTCAGGACACCCAACAATTCCCCTTCTTCCTGAAATTGTGACGTCACCAATGTCTCTAGCATTTTAGCCTAGAAGAGTAGGACATTTGTCAAGATGTTATATCTGCAGTTGGTTTCCTCAGACGTGAATCTCTTCAGCGTGCTGGGCATTCAGCCTTTTGTTAGCGAGGCAATGCACATGGACGTGAGGGTTGGTGCCAGAGTGACAATATGGCAAGGGACTTTTCAGTGTGTTGGAAGCTTTGATGTGTTTACCAGTTTGAGTATATATTTCATCAGTGATGTATAAGGACGAGAATGGTGTGCTGTCTTTAGGCCTTGCTCAGTGGGAGGGACTGAAAATTATTGATTGAGTGAAAAAGGTTGAGATGTCATCTGCCATTTTGTGGCTGGCCGAGGGAGGCATTTCATTGTAGAACCAGCCCTGCGTGAGTGTCATCTAAATAAAATGTTTTACAAACTGCAAAAGCAATGTAACTTAGGCAAAGCACATGTGCATTGTAAAATTATAGAACTAGACTAGGTCAGACCTGTAAACATATTGGGCTTCATAGTTCCAAAGGTGCTCCTGTGTGAGGAGAAAACACCAAATGCTGTTAAAACTGGCTAAGCATTTACTAAAACAGAAGTGACAACAGAGTAAAACAACATAGAACAATTTACGAAACTGAATCAGTAGTAAAGAAACCATATTGAAGTCACCATTAGATTCATAGACAATACTAGGTACCACCACTTCAACAATCCCAGATGGAATTACATAAATGCATTAATCATGTTATTTCCGTCAGGAACAAAACAACACACCAATGGTCATATCCAAGAAACAACACTGTATTGCAGTGCACAAAGGGTACATGCTCCGAGTCCACTTTCCCTGCACAGGTGAAGTGGCAAAGCATGTATAGCATCATGTGTTAAATGTATATTCCATGACGAGACAAGAAGAATACAGTACCTTCAACACTTCCCATTGGGAAAATAAGCTACTTAAGCAGATCTTTAGCTATGAATACCCCCAGAGAGACAGAAAACTCGGGATTGGAGCCTTATTGTAAAGTCCATCATATCTCCAGCCCACAGCCCATTGCTGTCACTGTCAACACACTGCTCTTCACCATCCGGCACCCGCCGTACCTCCCGATCTCGTTTTCTTTTTTACGCCAAGGTGCAGCACATTCGTCATGCGGAATGTCCTTCAGGGTGCAAGGCTGATACCAAAGGCCTGGTGCGTCAAAACCTGATGAATGTTTGCCCGTTTCAGGTGGTGGTGTTTGGAGAGTTCATTTTGGGCTGTGTGAAAAGAGTTTGGTGTATGAGAGAGACAGCAAGGTAGCCCTCTGGTCGAAATGAGCAATATTTCCTGCCCTGACCAATGAATGACAAATGCCCTATGGCCCTGCCCAAGATGGGCCCTGCCCTTATGGACAGAATTCTCAGCAGGCCACTGGGCACAGCACCTGAGCATGGTAGAGTGAGCTTTGAGGCATCTCTCAGCCTGCCAACCAGCACGCTAAACAGGGAAACATGGGTGACTGCTGCCACAAATTTCAAGTAGCCCTTTCTGGGAGAGGGAGAGGAGAGAGGGGAAGAGTGGAGAGTTGCGAGGGGAGAGGGGTTGACATGGGCAGTATGAGCTAGTGAAATGGGACCTGTATGCATGAGGCCAGTTTTGGGATTGAAGGTTGCAGGTTGTGTTGCCTTGTAAGGCCTACTCACCCATTCAGCTGACTAACCGCCTCCCCTCTAAGATATTCTACTGCCTTCAAAACACAGACAAACCCCCCAATAGACAGCCACCACAGGCCTAGCCATGAGCACATCAACTAACTGAACCACAACTATGCTTCTCCCTTAGCCTTGTCGCACTCTCCCACATCAGTGGCTAACCAGACCCAAAGGGCTGTAGTCTATCCGATATTGGGCTCTTCCTTAGGGATAACATTCTCCCAAGTTTCTCTGATAAACCTATAGAAAGCAGATTGGCACTCAGGAACCAAGTACCAACAACCTGCACCCATCAACACCACCGATGTCACATCTCCCGTTCCCACTGTCACTGAGGAACCCTTCTCTTTTTGGTACAGCCAAAGGCTGTATAGCCCTTCATGCTGTGGGCCCATTGGGTGTACGCCCAACTGTCTGATGGCCATGCTGCCCCCTGCATTAAAGTCATCCAAATGTGCACGAGACAAATGGGAATGTTGACATCACGTCTGTGGAGGTCTAGCCTCATGTATCTATTGTGGAGAATAAGGCTTCCCTTTATCCGGCAGACTTATCTGGACGGTTCTGCAAGCATTCCATTTCTCCTGCCATGTGTGAGAGCTATATGAACAATTGCACAGCGAAGTTGGGAAGCCCACTAATGCACAAAAATGCACCCTAGAATAATAATGTGGATATGCAGGCAGAGTATAAACTACACTGCTGTCACAGTTTACCAAGTGTGGTTAAAATCCGCCGATATTTATTCAGGGACCTGAGAGACTTTCAAAACCTCTTCCAACATTCACAACATTTTTTAAACATCTACATGTTTTATTGGGCACACAAAAATGTTAAAGAGAAATTGACGATGAGGCGATGTGGAGCAGCTTTGTGGAGGAATACTTGCCTGAATCCTCTTGGAACACTGAGCCGCGGGAACATTAGTAGATGTTTTGGTGATTACCCCCATTACAGACTAATGTGAGAGGTGCCCCTGGGCAGTCCGAGCCCTGGAATCAAGTGACTCTATTGCTACCTAAACTGGGCAAAGATTCATGATAATGCGGAATATGTGTGTCAAGCAACACTTATATGCACTTGTAAAATGTAAAAGTCTCTGTTGAAACGCAGCTGGGGGGGGGGGGTGTGGGGGGGTGGAGGGAGGGAAGGGGAGGGGCAAAAACAGTCCAGTTGGAGAGTTAACTTGTATGTTTCAAGTTGAACAGCATTGGGAAACGTTGTGAGAAATCGAAAATGTAAACGAGTATTGAAATGCCCAGATTGCAAATGTAACTCAACTCCTCGGTTTTGTGAAAAACGTAATAAATTCAGAATTTGAAAAAAAAAAAAAAGAGAAATTGACCTGCTTCCATGATGGTGGCTGTATAAAAAATAATCTCAACCAGAATTGCAACATCAGGTGAAAGTTCCCGAAATTCAGTATATAATTACCATAACAAGCAGGCCTATAGGGACGGCAATTATTGTAGTTTCCATCAATGAGTAATTCATTGTTTCTCACAATGCATAGGTTACTACTGTAATTGAGACCGACCACTGTGCATTTCACTCTGTTTTTGGCCTAAACAGCTTTCTCACCAACATATCTTGCCACTGTTTTGGCACCAATTTATCTCTGATGCAAGGCAGATAGTCTTGCAAGGCGCTATCACTTTGACTCTACCTGTCAACAGCTGTCTCACTATCCAAAAGGGGTGGATGCGCTTGCAGCCCGGTCCAAAAGGCACACAGCAGCATCTTATTGAGGCCATAGGAATTTAGGCTCGTGTCCTATCCAGAAGTGTTGGACCACCTCAGGCCAGAGTGCTATGCTTCAATCCTGGTGGGGCTCTCAATCATCTGGCAACCAGGGTTCAATTTGATTCACCAATGTTACTGTTCCCAGTATATAGTAGACACAACCGAGTCATTTCTTTTTCTTAATGCCTTTTTCATAAGTTTGCAATTACTGACCCTACCAGCATAAAGTCATGGTAGAGAGTATTTCATTGTGGGTTTTCCTATGTATCTAAATGTTTTCGCACACACTTATATTATGGTACAATCAACTCCATTCCAATGAATGCGCAACTCCTGTTCTGCACTACAAAGCATGCAACTGTTAAGGAGGTGGTTGTAAGGCAAATGTAATTTCATGCATGTAGGCATTCAAGTGGCCATCATCCCTTTGCACTGGCAATCTCTAGAATAGGAGGCATGCCTGAGGGGCCCTCAATCAACTGGCGAAAGCCCAGGTCGGTTCAATTCCAACATGTCAGTATGGACACCTCTATTATTGAAGTTTTCTGGGTTGTGCAAATATATATTTTATATTGAAAAGTTTTTTTTTCATACAGGCATGCGTACAGGACGTTATCCAAGTGAATGCATGTTCTATAGGTATTACAAAACCGGAGCCACTGGCTAAAGCAGGATATCGGTAGTTAAGGGGAACTACGTTGAAATAGAACAGTCCTTGTTTGACTAAATGGCAGTATTCGCTATGCTGCTATAAAGTATTCCCTTTCTGCGCAGTCCTAGTTTATTTTGGTCAATGTAGTCCTACAGTAGTTTCAGGAAAAAATGCTACCCTTGCTCCAGGAATGTTGCCCTCGTCAATGAATCTCTCCCCATCTTCCCCACCAGATGGACAGGCAACAGCACCAACTTCTTAATCTGCCCTCTGCGTGTCTCTTTACCCCCACTCATTCAAACCAGACTAACTGCAGAGAGCTACAGTTGTCGCGTAATCAAAGGTAATTTGTGCTGTATTGCAACTCAAGTACATTTAAATGCCTTCCCTCGCAAGTAGAAATCGACAACCACAATGTGAACCCCTCCCATAGTAGTAGGCACTTAAATTGAAAAAAGAAAGCAACTTGCAGGGTAGAACTTCTGCCTATGTGACAATGGAGTCTGTATCCCTGAAAACTAAGGGAGAGACTGACAACAAAAAAAACAGGATTGCTGCCGGTTCCAGTTAGAACAAAGTATGTGCCAAGACCCGAATGCTTACAGCACCAATCTCTAAATGGAGACCAACAAGTTCCATAATAGAGGGACAATGCTACAGAAACAATTTTAATTCTCAATAGACAAAGATTCGGACACCAGGTGACTTCCATGAAAAGGAAGAGATCTCAGATGGCAAAGGAGAATATTCCCCCAGAGGTCAAGACGATCTCAGTGCCTCCAAAGAAGAACAAAGTCCTCTTCACAAATAGTGCAAGTTGCTGCATTGTAGAGTGTGTTTCGTCCCCTATTATAAACCATTACATTTCCTATTAGGATTTGAAGAGTTTGACATGGCGTTTGAGTACTGTGTGTTGTGTTCTCCGCATTTTCTACTGGCATTGAGAGGGTATGCAATTGTATGGTGATAGTCTTGTGTGCTGTATTCCTCACAATTGTGCAGGCCTGTGATATTAAGATGCATTAGGTTTATTTGCTTTAGCTCCAACACCTCAGCTCACCCCAATGGACATTGCCAATGGATTAGAATGTTGATTGGGAGAAAGGTCAAGGACTAGACCAATCTTCTTAAGATCTCGACTAAGGATTGGGGTTGCAAGAAGTACATAATAAGCCAGGAGACCACACAGTGTGGGAAATGGAGCGGAGTCAAGAACGTGCCTATGAGCTCATCATGGATCTGTGATAGAGGCGATGCAGGTATGTCCTTCAGACGAAGGACTTCCACATGTCCACAAAGCCTGGCACCTGCAAGACTGCCCCTGCCCTCTGTGGCCTTTAATGCAGAAGAATGATTTGCACCTCCCAAGGAGCAAGAGCACCAGTTAAAGACTGCGCAACAGGCACATGTGGGGATGTCTGCAGAGGTGGTGCTGCAACAAGGCAATTTTCTTTCACATACTTAAAGTAAACAAAAGAGGTACAGCTGATGAACACCAAGTTGAGGAAGCCAATGGATTATAGCCACCAAAAAAGATTGCTGCACTTTCAACCAGGTGTTGTTAGTATTGGATTAAACTGGAGTGTCATCGCCCTTGAAGTCTGAATGGCTGACTTGGTACCATCAGAGTTCGAACCTGTGTGACCTTTAAGCAGAGCACAGCTGTCTGAGGCTTGCTATTATGTTAAGTTATGTTATGGGACAAGTACAGTAATCTGGACTTGTCTCTGAGCCGGGTGTGGGAGGCCTAACGTCGGAGGAACATCCCGTCGAAAGAACGTTACAAGGTAAGAAGTAACTTGTTCTTCTTGATTCATACTCCCTGCTTTTATCCCCATCTCTGCTAGAACTGGATCCATTTCTTCGAAGGGATTGTGTCCTCCGACGTATTCCTCATCTTAGATAGGCTCCCATAGCAGTATTCTATTATTGGAGGAGGGAGTACTGACTTCACGCTGTCTTCTATTGATGAATAGAATGCAGTACAGCCCTTCCAAACCTAGTCTCTTGACTGGAGGAGGAATCCAAATTGTAAAATCGTGTAAAGGTATGGACAGACGACCATGTAGCGGCCGCACAGATGTCTTTAATTGGCACGCCTCTTTTGAGGGCCGATGAAGCTGCAATACCTCTGGTCGAATGGGCCCTAAGGTTTTGAGGGGGCTCTTTCCCTGCCAGTTTATAACATTCCAGAATGGCTAGAATGATCCATCTGGAAATGGTCTGCTTAGTTATTGGTAACCCCAGCTTGTGACCTGTGTAACCTACAAACAGCTGGTCTGCCTGTTTTATCCTGGCTAGTCTACTGATGTAAAAACTTAAAGCCCTTCTAGGGTCTAGCCTGTGTAACCTCTCTTCCTCTTTCCCCGGATGAGGAGGAGGATAGAAAGATGGTAGGGTAATCTTCTGAGTGATATGGAATTCAGAAACCCCCTTTGGGAGGAAATTAGGCTTCACTTGCAGGACAACTTTGTCTTTGTGAAATATTGTGTGAGGGGGTTTACAAGAAAGAGCTTGTAATTCGCTCACCCTTCTAGCAGATGTAAGTGCTATTAATAAAACAGTTTTAAGGGTAAGGAACCTTAGCGAACAAGAATGGAGTGGTTCGAAACATGTGCCCATCAGGAAAGTTAGTACTAAGTTTAAATCCCATAGTGGAACTTGGAATGGTCTTGGGGGATAAACATTGGTTAACCCCTTTAGAAACTGTATTACCAAGGGTAACTTGAAATAGGATGTTCTTCCGCAGTGCGCTTAAAGATGGATAGCGCTGCGAGATAGCCCTTAATGGTGCCAACTTGAAGGCCTGAATTTGCCAAATATAGAAGGAAGGACAAAACCATTGGTGTACCACATGAAAAAGGGTCGATATTCTGTTCTCTACACCAGCTGCAAAATCTGTTCCAACGGCAGCGGTATAAAGACTTTGTTGCTGGCCTCCTTGTCGAAAGCAACACCTCCATAACATCATCAGGGAGGTCCCAATCCTTGTACCTCAACCTTTCAGAAGCCAAGCGTGAAGGTTGAGGGTTTTGATGTCTGGATGGAGAACCTGACCTCCCTTCTGTGAGAGTAGGTTCTCTCTGAGTGGAAGTCGAATTGGAGGGCAGATGGACAAGTCTAGAAGGTCTGGGTACCATGTTCTCCTGGCCCAATCAGGGGCAATTAGGATCATGATTCTCTGGAATCTTCTCAACCTCCTGATCATTTGAGGAATGACAGGGACCGGTGGGAACGCGTACAGAAGCGGAAACTCCCAGTCCACTATGAACGCGTCTCCCAGAGCTCCTCTCGGGGGAAATTCCCTTGAGCAGAACAGATCGCATTTCCTGTTGACGCTGGTGGCGAACAGATCCACCTGAGGGGTTCCCCAAAGGGCGAAGATCTCTTGAAGGACTTCCTGAGCTAGTTCCCACTCGTGGGAGACTGTGCTCTGCCTGCTCAGAGCGTCCGCTGTCAAGTTCTTCTCTCCGGCTAGGTGAACTGCCGATAGAGAGATTCCTTCTTGGATTGCCCAAAACCAGAGCTGCATCGCCTCTCTGCACAGGGGTAGTGATCCTACGCCTCCTCTTTTGTTGAGGTAATGCATGGCCACTGTGTTGTCCGTCATTATCAGGACGTTTTTCCCTTGTACAGCTGGCAGGAACGCCTTCAGCGCAAGTCTGATGGCTCTCAGCTCTAACAGGTTGATATGTAGTCTGGACTCCGATGGAGACCAACGACCGCTGATGGTCAAGTCGTTGGCGTGGGCTCCCCACCCCGTGAGTGAGGCATCCGTGACTACTGTTATCTCCGGCCAGGGTTGCCAAAACTGTTCTTGTCATGATCTCTGCTTCCAAAAGGTCAGGGTTTTCCCAACTCCCTTGGAAGCAGATCCATAACCCAGGTTCCGAGTGCCAACCAGTCCCAATTGGGACCTTTTGGACCCAGTCCTGGCGCCAGTGGCACCAGGCTCATAAATATGCCCAGTCCCAGCGCTGGAAGCGCCGGGCTCATAATGCTTGGGTGGACTTACCTTCAGCAGACCATGCTGCTTACTTGCCTGCCAGTTGAGCCTCTGATCCTCTTCTGTTTGGAACTACTTTTCCTGTTGGGTGGGGCTGGAGCCACTCCCTAGATTCAGAACACTGGAACTCTTCTGGAAGGCAGGAACTCTTTTCTTACCAGGAACTCTTTTCTTACTTAGGCGTGGCTGTGGAAGGAGACACCTAAGCACTACAGGAGGCTATTTAAACCACACCCGGTGGATGAATCTTGCTTTGCGTTATTCTGCAACCTCTGCAGCAGAACGCTCATCGTGTCTTCTGCATCCGGTCCTGGGCCTAAGGAAAAAGGCTTACCATCCTGAATCCAGTCTTCAGCAACACCTATAAAGACAAGAAAGAACAGGTTAGCATTCCGGCATCTGAAAGGCAAAGGCTTACCATCCTGAATCCAGTCTTCAGCAACACCTATAAAGACAAGAAAGAACAGGTTAGCATTCCGGCATCTGAAAGGCAAAGGCTTACCTACTCTTCGTGCGCTCCGGAGGTCTTCACACTGCATTCCGGCATCTGAAAGACAAAAGTTTACCAACTCTTTGCACGCTCCGGAGGCCTTCGGCGCTGCATCCCGCATCTGAAAGACAAAACAAGGTGCGTTTAAAGACATTGGGGAACTTTAATACTCACGTGCCATTACTCCTTTCCACATCTAATCCAGTGGGTATTCCGGCACCCTGCAGCCGCTCCGAACTCGTACCTGCAAAATAAAAAGACGGTTAGAGCGCATAGTGAAGCAGGCAACAAGCGCTTACTTACGTGCTTCCAGGCGCTTCTATTCATCACACGGGCTCCATCTTCAACTCACTTCAGCTCGTCATCCGCCATCGCCGGAACCCTGCAAAACAAGAGACATCATTACTAAAGACTTTAAAGACATTTGAATGACTCGAAACTTACCGTTCGTGCAGTAAACGACGGACAGCAGTCCTCTGAAGTCAAGAGGCCTGCGCTACCTATCCAGTGAAGAAACTGGTTACAGCACCCTGCCCCGAGGCAGATGGAGAGCTCGGCATTCACTTACCTAAGGTGAGAGCGTTAACCTTTGGGGGTCTACAGGAGAGGAGAAGAGGAAAGAAATAGGGACACCCCAATAACCCCAGTTCATTAACCCCATATTTTCTATCTGCAGACATCTTACTCTACACGTCAGGCATACAGTGCACAGAGGTCCAGCCCAAAGAGCCAACCGGGTGCTACACATCACCTTTGAAGATAAGGTAGTCGCCCAGTCAAGACCGGCGCCTCTGCGAGAATCAGGTGAGCGTTACAGAACGCAAAGCCTACCGCAAAACTCTCGCCCAGGCGCTATGGAAACCTCGGATACTGACCCCCTAGCCCGGTTACTTGGGGAACTAAGGGCAGAAGTGCATGCAGCTCGTCAGTAAACGAATGCTCTAAGAAGGGAACTAATTATTTCCAAGGAGAGAACAGACAATCTTGCTAGACAAGTGCTACAGTCACAAACCGGACAGACCCCGTTACCCGCATCAGGGGCAAATCTTCCTTCAACATCCTCTATGAATCCAGTGCAGATCAACCTACCTGGGAATGTACCTCTGGCTCCGCCCGAACGATTTTCTGGTGACCCAAAGAGGTTTGCAGCATTTATCAATCAGTGCCGGTTGCACTTCTTATGCCGGCCAGCAGCCTTTCCAACTGATCAAGCAAAAGTAGCTTTTGTACTTTCGTACCTTAGTGGCAATGCGGCAGACTGGTCGATCCCTCTAGTTAATCAAGATGATCCGGTTCTCCATGATTTTCAAGCCTTTCAGCTTAGTATGGGAAAACTGTTCGCAAGACATTCACAGGGGCAGGCCTTGGACAATGAGCTTCTTTCGTTGCGACAGGGTAATCAAGACCTTTTGGCTTATATTGCATCTTTCAATAGACTAATAGTGGAAACTCAATGGCCTGAGGACAAAAGGATTACGCTGTTTTATAGAGGTCTACGTGGAGAGCTCAAAGACGTTTTAGCCCAAGTAGTGAATCCCCCACAGGACTGTTCGGATTACATAGACTTGGTCGTTCAAATAGATCACAGGCTGCAGAACAGGAAGGCCGATCGCTCCAAGTTTGATGCTCGAGTATTTTCCAAACCGCCAACTCCTTCCAAAGGAGTAGACTCCGGGGAACCCATGCAAATAGGGGGTCTGAAAGGTCCTCTAACACAAAGGGAGCGGGAAAGGAGGAAACAGTTGCAATTATGCCTATATTGCGGAAACTCAGGGCACTTTCTTCGAGACTGTCCGGTGAAACCTGCCAAGAAGGCAGTAGGAGCTGCAGTTACCAAAGTTACACACTCTGAGCAGGGAAACGACCTCGCCCGACAAGAATAGAGGTCCTCTTGCCGAGCGTGAAAACCAGTTCCGTGACCTCGCATTTCGTGATACCTATGGTCCTCATTAGCCCTGATAATCCGGATCGATTACATGCAATTGAAGCTTACGTCGACAGCGGTGCCATCAGCAATTATGTGGATCATGAAATGGTTTTGAGGATGAATCTAACTCTTTGTCCCAAGGCTGTAAAGGACGTCATTACTACGGTGGATGGTACGGAGATAGCCTCCGGGCCAGTAACGCATACCACTCAAGAGGTGACGCTAGTAAGTCAAGATGGACACCATGAGAAGATCGTGTTCGATGTGATCAAGGCCCCTCAGTTTCAGATTATTCTAGGAATACCTTGGTTAGAGAAACACAATCCTCTGATCGATTGGCGAGCAAGAACGGTCCAGTTTCCAGAATGTGTCTCTACTTGTCACCCTCCACCTGGTGTTGCACTGGCCGCAATTTCTTCAGAGACTCCCCAGTTACCTCCCTAATACCTAGAATACCAAGATGTTTTCCGGAAGGATCAGGCTAACTCTCTACCTCCTCATAGGTCTTATGACTGCCAGATAGACCTGATACCTGGATCTACTCCTCCTTGTAGTAGAATTTATGCCCTCACCGAGCCTGAGAACCTTCACCTTCGACAATACCTGGATCAATACCTGGCAAATGGGTTTATTCGTCCTTCCAAGTCCCCTGCTTCTTCAGCTTTGTTCTTCGTTCCAAAAAAGGAAGGAGACCTTAGAACTTGTATCGATTATCGCTCCCTGAACCAGATCACCGTTAAGAATAGATATCCGTTACCTTTGATCCCTGAACTCCTGGACCAAGTCAGAAAAGCATGCATATATACAAAACTGGATCTTAGAGGAGCTTACCACTTGGTACGAGTAAAAGAGGGCGATGAATGGAAGACGGCCTTCCGCACCAAGTATGGGCTATTTGAATATCAGGTCATGCCCTTCGGACTTTGCAATGCCCCAGCCGCCTTTCAATATTTTATGAACGATGTCCTCAGAGAGCTCATAGATGTATGTGTTGTTGTTTACATTGACGACATCCTCGTTTATTCTTCATCGGAATCTGAACATCGGAAACACGTGAAAATGGTCCTCGAAAGATTGCGTCAACACAAACTTTTCGCTAAATTGGAAAAATGTGTTTTCAACGTGACTGAAGTTGAATTCTTGGGATTCATATTATCACCTGGCGGAGTGCGTATGGATTCAAAGAAGGTCGATGCAGTTCTCAAATGGCCATCACCATCCTCCGTAAAAGGTGTGCAAAGCATGTTAGGCTTCGCTAACTTTTACCGCAGGTTTATCCCCGAATTCTCTCGAATAGTCCAGCCCATCACTGCCTTGTTAAAGAAAAACAAACGTTTTGAATGGTCTACCGAGGCGGAACAAGCTTTCCAGGATTTGAAGACTAAATTTATCTCTGCACCAATCTTAAAACACCCTCGCCCCGAACTCCCCTACATCGTGGAAACTGATGCTTCAAGCCTTGCCATGGGGGCAGTTCTATCACAAAAGGACCCGGTAACCAATCAGTTGCATCCCGTGGCATTTTGGTCCCGCAAGTTCTCGCCTCCTGAAATCAATTACACGATTACTGACAAGGAACTTCTGGCTATCAAGTCTGCCTTTAAGGCTTGGCGGCATTATCTGCTGGGGGCCCGACACACCGTTACTGTGATTACGGATCACCGAAACCTGCAATATTTGAAGACCGCAAAAGCCCAATCCTCTAGGCAACTCCGTTGGGCATTATTCTTTGCCGAGTTTGACTTCATAATTACCTATCGACCTGGTACAAAGAACGGTAAAGCCGATGCCCTTTCTCGGATGGGAGTGGAAGAACACTTGGTCAACCCTAAACCTGTACCAATCATTCCCGAACAAAGAATTCTGGGTGTAATCGCCACAGAATCCATAGAGGAAGTTAAGGATAAAGCCAGGCAACTTGTAACTCCAGCAGACATACAGAATTGGCATCTGCAGGGAAAGGACTTTGCAGTAAAGGACAACTTATTGTATTTCCAAGAACGATTATACCTACCCAGCACAGATTTACAGAAAAAAGTAATCTCTTGTTATCACGACTCTTTAATGGAAGGTCATCCCGGTATAGCCAAGACCTCAGAAAAGATCAAGCGCTACTTCTGGTGGCCGTCTTGGAAAAAAGATATCAGAGACTTTATAATGTCCTGTGGAGTATGCGCCCAAAACAAGAGTCAAAAGGAAAGACCAGCAGGCCTCTTACGCCCTATTGACATACCACCTCGCCCTTGGCATACGCTTTCTATGGACTTCATCACCGATCTACCTCCATGCTCCGGATACAATACGATTCTAGTAATCGTGGACTTATTCTCCAAGATGGCGCATTTCATTCCGCTCAAAGGCTTGCCAACAGCAGCAACTCTGGCCCGAGAATTTCTCGAAAACATCGTCCGACTGCACGGTTTTCCTTCGGTTCTAATTTCGGATCGAGGCAGTCAATTTATTTCTCATTTTTGGCGAAGTTGCTGTCGGTCGGCTCAAATTGATGTGAGACTATCGACCAGTCACCACCCTCAGACCGACGGACAAACCGAGAGGACCAATCAAACTCTGGAACAGTATTTACGCTGCATGCTGCAACAAACTGAAAAAACTTGGAAAGATATCCTTTGGATAGCCGAGTATGCCTACAATAACTCTGTCCATTCGGGAACTGGGAAAACCCCGTTTTTTCTTTTGTACGGCAGTCACCCTCGAACCTCGGAGTTGGATCCCCTCCAAGATCTTGAAACACCAGCAGTAGACTACCTGCATTCTACAATCACCCAAGCCTTTAAGGAAGCTGTTTCTCACCTTCAAAGGGCTAAAGAACAATACAAGAAAGGAGCAGATCAACATCGGAAGGAAGCCCCTCACTATCAAGTAGGGGATCAAGTCTGGTTATCCACCAAATATCTATCTCTAAAAGGGCCACGCACATTCAACCCAAGATACCTTGGTCCCTATTCCATCACTACCATAGTAAACCCAGTAGCGGTCAAGTTGGACTTGCCCCCGCACATGAAGATACATCCGGTCTTCCACGTCTCTCTATTAAAACCCCTGAAACCTCAAACCCGACTAACCAAATCTCCAAAACCTATCCTAGTAGATGGAGAACTCGAGTTTGAAGTCAAAAGCATTCTGGACTCCAAGATCTCCAAATCTAAACTATAGTACCTAATTGACTGGAAAGGCTACGGCCCCCAAAAGAGATCCTGGGAACCTGCTGAATATGTCCACGCTCCTTGCCTAATCAAAAGATTTCACCGAACATTTCCTGACAAGCCAAAACCCCCGGAGAAGCCCGGTTTGGGAGGGGCCTTGAGGGGGGGTACTGTCATGATCTCTGCTTCCAAAAGGTCAGGGTTTTCCCAACTCCCTTGGAAGCAGATCCATAACCCAGGTTCCGAGTGCCAACCAGTCCCAATTGGGACCTTTTGGACCCAGTCCTGGCGCCAGTGGCACCAGGCTCATAAATATGCCCAGTCCCAGCGCTGGAAGCGCCGGGCTCATAATGCTTGGGTGGACTTACCTTCAGCAGACCATGCTGCTTACTTGCCTGCCAGTTGAGCCTCTGATCCTCTTCTGTTTGGAACTACTTTTCCTGTTGGGTGGGGCTGGAGCCACTCCCTAGATTCAGAACACTGGAACTCTTCTGGAAGGCAGGAACTCTTTTCTTACCAGGAACTCTTTTCTTACTTAGGCGTGGCTGTGGAAGGAGACACCTAAGCACTACAGGAGGCTATTTAAACCACACCCGGTGGATGAATCTTGCTTTGCGTTATTCTGCAACCTCTGCAGCAGAACGCTCATCGTGTCTTCTGCATCCGGTCCTGGGCCTAAGGAAAAAGGCTTACCATCCTGAATCCAGTCTTCAGCAACACCTATAAAGACAAGAAAGAACAGGTTAGCATTCCGGCATCTGAAAGGCAAAGGCTTACCATCCTGAATCCAGTCTTCAGCAACACCTATAAAGACAAGAAAGAACAGGTTAGCATTCCGGCATCTGAAAGGCAAAGGCTTACCTACTCTTCGTGCGCTCCGGAGGTCTTCACACTGCATTCCGGCATCTGAAAGACAAAAGTTTACCAACTCTTCGCACGCTCCGGAGGCCTTCGGCTCTGCATCCCGCATCTGAAAGACAAAACAAGGTGCGTTTAAAGACATTGGGGAACTTTAATACTCACGTGCCATTACTCCTTTCCACATCTAATCCAGTGGGTATTCCGGCACCCTGCAGCCGCTCCGAACTCGTACCTGCAAAATAAAAAGACGGTTAGAGCGCATAGTGAAGCAGGCAACAAGCGCTTACTTACGTGCTTCCAGGCGCTTCTATTCATCACACGGGCTCCATCTTCAACTCACTTCAGCCCGTCATCCGCCATCGCCGGAACCCTGCAAAACAAGAGACATCATTACTAAAGACTTTAAAGACATTTGAATGACTCGAAACTTACCGTTCGTGCAGTAAACGACGGACAGCAGTCCTCTGAAGTCAAGAGGCCTGCGCTACCTATCCAGTGAAGAAACTGGTTACAGCACCCTGCCCCGAGGCAGATGGAGAGCTCGGCATTCACTTACCTAAGGTGAGAGCGTTAACCTTTGGGGGTCTACAGGAGAGGAGAAGAGGAAAGAAATAGGGACACCCCAATAACCCCAGTTCATTAACCCCATATTTTCTATCTGCAGACATCTTACTCTACACGTCAGGCATACAGTGCACAGAGGTCCAGCCCAAAGAGCCAACCGGGTGCTACACATCACCTTTGAAGATAAGGTAGTCGCCCAGTCAAGACCGGCGCCTCTGCGAGAATCAGGTGAGCGTTACAGTTCTCCTTTCAGAATGTTCTCCTGACAGGCCCACCACTGAAGGTCTCGAGCCACCCTGTCTGGAACCTGAAGAAGATCTGTCATTCTCCCTGAGAATTGTGACCACTGAGTCCTCAGTGCCCACTGGAGGGATCTCATTCTCAGGCGAGCCTCTGGCACTAGGAAAATGCAGGATGCCATGAGGCCTAGCAACCTCAAAAAGTCGAAGGCTGGGAGACGTTGGGCATCTTGGAACTTGGTAACCATCTGTAGAATATATTGAGCCCTCACTTCTTGTGGCGAGGCTTTTCCCAGGGAAGTGTCCAGGATCGCTCCTATGAACTGGAGTCTCTGTGATGGTATCATTTGTGACTTCTTTAAATTGAGGGAGAAGCCCAGTCTGTGAAGGGAGTGGCACACGTGATTTAGCTGGATCTGAGCTTGTTCCGAAGAGACAGCCCTGATCAACCAATCGTCCAGGTAGGGGTAGACGTGAATCCCTTCCCTCCTTAGACTTGCCGCAACTACCTACATTAACTTGGTGAAGACCCTCGGGGCGGAGGTCAGCCCAAATGGCAGCACTCGAAATTGATAGTGAGAGTTGCCAATTGCGAACCTCAGGTATTTCCTGTGTATGAGATGGATAGGCACATGGAAATAAGCATCCTGAAGGTCCAGAGATACCAACCAGTCCTGGAACTGAAGGGCCTGGAGGATCTGAGAAAGAGTGACCATCTTGAATTTGTCTTTCCTGAGGAATTTGTTCAATTCTCGCAAGTCCAAGATGGGTCTCAGTCCTCCGTCTTTCTTTGGAATGAGAAAATAAGGGGAGTACCAGCCCTTGTTCCTCTCCGCTACAGGTACCGGTTCTATGGCACCTTTCTCTAGCAGGTCGAAAATTTCCTGCAAGAGGAGCGGATCTGGAGCTTTCTGAGAGCTGATCCCCGGTGGATGACTCTGAGGTATGCGTATGAGAGGCAGGCAGTAACCTTGGGCAACTGTTTCCAATGCCCAAGCATCTGACGTGATAGCCTGCCATTCCGCCAGATGTTGAGTCAACCTGCCTCCTACAGGTGTCCTGTGAGGGAAGTCCTCAGAGTGGTTTTGGAGCGGCTGATGCGGATGCCGATGGTAAAGAGGCACCTGCTGTTGCTGCGGCTTTTGAATATCTACCCCGTCCACCTCGGGTAGTTCTTCTTTGTCCCCTTTGAGCTGGACGTCCTCTACCTCTTCCGAATGCGGAGTAAAAGCGAAAGGACTTGCCCCTCGCAGAGGTTCCTGTGAGACGAAAAGGTGTCCGACGGATTGCAGCGCCTAGGGATTTTGCTGCTGCTTTTGAAGTTTGCAGTTTCTCTAAACTGTCATCCGCCTTTTTCCCGAACAAAGAAGAGCCATCGAATGGCATGTTCAAGAGCCTGGCTTACACATCAGGGGCAAAACCAGACTTTCTCAAACAAGCGAATCTCCTGGTTGTTGTACTTGCCGCCATTGCTCTGCTGATACTGTCAGCCGAATCAATGCCCGTCTGGAGGGATTCGCACATAGCGTCTTTACCGTCATGTATGATATTCAGGAACGCCTCCCTTTCTTCTCCCTCTGGGATACAGTCAGCCGCTGTAGAAGCACACTCCCAAAGTGTATGGCTGAATCTAGCAAGGGTGCAAGTAGCATTAACAGATTTTAACGCCATGCTACATGCCGAAAAAACTTTCTTTGCCATAGCATCATATTTTTTATCGTCCCTGTCCTGTGGGACGGTAGGATAAGCCGTCTTGACATCGGTAGAAGATGCTGCCTGTACCACCAGACTTTCTGGGGATGGGTGTTTTGACAAAAACTCCGGGTCTGTAGAGGATACCCTATATTTTGTAGACAGTTTTTTATTTACTGCCGGGACGACATCTGGAGTTTCCCAGTCCGTCATAATCTTCCTCTGAAGAGCTTTATGAAAAGGCACCACAGGGTCCTCCTGTGGGCCCTTGTCAAGAATATCCGTAAGGTCATCTTGTTGGAAAGATTGTGAAGGTACAGACCACCCCATAAACTCTGTGATCCTGGCCATTAAGGCTCTATAGGGGGTTTCAGCATGCTCCCCCGGGTCTGGCCTAGCAAACTCCACCTCAGGGGAAGTGTCTAACCCACTTGCCTCATGTAAGGAATCATGAAGATCCTTTAACCTGCGTTCTTCAGCGGAAAATTCCTCTCTAATTGGGGTTACAGGTCCCTGCAACTCAAATGTGTTATCCTGTTCAGACAATTCACCCTCTTCCATAATTGAGGACATAGTTCTCAATTGTTCTGAACTCATAAAGGGTGTAAATCCCATTTCCAAGGCAGAGGGTGCCGAACTTGCATAATCAGCCTCGAAAACGTCGATGTCGTTGACGCCGAAGGCTTCGAGCGTGGCGTCGAAAACAAAGGCGGAGGCCTCGATGACCTCGACAGAATTGGGATTCTACTCGACAATCTCGAAGCCATCGACATGGAGGACCTGGGGATAGTCACTGGGTGCGTCGTGACCGTGACTTTTCTTGGCGTCGAAGCTGGCGTCGAGTCGACAGACCCGTGTGTCGAAGGTCCCTTCGACAACGGCGTCGACGGAACCTTCGAGGAAGGTTTGGAGGTCATAGACCTACTCGAGGGTTCGAGACGCGCTTGAGAGGTTTCCTTCGCCGGGTACTGCGACTCGCGGCGTTTTTGACCTTCGGGTCTTTCGACCAGAGCATCGCTCTCGGCAGTCTTCGAGGGGGTCAAGGCCGCTTTCTCGAAGACGCTCATCATATTTTTGCGGAATTCCTCCCATTCAGCCCGGGAACTATGTTTCGTGGGGCAAGGGATTCTTTTTGGTGAAACAGAGGAAGAGGAAGACGGAGAAGGAGATCTTCGACGTCTCCTCTTCGAGTGCTTCGATCTCGAGGAGTGATGGGACCCACTCCGAGACCTGGAACGCGAATGGTGACGAGGAGACAAATGTCTCGACTTCGTCGACGAAGAAGAAGCTTTAAAAGTCTTACCTTTCTCCAGCTTCCCCCTACGCTCCTTCAGGGCCTTAGCTGTCATGGACATACAGTCCTCGCACTCCGAACAATGGTGTTCAGCTCCCAAACACCACAGACAAACTCTGAGGGTCAGTAAGCGACATCTTTTTCCCACAATCTCGGCATTTTTTGAAGCCGGATCGAGGAGTTGTCGGTTCCGACGAAGAAGACAAACTCTGTGAGGGTCAGTAAGCAACATCTTTTTCCCACAATCTCGGCATTTTTTGAAGCCGGATCGAGGAGTTGTCGGTTCCGACGAAGAGGCCATCAAGTACGGATCGAATAACTCGAGGTAAATAGATTAAATCCTGACAAAAAACTGAGCAACGGTATTCCGAGGCACTGAGTAAGCGCGGAAAAACGGAACTGAGCAACGGACGCTGCACGCGGCCTTTATAGGCAGGATGACGTCGACGTCGATACGGCGGCTGTCGAGGGACATCGACTCGGAGGACGTCGACGCGCAGCGCCCTCTAGAGAAAATTTTCCGAGGCCAGCAGAGCTGGAAGGAGATATCTAAGATGAGGAATACATCGGAGGACACAATCCCTTCGAAATTTGTGTTTTTCGGGTGAGGTCAGAGGTGGAGGACGGCCAAGAGACCAGTCAGAAGAAAGATGAAGAGGCAGATTGTGGAGCATGTGAGCTATTGGCTAGGGAATTTGTGTCGCACCTTTTTAATAGGATAGTGTAAGGGGTAATTGTGAAGCAAAATACTACTTGGTGAAAGGAGAGGTACTGTGCAGAGTAGCAGGGCTTATCCAAAGTCTCATTAGAACACTAACACCTGGATAATGTAGGGCAAGTGAAGAAGTCCCAGAGGGATCAAAGAGAAATAAGGACTGGAGCCATTAGGCTACCATCACAACTCAAAGAACTTGCCATACTGAGGGAAAACAATTGTTAGTATTAACCTGAGCATAAGGGCATCTGTGGTAGTAGATAAGAGGATGAAATAGACGAGAGAGGGACAGCCATAGGCCCCACAAAATCTTCAATATAATTCTATCACCCTTCAACCGCCTCTGACACGGAGTGATTTTTGAGTCAACTGTCAGTCATCTGGGTACATCATCAACGTAGTGGTCTTAAAGCGCTGAGCCTCGCGCATGTAGAGGCAAATTGTGACCTGGCCAAGGGTGGCAGCCAGGCCGTGGTCTGAGATGAAAAGGGAATAGGGCAAAGGAAAGTGGGAAAAGACAAGGAGACAATAACGTGCAGACCTAACTCACAATATGAAAGGAAATAAAAACGTATGGGTGAGTGAAAGTGATTTTTGGGATTTACATATAGTTGTTGGTGTTTAGAACAGAAGACCATTTATTGACGAGAAGGGGTGGGAGCTTCTGTTATTGACCAGCAGATCTTTATTGGAGGCAGTCACTAGTGTGGTCATGGGATTACGTTTTCATGTTGTGGATGCGTAAACCCTTGAGATGTGCTCAAGAGTGTCTAGGAGTAGTGGGGGCTACCAACAAGATAATCATATCGGATTCCCTCCTGCTAATAAAAAGAGAGGGGTTCTGGTAAAGCCGAGGATGCTGATGGATGGGTCTGAAACACGAATTGACTATGAGCAGAATGAGCGCTAGGGAATACAAAAAGGAGAGTTTTAAAAACAATCTCCTCCCACCAGAGTCGTATCAGATTTGCCTCGAGTGGAAAAGAGAGAATGACGATGACGGTTGCCCTTCAAAGTATTGAATTCATAAATAAACCACTGCAATGCACTGTGAGAGCGCTACGGTTGCAAAATAGAGTATGTCAAGCTAGCAAGGCGAAAGGAGACATTCACATCAAGGACACACTCTAGGAGGTCAAGTGTGCATTAGATGGCCTCTATGAAAAGACGGTCAGGCACTTGACGCCTTCCTGCAGCATCTAGGTGTGGTCAACCCATGCACAAGCGATCAGGAGACCACACACACAGCTTTACCTACTGTGAGGGGTCGGAAATGTGAGGCGAACAAGTAAACTGAGTTTTCTCAAAAGTATCCATTTTATTAAACAATAAGGGTGACAAAAACACCTCACTTTCCCTAACCTAACAAGGGTTTCCCTGCATGTCAAACTAAGACTAAAGGAAAACACTCTAACAGCAAAAGGTATCTGTCCCTCACACTTATACATGCAACACAATCATACAGGTATTATATGGTTGTTCAAAATAAAATTATATTCAAAACAAACTTTGTAAATATGTATCCTTGTAATTTTGGTCAGATCCCCTTCCCCAGGATTAATGCAGGGCTTTTTAAACCAAAAGTTCCAATCAAGACAGTTCTTTTCAATAACCAAGTTAAGTTCTTTTTACTCCATGAGTCTTTCACTTGGCACTTGACTGACTGAATAATTGATTGAAAGTTTATATCTATAGCGCCTACACACAATGTGTTTCAAAGCGCTTCAAGGCAAGGGAGGGAGCAAGGGAAATACAATGACATTCTTACAAGGCCTTGAGACATTAAGAATGTAAAATTAACTATCGTGCTAGGCCTGACGACATTTCTGGTAGAGCCGGAGATTGACAAGAGGTGCGGGGTGGGAGGAGGAGAGAGGAGGGAAGAAGAGAGGGACAAAACAATCAACTATCGTACTAGCCTGATGACATTCCAGGTAGTGCTGGAGGGGGAGGGGGAAGAACAAACAAGGAGGGCGGGGGGACAAACAAGCTACTATCGTACTAGGGCTGATGACATTTTGGATAGAGTAAGTGCAAAGAATATAGTAAGGGGAGGGGAGAGAGAGGAGAGGGAAAAAAAAGGTGAGTGTGGCAAAAGAGAAGAGAGGCAAGCGGGAGGAGGGAAACACAACAGGAGGGCATGAAGGCATAACAAGCATATAGCAGGGGGGTGTAGTAAAAGGCAGGCAAGCAGACATCACAAGCAGACAGCGGGGGGTGCGAAATACAACAGAAGGGCATACAGGCATAGCAAGCATACAACAGTGGGGGGCGAAATACGATAGTAGGGCGTACAGGCATAGCAAGCAGACAGCAGTGGGGGGGCCTGCGCAAATGGCACAGCAAGATTGCAAAATGCAGCCATTTTAGAGGTTAAGCTAAATGCATAAACACAGCCACATTTGAAATAGCAACCAGAGTCAGAATGCTAGCAGTGGGTGCAAAAACGCAATGCAGTCAGGAGTGCAAACATGGGCGACAACAGAGAAGCAAACTGAAAAGTCAAAGAGGGTAGAAGCATGTCCAGAAGGAGGGAACTAACCAATAGTTTAATTTTTTTAATAATTTTTTATTAATTTCCAAACGAAAAAGAATTAACATACAAACTTTGTAAATGACATCCGATGACACATCAATGTGTACAGCTGCTCAACCCTCTCCACAGGCCCCCTCTCACCACAACCCTATGCCGCCGTCTATGATGGTACGTGTATCTGAGTTTGAGTGTCACTGTCTGCTGTGGGTGTCAGTTCTTGTATCATATGCTTCCAGGCCATTAAATTGGTATTCTGCTCCTCTTGACCGCGGCTGGATGCCTCTTGCCACACAGCCGTTTCTGCCATTGACCATTTCTAGAGGTCCTTCACCCACACGCCTATAACTGGACTTTTACCGGTTTTCCACCCCATTGATATCCTGCGTTTCGCCAAGAGGTACGCCAAGTCTCTCAGCTTACTGACATGTCTCATCTACTTTGTTCTTGGGAAAATATCGAACATACACATCTTGGGGGAGATTGAATATTCTGATAGGCAGATCTTGGCTAGGATGGGGCCACATCCTCCCAAAATAGGCATATTTCCGTGCAGGCCCAAAACATGTGTATCAGGTCTGCATTGATCAGCCCATATTTCGGACAGGCATGTTCTGTCGCCTTACTGAACTGTGCAATTTTCTTCTGAGTTAAATATGCTCTATGCGTTACATATAATAGGATCAATTATAGTTTTGCGTTTCTGGACACTTTCTTGTGATACCTCATGGTCCTATTCCAAGTGTCATCTGGCAATTGCTCTTGCAAATATACTTCCCAGCATTGCCTAATCGGTTTAGGATTGCTATCCGGCTTTTCCATCAGAATCTCATATAGTCTTGATACTGTGTGTCCCCCTTCAGAGATATCATAGAGTGTTTCTATTGTCTCATCTTCTACCAATACTCTCTCTGTTCCTGGCCATCTCAATTTCAATCCGTGTAGAAGTGAGGCGTGGGTCATGTGTTGCCCTACACATACTCCTGAATCCGCCGCAACCTCGGTAAAGGTCTTCTGCCGTCCTTCCTTCAGTATATGGCCCACTGTCGCCACCCCGCTAGACTGCCAATATTTTCTGACATTCAGCCTCAGTTGCGCATCTTCGCTCTTGAGCGTCACCAATGGGATCTGGGGAGAATAGGGAGCTTCTCTGCTCAGTAAACAGCAGGCTCTCTGCCACATTGTCATGCCTAGCTTCAGCAACAGAGGGGGCTTGCGATCATGAGGTACCATGCTCCACACCATCTCTTTTAGAAAGAATGGGGGGCATGCCGGTTGTTATAACTCTGTATCTTGGGTCTGTTCATCAAATAGCCAATACGTGGCAAACTGCAATTGGCACGCCACAAAATACCCCTCGAAATCCGGTACTTTCATCCCACCTTCTTCATATGGTCTCTGCAGTTTCTCCAGCGATAATCTGCACCTCGAATTGTGCCATAGGAAACTACAGCAAGTGGTGTTCAGTGTCTTAAAAAAGGCTCTGGGTATATTATATGGGACGTTTGTAAAATAATGAATCAGCCTCGGCAGCACTACCATTTTCAACAACGCAGCCCTCCCCATTAACGAAAGCGGCAGCTTGGCCAACAATTACATTGAGTTCTCCATTTTATTCACCACCTTCACCGTATTCTGCATATGTTCTACTTTAGGATTATGGAAAATGTCAACTCCTAAGTATCGAAATATGTCAGTTTCACATTTAATCATCAGCACTGGTAACACCCCTCTGGTCCTTCCCCTGAACCCTGCTAGGGGGAATAAGCTTGACTTCTGTGCATTTATTGTAATCCCAGAGAGGTCTGCATAATGCTCCAACATATCCAATATGTATTGTAAATTAATCTCTGGTTGTTGTACGTAAAGAAGCATATCATCCACATATAAGGAGATCAGGTGTGTGCTGCCCCGTATTCTGCTGCCAGCCTCATGATCATCCACATATAAGGAGATCAGGTGTGTGCTGCCCCGTATTCTGCTGCCAGCCTCATGATATTCTTTCTGTAAGTATACCGCTAACGGCTCTAACTCCAATATAAATAACATCGGAGACCAAGGACAGCCCTGCCTGGTGCCCTTGCTTAACTCCCATTGTTCAGATATTGTGGTGCCCGTCCTAACTCTAGCCACTGGATTACTGTATAGTAGCTTCACCCATTTAATATATGTAGGGCTTATACCGAAACCCTTCAGCACCGCTAGTAGCCATGGCCACCTGACCAAGTCAAAAACCTTGACTGCATCAAGCGAGGTTACCGCCAGGAGTTGGTCGCTGTCTTGGGTATGATCGATGATGTGGTGCAACCATCTAAGATTACATGTGATATTCCTTTTTGGGACATAACCTGACTGATCCAAGTGTATGAGTTTGTGGATTACTGGCTTCAACCGGTTAGCCATCAGAGCCGTCAGTATCTTCCCATCCTGATTAAGCAGCGAGAGGGGTCTGTAGGAGCCGCATTCGGTCTCGGGTGTGTTAGGCCTCCGTAATGGGACTATAATTGACTCTTGTAATGACAGCGGCAAAATGCCTTCATCTAGAGATTCATTCAGCATTGGCAATAATGGGGCAGTGATTTCTGCCATGAATTCTTTATAGAACTCACTTGGTAGTCCATTCGCACCCAGAGCTTTTCCTGACGGCAGCCCTCTTATGGTGTATTCCAACTCCTCCTAAGTTATGGGGTCCTCAAGTCTGTCTGCATCTAGCTTTGGAAGATCTATCAACTCTATTGCCTCTTCTATCTCCGACTCCCAGGTTCCTGATGTCTCCTCATATAACGACTTATAGAACTCAGAGAAACATTTATTTATGTCCTGTTGCATTTCACAGGTCTCTCCATTCTTAGTCGTTATTGCCCAAATCATGCTTCATTCCGTCTCACTTTTATACAACCAGGCTAGCAAGCGCCTGGGTTTATCTTCTTAAGCGTGTTGCCATGCCACATATTTCCTATAACTCAATTTACCTAAACTATCTCAGTGTACTAAATACTCCAGCTGCAGGGCTCTCTTAACTGTTCCCGGAATACTTCGTCCTGTAGGGACTCACTCCTCAATCTCCACGTCGGGATACTTGCTCTTGTGGGGGGAAGATTCACCATGTAACCACCAGTGGGGCATGATCTGACAACACTCATGATTTATATTCCGGCCCCTCAAATTCCCACAGGGTATCCTCCCCTGTAAAAATATAATCTAACCTAGTGTACAGGTCTTGGGGAGCAGTGTAATGTGAGTACCCAAGAGACTGCAGATGTAGAGTCCACCATATATCTGAAAGCTTAAATGCTTCCAACAGTGTGCATAGGGCTTTGGCTGAGGGGGCCGGGTGCGTGAATTTATGATTCAACCTGTCCAGAAAAGGATTCAAACGTACAATTGAAGTCACCTCCCCATAGCAATGTACCATCTCTATGCGGACTGATTAATGGCTATAACGTACAAAAGTAGGCCAGTCTCTTGGTTCGGTGTGTATGTGTTGATTATACAGAATTCTCTATGTTGCACCAGGGGTGTCACGGTATTAGTTTTGTGACGATACGATAACCTTCTTGCCAAATGACGATATATCATGGTTATCGCGGTATAGCAGGTGGAGTTAACTAATCTTAACAAATATTTTCTACAAGGTCATACATTGTCAGATTTAACAACACAAAAAAAACCAGGCACCCAGGGCCAGAATTGGGCTTTTCAACATACTTTCCACTGAAATGCCACCCCTTGCTTCCACCAAACACAAACACACGTGTTGAGAGGACGGGGGGCGGGGGTGGGGAGCCCTGCTGCGACTGGCAAAGCAAACTGAATAGCTTTTCTTAAGTGGTCATTTAGCTCCCCCACTGGCTACTGGTGAAGATGAACATGTTGCCATCTTGATAACCTGCATGCCACACAATGATGGTAGTCTCTCTCTCTCTCGCTCTCTCTCGCTCTCTCTCGCTCTCTCTCTCGCTCGCTCTTCTCCCCCCCCCTTTGTTAAGGCAGCAGGGAATACCAACAGAGATTAGTGAATTTCGCAGTGTGCATTATATGTAAATTCAATGATAGAGCCAGGGAAATCCCCATTGTCATTTGTTTAGCAAACATTATACATTATAAATATATAAACCCCAAAGCCGCCAACCCAAAGTAAACCCTTTTTCTTCTTGGCACTGTATTTATTCTTCCTATTGCTAACATATTGATTTTGTGTCAGGCACGTGTGGTTTATGGAATGGCATTAAAAACTGCTCCAACTGAAACTACTTTGCAGACGGCACATCCAACAGTGCAAGACCAAGACTGCGCAGCACTTGCTTACTGCAGCCTTTCCAAATCAGATTGAAAAGCACACTTAAAAAGGTATAAACGGTATACCAGTATAAACAATGTGACGGTTATTATTGTTCAATTAAGTGGTTCACGGTATCTTTGATGGTATACCGTTATACCGTTACATCCCTATGTTGCACCTGCCCTCGCGACACAAACATTCTGCTCCCTTTATCTTGGAAGGTCTGTAGCACCCTCAGATGCAAATACGGTGACACCCATATTAGTACACCCCTAGCATAAGCAGAGTATGACGAACTTGCGTCATGCCTCTCCATCTCTTGGCAAGTGCAATCTGTTTCTCTTTTGCAAGGTGGGTCTCCTGCAGGAGTGCAATATCTATTTTCTGCCACCTTAGGTAAGTCATAATTCTATTCCGTTTTATATAACTGTTAAGGCCCCTTACATTCCAGGATGCAATTCTAAGTTCCCCATTGCACTTGAAATTTCTGACGCACAGCAACAGATTGGTGTTCGAGTTCAAGTTCAGTATATACAATGTGGACTCATAGGCTAACTCCCAACTAACTACCCGAACTCCCCTGCTCTCCCCCTCCCGACAATTGCCCAGCTCAATACCTTGTGCTCAGGCATCTCCCCTTCTCTCCTTCGTTCCAGGGTTGTTTTCTGGCACACGGGCGCTGTAGGTGGATACATAACTGCTAGTATCCGAACAAACAAATCCAATTTTAGGGGTAGGGCTCTCCTGTGTAGTGCACTCTTAAATAAGCACCACATCGTGGACTCCTGCATTTGCAATCCTGTCTTCATGAGGCTTGCATATGGAAGGATCTTTCTGTCGCTTTGTTTTATATGTACAGACTTCTGCTACCTGCAGCTGTCATTGTCTACTACATATATCTACTCATGTTTGCTCAGACCAGCTTCTGTTCCGGTTGGCAGATTCTGCACGTCCATCCATTTGTATGCATCTTCTGGGTTCTCGAAGAAAATGGCACGACCTTTGTGAATCACTTTCAGCGTGGCTGGAAACAGCAACATCTATTTCAAGTAAGATGCCCGCAATCTCCTTTAAACTGCTATATAGTTCATCCGTTGCTTCTGCACTTGTGGGGTGTAATCCAGGTAAGCAGTTATCGTGGCAGACGCTCATTGGATGGTCGTCCCCCTTTGCGGAATCTTTTCCCTATCACAGTAATTGAGTATCCGGGCAATTATCGGCCTCAGCGAAGCCCCAGGCAGTGGTATCCTCATCTGTGATCTATGCGCTCTTTCGACCGTGAAGCCTTGGGTGAGGGCGCCAGAGACAATTTCTTGCTGTAGCAGGGTCTCGATGTAGTCTGTCGGATGCGCCCCTTCTTCTCCTTCCCGGAGCCCAATAATTATCACGTTATTGCGCCTAGCTCTGCCTTCAGCATCTTCGGCTCGCTCTTCCAGATTACACACTAGTTGTTGCAGTACCCTGACCTCTTCTGCGGTTTCCTTGAGGCCACTTGAATTTTCCGTAACTGCGTTTTCAAGTGACCCTGTGCATTCTGCCAGTGTTAAAGTTAATGTTAAAGGATATTTGTACCGCGCACTATCACCACCGGAGTGGTCCCCTGGCGGCTCTGAAAAAGGGGAAGTGGGTTAGTGGGAATAAGATGATAAAGTGCAAGAGAGCCGTGCTGTGCTGTTGCCGGCCTCAGCCCGGTGGGTCTATTGGCTGGGCTTGGGGTGTTTTACGGACAGTAGTCGACGGTGCTGTTGTGCGAGTCTATGTCTGGTTTGTTTTGTTGTTGCATTGTAGTGAAGTTTGTGCCGACTGCTGTGTTGAAGACTTGTGGTTGTGTTTGGTTAGAGTTTGAGAGGTGTATGCAGAGGGGTGAAATTGTTAGTGGTCCTAATAGTCAGTGTCCTAACATCTTGTCTTAGCAAGTTCACATCTATGCTGATGGGATCGATCTTTGCCTCAAGGAAGTCTTTCAGGGATGCTATGGCTTCCAGGATCTGTTGATCTCATTTCTCGAGTATCAGCTCTCTTTGATGTGACCTTGAACCAATATTCTCTGCCGCTGAAGTGTCCAGCGTAGATTGCTTAGTCTTGCTTTTCTGGGGCTTGGATGCCATGAGTACATCTCTGCGTCGGGACCTGTTCTCTTCAGTGCCACCCTGCTCCTTTTTAATCTTCAACCACGACAAGACGGCTCTCCAGCCGACTGATCCTCGTTTCCCCTGATGTTACGACCTAGCTGCTGCTTAGTATGGCGATCTAGCGGTGAGGAAATACTTTGTCACCTCTTTGCTGTGTGCCGATGCACCAGTCGTCCTTGGGCAGTGTTTGAGTTCATGCCACCCACACTTCACGCCAACAATCTACTTATGACTGCCTGGGGTGATTCATTGTTTCATGCTGGCTCCATATGGATCTGTGCTCAGCTGACCACTGGGGTGCGTACTTCCATGCAGGGCTACTGCTTAACTGCCATTTTGTGTCTAGGTGTAACCAGGGGAGCCTGCCATGTTCACTCCCCTTAGGTGCACTAAATATGCGGGGTGGCACTCGACTGTTCTCAGCGCTGGTCAACTCCTCAAGTCCCCACTGGGCTCATGTGCCTAGCAGCCTTGTTCCTGTTCCCTTAAGCCTTTCGAATGTCGCCTGCGTTATCTCAATCTGCTCCAGCTCCGCTGGGCTCATCCGTGTCTCGTTTGACGATAGAGGCACTGCTTTCAAATCTAATGTGGCTATCGGGCTGCTGCCTTTGTGCGCCTCGCATATCACACCCCTGCAAATTGCAGTTCCTTTATGTTTTTGTACTGGCATTCCTCGAGTCCTCTGTGCCACAGTCATGCGGTTTATTCTTTTTTCAGCTGCTGCATCCATACCCACAGAGAAAACCGCAGCTGACTGTGCTTACTGGTTAGTAGGCCACATGCCTTCTCATGGGCGGAGCCGCTATGGATCATTGCATTGAATTGTCCCGCTTGTTAATGTTCACGCCGCAGGCAGCGCCCGGGCCGGACCAGAGTGAAAACTGTACACCACAGTAATCACTTGTTTGCTATGCGCGCACCACCCCGTGAACCGGGCAACAATGGAACCCTTCGCAGAATGTCTCATGGATGCCGTGATTCATAAAGTGGGACGGACCACAGTGGAAGCGTTCTTTAACCCCACTGCGCTAGTCAGGCCTCGGTCTACAATGGAACTCTCTGGCATATTATGTCATTAAATGCGCCTGCAGCGCTCATTCCCATGGGCAGGACCACAGTGGGCATCGCACACAGTTCTTACTACGCACCCAGCCACTCATGCATTGTTCCCGCTGGACCACAGTGGAAGCTGAACTATATCACTGTGCTCATTCCTGATATTTGTTGGTACCGCCACCGGTCGACCCCGGCTATGCATCCACTCGTTACAGCTCACTTAGTCCCCACGGGCTAGTAACGTTGTGGGCTGAGGTCGTAGCGCACTGCCCCACATAAATGTTACTGTCCTTGGAGCATCGGCAGCTTCAGTCTTGTGTCTGCTTCCAGCGACTACACCGCTGTGCCTCCCCCAATCCTGGGCACACTAGGAAATCTGCTGCAAACATTACGGGTAGGGATGTAACGGTATTACGGTATACCGTTAAAGATACCGTGAACCACTTAATAGAACAATAATAACCGTCACATTGTTTATACCGGTATACCGTTCATACCGTTAAGTGTGCTTTTCAATCTGATTTGGAAAGGCTGCAGTAAGCAAGTGCTGCGGAGTCTTGGTCTTGCACTGTTGGGTGTGCCGTCTGCCAAGTAGTTTCAGTTGGAGCAGTTTTTAATGCCATTCCATAAACCACACGTGCCTGACACAAAATCAGTATGTTAGCAATAGGAAGAATAAATACAGTGCCAAGCAGGAAAAGGGTTTACTTTGGGTTGGCGGCTTTGGGGTTTATATATTTATAATGGATAATGTTTTCTAAACATATGACAATGGGGGATTTCCCTGGTTCTATCATTGAATTTACATATAATAAGTCACACTGCGAAATTCACTCATCTCTGTGGGTATTCCCTGCTGCCATACCAAAGGGTAACATGTCCGTGATTACTGAACACCTTTTGGCCCGCAAGTAAACTAAAGGCTGTAACGTAAAGAGAGAGTATGTGTGCGTGTGGGTGTATGTGCACAAGCATATACTACCATCAGACTCCATTGATCTGTGGCATGCAGGTTATCAAGATGGCAACATGTTCATCTTCACCAGTAGCCAGTGGGGGAGCTAAAGGCCTAAATGACCACTTAAGAAAAGCTATTCAGTTTGCTTTGCCAGTCACAGCAGGGCTCCCCCCCTCCTCTCCACACATGTGTTTGTGTTTGGTGGAAGCAGGGGGTGGCATTTCAGTGGAAAGTATGTTGAAAAGCCCAATTCTGGCCCTGGGTACTGGTTTTGTTTGTGATGATAAATCTGAAAACGTATGACCATTTTAGAAAATATTTCTTAAGATTAGCTAACTCCACCTGCTATACCGCGATAACCATGATATACCGTCATTTGGCAAGAAGGTTATCGTACCGTCATAAAACTAATACGGTGACACCCCTACTTACGGGCCACCTAAATTTTGATCTTTTTATGGGTCCACTGTAGCTCCGGTCCTGCCTACAGCACTCGGCTCACTGTGCGGCAGCCTTTGGTGTCTCGCTGCTGTTGCGTTGTGCTTCATTAGCTGGCATTTGCTCGGCTCTTTGTTCCATTGCCTCTGCTGTTTTTCTTCAACCGCGTCCTGCCAGGTCGCAATCTTTCCGCTCCTCATTCGATCTGTCTCCCTCCAGCCAGCAGTTTGCTCGCCTGTTAGCACGGCCACTTCATGTATCCGGGCATCAGTTTAAGTGCACAAACACACTGTATAGCCACATTTATTGCACAGGATCTTAACGGATCAGCAGGAGCCTGTCGAAAGCACGTCCTACTGCATGGCTCCTTAGACACGCCCCAACTAACCCGTAGTTATGGAGGTGTGAATGATATGGAAGTCCAGATTCCTTAGAAAAGTGAGGTAGCAGCATCATGGAAGTTCAAAATCAGGGGTGACAAGAAAATACCTCAAGCAGGGTCCTGGTAGCGGACAGGGAGCAGACAGGGGCCCAGGAAGTGGGCCTTTGGAGAAGGGGGCCAGCTAAAGCCTGCTGGTCCCCGACAGGCCACTAAGCATATTGGATTATCAAATTGTTAAAAAAGACTTTTCACTCTTCAAAAATGATAGTGCAAAGTTTCCACAAACTCTTGATTAATAAACCAAAAGACTGTTTTCACGCTTATACTTAGAATTCAATTTGACTACTTCTTCAAAGAATAACAACTTTCACATTTCTTCTTCATAAACAATAATATTTTGTCAGGATAGTTTTACCACAGTTCATCCTAATACATTAGTGGACTTGCCACTTTCTTTCCACTACAACCTTCCACCACAATGCAGTACTTTAATGTCTTTTTCCTGGTCCACTAACCTTCTAGGACTAACCACTAACAGTCCCTTTCCTGGTATACTCGCCTGCCAGGAAAAACTTCTCATCAAGTACTCTGTGGTGATGCTTATGTGTGAAGCAGGAGTTGGACACACATGGTCTTTCAAGGAAGGGGGAATGAAGGAAAATACAAAGGCAGAGAAGAGGGAGGGGAGAGTCTAGAGAAGAAGGAGATACAAGCGGACAGAACAAGTGAAATGAAAGTTGGCGAGGAGATAAGGGAAAGCTGAAGTAAAATTATGAGTGGATGAGGTGAAAAGAAAAGTGGAGAGGGGAGTAGTTCATGCAGAGGTGAGACAAAGAACATATGAAGGAAGACATTGAGTAGGTGAATGGAGGCGTGGAGATGAGAGAAAGTGGAATAGAGGAGAGAAAAAGGAACATGGGTCAAAAGGAGGAGAGATTGCCAGATCTGAAACAGGAGGTGTGGAAAGAGGAGAAGAAAGAGCAGAGGAAGCAGCAATAGTTGGAGCAATGAAAGGTAGACTGGCACGTGGAGGTGGATGTGGAGGAACAAACTGTGCGGCGGGAAGGTGGAAGGAGGGCAGAGAGAGGAGAGGAGGAGGAGGGTAGGAGTAAGGAGTGAAATGAAGAAGAGACGTGAAAGTGAGACAGCGTAAATTACTCTTTGGAGGCAATGGATATTAGTTTTAAATGTTACTGCCCTGATTTATTCTTGGAGAAAGCATGGAACAGCAACAGAAGATGATCTGGCCATCTCTTTACATAGCCAAATTCATATCTAAAATCCTAAACAGAAACTATCTCAACCACAGAACTGCACGGGGCATGGCACACAGAAGTGCCTGTGACCCGGGTTTTGGGCCATTATGGTAAGAGAGTAGCTGCCATCCTGAAAGATATTGTGAGATAGTGAACATCTTGACATTATCAATACAACTCCAGAGAGGCAGCTACTGAAAACATGAACTTCCACATTCTTACTTGTAACCCCTGGATCTGTCTATGTACAGCGCTCTGTTGCTTCCCAGCTAAATTTGCTCTGTATAAATGCCATGAATAAAAAGTGTAAATGAGAGCAGTCACACTCAAAAGGTAAAGTGGTGTGTTTTGCGGATCCCAGGGAGAGGGCAGAATAGATCAAATTAGTCTGGATAAGTCTTTTAGCACAATGCTCACACTGAATTTTTTTAAATCTAAAAATACGTGTATCCAATTCCTCAATTCCTGACATTTATTTTTGAAGGTATTGAAACCTATTACTTGAATCCATGGCCCTTGCTTCTATAAAATATTATAAAACCGATGATGTTACACCAAATGCACTAACAGGTACACAATGTGTTATGTAACGTAACAGAGTCTGGTACAATGCAACGTCTGCCATTTTAGCAGCGGCCTGCCTAATACAGGACACTTCCTCTTTCATGAACAAAATACCACCAAAACAAATGAAGAAACTTTGTGGGCTGCTGGCGTAGTAATGTACACTATAAAAGGGGGATGGGGGATGGAAGAATGTCCTAAATGTGCTCCGGGTATGTGGGTACACTCGTTTGCAAGGAAAGGGCACAGAACCAACAGTATAATTTAGTGAATCTGATATAGGTCCTGAAGAAAGAAAACGCAACAGACTACAAAAAGGATCATACATACAACGTACATCACATGGAACTGAAAAACAAGGTTATGTACTAGCTGAGCGACTCTGCCCAAACTACATTATATGGATGCATAAGCAATATTATAGCCATTGATGGTAATCTATCATAATAATAATGTATATAGAGTTGGATACACTCGTTTTCTACCACTAGAAATACCAGTTATTAACTAACTCAAAAAGGTACTGGCTTTATTGACCTTGGAAGAACGAAATGCTATGACAACATCTGTGTCATTAACGCTTTGGTTACACATAGGGCTTAGCAGGAAGCGTCTAACTCAGCTTACTTTGTAGCATAGGCGTTTATAAGAAGGGAAAGTGTCAGGAAGAAATCTTTTTATTTTAAATAGTATAAAACCTTGTCTGGATGTGAGTGGAGCCAACTTCTGACACTTCCCGTGGATGCCACTGCACAGGGAGGTCGTGATTGAGCAACAAGACTCTGCTTAGAACTTTATGCATCTGGCTCAAGTCTTTGAGGTGGAACTGTCAACGTGTCCAATCAGCAAGGGAAGCTGCTCGGTATGTAAAAGTATGGGTGATGGGATGCCCCAGTATTGTGTGTTGCAAGGAGATCATGAAGAGGA